>NC_142471.1:56641212-56944242 GCF_049115385.1 Moschus berezovskii | reverse complement strand
CCTAGTTTCTGATACAGTATCAAAGTGGACTTATGTGGAGTGCATGTTCTCTTGTATATATTACTTATTTATAATATTTTATTCCTTTTGCCTATGTATCCAACTCTTTTTTTCCTTCTCAATATCTTAATGCCACCAATCAGGTTAAAGACAGCTCCTAAATTTCTTGCCACTTGAATAATAAATACTTAAATCACTAAGAAAACTTTTGCTTAGAATTGATCATATCCTTTTGGAACTGAAAATGGGGTCCACCTGCTGCTCAAGAGCCAGTAGAGAGGCCAGGTTGGTGGAAAGGAGAGTTTGCTGTATTTTGGATGCTGGCAATTGGGGAGGAGGGCCAACTTCCAAAGGCTGATTCCCTCCACCCCAGTGACAATCAGTGGGCAAAAGCTATGATAGCCACAGGGAGAGGGCTACATGCAGAAGTAGCACCGTCAGCTCTGACAGTCATTTTGAAATAGCTCTTCAGTGGTCTAATCCAGAGTCATTTTGATTGTTTTGGGTAAAGTTAGTCTTCAGTTCCAGGGTTGGTTTGTTTCCATTTCTTTGAGGCCAGTTCTCAGAACTGTAGCAGCTTATGTCATGGCTGCAGCCTGGTCATCATGCAGTTAACTTCTTCCACATGGTGAGCGTTTTAGTATCTACAGGACAGCACACAGGATATGGCTCAGAATATTATCTTTAGCCCTTGAGGAGAAACTAAAGGTCCTTGACTTTGCTTGATGACTAAACTATTATTATTTGGTCTCCTTTGATTGTTTTCCTTTGTTCTACATTTTCTCACTTTGATTAAACATATTCTTTGGCAAAAGTTTTTCCACAGACAAAAGACAGGCAGAGGATGTGGAAGGCAAAGACCGTATGGTCTTGCTTCATTTCATTTTTGGTTTAACAAAAAGTTTAACGGTCAGTCTTGTTGGTACCCCCCACATCGTTGCCAGCTACCCTCACTTTGCGACGTTGGTTCAACCAGAGAGCTCTCCTAAGAACCTTTTATGAAGGTGGAGAGTGGAACAGTTCACAGAGTTCTATGAAAGTGTTTGAGGGAGTTAGTCTATTCTGGCCCTAGAACTTTGCATCAGTTTAGTTCAGTTCAGTTGCTCAGACGTGTCCGACTCTTTGTGACCCCATGAACCGCAGCATGCCAGGCCTCCCTGTCCATCACCAACTCCTGGAGTCCACCCAAACTCATGTCCATTGAGTCAGTGATGCCATCCAGCCATCTCATCCTCTGTCTTCCCCTTCTCCTCCTGCCCTCAGTCTTTCCCAGCATCAGGGTCTTTTCAAATGAGTCAGCTCTTCGCATCAGATGGCCAAAGTATTGGAGTTTCAGCTTCAATGTCAGTCCTTCCAATGAACACCCAGGACTGATCTCCTTTAGGATGGACTGGTTGGATCTCCTTCCAGTCCAAGGGACTCTCAAGAGTCTTTTCCAACACCACAGTTCAAAAGCATCAATTCTGTGGTGCTCAGCTTTCTTTATAGTCCAACTCTCACATCCATACATGACTACTGGAAAAACCATGGCCTTGACTAGACGGACCTTTGTTGACAAAGTAATGTCTCTGCTTTTTAATATGCTTTCTAGGTTGGTCATAACTTTCCTTCCAAGGAGTAAGCATCTTTTAATTTCAAGAACTTTGCTTACTGGTGTTCTAACTTGGCTGCTATGAGAATGACTGATCTGGAGAAAGCAAACAACCATTAGTTACAAAACCAGAGAGGCTAGTTACATTTTCAGTGTTTTGCTCTTTTTTATTTTTTCCTTTTCTAACTCCACAGAGATTAAGAAATAGAACTTTGCAAGTATCTTAGAAGATACTACCCCTTCAGCCCCACTTCTTGTGTGCTGGATCTCTTTGATCACATTTCCTTCCCCCAACTAGGTAGCCATTGTCTTAGGTTTTGTGGAATTCACTTCCTTGTTTTTCTTTGTATGTTTATCATTTTCGTGTACATCTCTAAATAATACAATTTAGTTTTAATTTTATGAAATTCATGAGGATGAAATACCACTGAGCATATTATTTGGGGACTTGTTTCTTTCACTTATTATTAGGTTTCTGAGATTCATCTGTATGGGTGCATGTTTCATTGCAATTTGGTATTCCTTTGTTCCAATTACTGATATTAATAGACATTTGGACTTTTCCAGTTTGGGGTTTCACAAAAGATGGCTGCATAAACACTCTCATACATGTGCTCTCATACATTTGTATATGCATTTCTGTTGATATACACTTAAGAGAGGTCATGTGGAAATCCTGTCTTTAACTTTATTAGATAATGCCAAGTGGTTTTCCAAAATATTTGTATCCATTTACACTTCCACCAATAGTAAATGAGAGTTCTCATTGCTCTACATCCTTGCCAACACTTGAGCTCACCAGTCTTGTAAAATTGTTTGTCAATGTGGTGCATGTATGTTGGTATCACACTGTGTGTGTGTGTTTGTGTTTAATTAATAGACTTTCTTAGAGCAGTTTTAGGTTTATAAAAAATTGAAGAGAAAGTATAAAGTTTCCATATACTCTTTCTCTGGCCCCACATGTTTTCCCCTTTTATTAACATCTTGCATTAATGTGGTATATTCAATACAATTGATGAACCAGTATTGATATGTTATTATTATGATTATGATTACTGGGTCAGGAAGATCTCCTGGAGAAGGAAATGGCAATCCACTCCAGTAGTCGTGCCTGGAGAATCCTAAGGACAGAGGAGCCTGGCAGGTTACAGTCCAAAGCATTGCAAAGAGTTGAACAGGACTGAAGCAATGTACTAAAGTTCATAGCTTACATTCAGTTCAGTTCAATTCAGTCGCTCAGTCGTGTCCGACTCTCCGCGACCCCATAAATCACAGCACGCCAGGCCTCCCTGTCCATTTATCTCGTGTTTTAATTTGTATGTTTCACTGCAGATAATGTTGATCATCTTCTCATGTATTCATTGGCCATTGGATTTCTATTTGTGTGGATTGTCTGTGCAAGTCAGTTTTCTATTGTATTGTCCTTTTAATCATATTGATTAATAGGAATTTCTTTTATATATTTGATATAAACCCTTTGTGGGTTATATATGTTGCAGATATATTCTGTTTTCTGTCTTGTCTTTTAACTCTTTAATCATATCTTCTGATGTATGAATTTTAATGCAGTTAAATGAATCAGTGTCTTCCCTTCGTGCTTAAGGCTCTTTGAGCTCTGTTTTAGCATTCTTTCCTTACCTCCAACTCATGAAGATATTATATTCTTAAAGCTTAATCATTTTGCCTTTCTTATGTTGTTGAATTGATTTTTGTAAATGGTGTGAGATTGGGAGCTGTGAGGATTTTCATTAACTTTGTTGGATACTCAAATATGGGACATGTTTTTATAGTGTTTTTTTATCACTTATTTCCTCCTGTTTCCTCTGTTAGGGGGACACCTATTATTTGACTATTTAATTTTCTGAACCAATGTAATTTTCTTATTCTTTCCAATATTCTCTTTGTGTTTTTTTCTACTTTATGGGCTATTTCTGCAGCTTTATCTTCCAATCCTTCCATAAAATCTTTAATTCCAAGAGTCATATTTTAATTCCAAGAGTTCTTTTTTGGTTCTTTATATAGCCTACCATTTCATGCTTCATTTTTACACTGTTTTCTTTAACTTTTTGACGATATTAACTAAAGTTGTTTTTTTTTTAAATTCTTTCCTGACCTTTCCTTTTCTTTCATGCCCTCAATTGTCATGGTCCTTGTTTCCTCTGAGTTGATTTCTCCATCCCCCTCCTGATTCCCTCTATCCTAGCTTATTCCAGAGGCTTTTATTATCTGTGATCTGTGGTTGTCTATTCATTTAAGAATGAGGTGCTGGAAGGCTGATTGGATGGAAGAATTGGTGAATTGGCAAACCACATTGTGAAGAGGGGCTCTGAATCCAGCAGTTTTGTTGGATATAATTCTTGCATCTCCCAAGTTAGTACCTTTGCTCTCAGTGTGGTCAGTTTCTCCAAAGATATATCTCAGTTTTTTGCCCCGATATTAGAAGATTGGCTGGTGGTGTTCTGGGAGTTAAATGAAGCCCATGTTTTGGGACAGAGTATTTCACCTTTCAGTATGGTTTTCATTTAACCTGTCTGTTGTCATATTGGGCTTCACCTTCCCCCTACACCCCCAACTGTATCTGCAGTTTCCAATATCATAGTGTGCAGTATTTCCAGAGTAAACACCTTTTTTTTTCTCCAGAGAAGGGGAGACCAATTTTCTCACGGTGTGAGGGGGAGAACTTTTAAAGAAAGTTTTATTGAAGTATCAGTGTGCATGCTCAGTTGCTCAGTTGTGTCTGACTCTGCTACCCCATGGGCTGTAGCCCATCAGGCTCCTTTGTCCATGGGATTTCCCAGGCAGAATACTAGACTGGATTGCCATTTCCTACTCCAGGGATTGAAGTATGTAGTTGATTTACAATGTTATATTAAAATTTCTGCTGTATTGCGAAGTGATTCAGTAATATATATGTATATAATATGACACACATATATATTCTTTTTCATATTCTTTTCCATTATGATGTGTCACAGGATACTGAGTACAGTATTTACAATAGAATCTTGTTTTTTATCCATCCTATTTATAAAATAGTTTGCATTTGCTAATCTCAAACTCCCAATCTGTCCCTCTCCTAACCCTCTCCACCTTGGCAGCCACGAGTCTGTTAACTATATCTGTGAGTCTGTTTCTCTTCTGTAGACAGCTGTATTTCAGTATTTTAGATTCCATGTATAAGTGATATCTTATGGTATTTATCTTTGTCTGACTCACTTCAGTTATAACAGTCTCTAGGTCCATCCATGGTGTTGCAAATGACATTGATTCTGGGGTGGTGGGGAGGAGGAGAACTTTAAAGATTTTCTGTCTATCCTATTTTTAACCACACTTGCTGCCTCTAAGAAGTCCTCTGTTCCTCCATTTCTGACTCTTCCTGCGATTCTGCAATTGGCTTACTCCTTATTGTATTCCTTCCCTGCTGGCTTAGGTTTCAGCGTTCTCTGGCTAAGTCCTATACCATCTGTTCATTTATTTCCCAGCTTCCAGTGTTTGGTTCACGTTTCTTATCTGCTGTCATCATCTCTCCTGTTCACTTTATCTTTGTGACTTGTTTCTTTTTTTTTATCCCTTTACCATCAGTGGCATTTTAGGAGAGAGCAAAGATAAACATTTATGTTCAACCTATAGTAAATTGGAGTCTGAATGTACCACAATTTATCCAGCTGATTCCCTGCAAATAGAAACTACTTCCAGTGTGTTTGTAGTTATAAATTGTGCTAATGCACCTTTATCCAAATATACTAGAGCATTTAGGAGAGTGTTACTATATGACAGATTCCTAAATAAATGTAGAAGTATTGGGTCAGAAGTTAAGTTCATTTAAACTTTTGATAGATGCTGAAAAATATCACTCCAAAAAAATGGAATCAGCTAATATCCTATCAACAGTGTGAGACAGAACATATGTTTTTGTTAATGAACTATCTGTATATGTCCTCTTTGATCCTTGACTGATTGGTTTCTTTGTCAGATTTAAAACATTTGCTTTATGTAATAATTCTGGCAGACTTTCATATTATATAATTGAAAAACTTGATCCAAAACATTGCTGTTAACAGTTCTTTAAGAAAAGAAAAAATAGTGTGTCAGTGATTGAATTCGTTTGCTAACAGGAATGGAGCCAATATAGTTACTTGGATTTTATTATTTCTACTGTATTTCTGTAGCTCTCAAAGGTTCAGTTTCCCAGGCATCCAGAACTTTTAGCATTAGAGGAAATGGATTAATTGGTACAAGTCTGTTTTGACAAAATTACTTCAGTGAGAACCCTGCATTTAAAATATCTGCTGTATGTTACAGACTCATTCTTCTGAACCTCCTGCTTCTGATGATTGCTGGCTCATCTGATTATTTGAGTGTTTGTTTAAGCCTATAAAACATTGGTAGTGCTTCCCTGGTGGCTCAGATAGTAAAGAATCTCCCTGCAACACAGAAGACCTGGGGTCAATCCCTGGATTGGGAAGATCCCCTGGAGGAGGGCATGGCAACCCACTCTAGTATTCTTGCCTGGAGAATTCCATGTACAAAGAAGCCTGGTGGCCTACAGTACATGGGGTCACAAAGAGTTGGACAGGACTGAGAGACTAAGCACGGCACAGTTACACAGTACAGTATAACTATATGGGTTGGGAGCCAAGCTGAAGAATTTAAAAGATGAATTTGACATCAAAAAACTAATCGGGAGCTTGGGTGCAAATAATGGAAATAAAAGTCAATGTGACTATAAGCAAAAAGCTAATTCATTTATTCACTGAACAGAGAATTCCAAGGGTGGGATTTAGTTATGGCTGATTCAAATGTTTACACAGTTTCAGAAATATGTATTTATCTCACTCCTTCTCTTTCCTGGGTTGACTTCATTTTAGGTGAGGTGTCTCCCAGTGGAGACAAAAATGGCCACCAGCAGCTCAATGTATCCATTCTATGACTTGGGATCCCATGCAAAGAAGGCACTTCTTCCCAATTGTTCCAGCAAATGCTGCAAGGCTGACTCTTACTGGTCTAGTTTGATTCATAAGTCTCTGAATGAATCATTGTGCCTCTAACCAGCCATGCCTCTCCAGGAACATGTAGGTTCCCAAAGCACATGATCTGAGAATGGGTAAGGTTCCTGATGGAAAACTGAGATGCTGTGGCCTAAGTGATTTGGCCTGGGATGCTGGGCAGAAAAAGAAGAAAAAATAAGAGATGATCATTACTTCCTCTGTTTTCCTCACTGGATCGTCTGAGGCTTAAATACAATAACAGTTATGAATAGAAAGTCCATTGCACTGTACAACAAATGTAAGTTATTCTATTTTATGGATGCTCAACCATGACAAAGTAGTATAGACTTACTAAAATAAATTATTTATAGATAATTTTTGCAAATTCATTTAGGCATGGCTGGGTTGTTCCCATTCTTATGCCTAAACTGCTCTTCTCTCTCAGGCCACATAAGATAAAGGATGACTTCAAGAGAAAATCAATAATAACCTTTAGTGGATAATCTATATACATTTATCATCATCTTTATAGAGTCTTATTTAAAGTGCCTTGGTCAATGAAGTACTAATCATGATGGATTATTCTATTTTGCTATATTATGGTTATGGTCAATTAAGATATGTGCAGCTTTAAAACATTAAAATTGATCTTTTATTCTTTTGTAAGTGTGACACCACAAACAGATGGAGCCAGTGGGAGGACATGGATATCATGTTAGCATCAAAGTGTGACAACATCTTCCAAATAGCTTCCTTCTTTGTCTGGGAAACCAATTTTGATACATTAAGTCCCCACATACATATTTTCCGAGAGCTCATTCATAAGTCCAGTTTGTTCGTAAGTCCAACAAAGTTAGCCTAGGTACCTGCTGCTGCTGCTGCTGCTAAGTCACTTCAGTCATATCCGATTCTGTGTGACCCCATAGACGGCAGCAAACCAGGCTCCCCCGTCCCTGGGATTCTCCAGGCAAGAACAATGGAGTGGGTTGCCATTTCCTTCTCCAAGCCTAGGTACCTAGTTAACACAATCTGATCTATATGCTGTGTTTGTAATACTTTTCACACAATAATACTGAAAAAACACAAAAAATAAAGACATTTTTAATCTTACAGTACATTACCTTGAAATGTACAGTAGTACAGTAGAACAGCTGGCACACAGGGGCTGGCATGGAGTGAACAGGCAAGAAGAGATATTGACTAGGGGAGGGAGAGGAAGTGGGAGTGGTAGAGCTGAAGGACTCTCAGCAATAGGAGACGGAGGGTGAGCTGCAATTCACTCACGCCTAATGTTGAGGGAATGCACGTTTACAACTTTGAAAGTTCGAAACTTGAAGGTTCATAGGTAGGGGACTTACTATATTATCTATGAATCGGTCTAAACTTTTCCTGACTATTTCTACTTCAATTAGTTTTGCCTCCAGAGATATTTTGTAAAATTTTTATGGGTCACAGTGATATTCTTGTTGATGTTGAACAGGCATGCTTTGCGGGTTGTATTGAAACTGCAACTCTTTTTTTTTTTCCATTTCCCATTTTCTCTTTAAAACTTATTCAGTGGAGACTAGCCCACCGCTATCTCTGGATGAAAACGTGAATGGTTTCTATAACTTTCTGTTCATTCTTGGTCACTTCAAGTCACACCATCTCAATTTAGAAATTAGAATATCTTGGGTGTTCATTGGAAGGACTGATGCTAAAGCTGAAACTCCAATACTTTGGCCACCTCATGCAAAGAGTTGACTCACTGGAAAAGACTCTGATGCTGGGAGGGATTAGGGGCAGGAGGAGAAGGGGATGACAGAGAATGAGATGGCTGGATGGTATCACCAACTCGATGGACATGGGTTTGAGTGAACTCCGGGAGTTGGTGATGGACATGGAGGCCTGGCATGCTGTGATTCATGGGGTCACAAAGAGTCGGACCCCACTGAGCGACTGAACTGAACTGAACTGAACCCATGCAAATGATAAAAATGTAAAATTTAACTTAATGCTGTCTTACCTTCTCCCCAGGCAGCTCTGCTATGAAGTTGGCTGTTTGGAGAGGGAGAGGGAGGCATCATCCTTCCTTTTTTTTCTGACTAGTGTTTCTTTTCTCCCAGCTTGTTGTGAAACAAAAAATATTGAGCTCCTCTAGGGCTTAGTTCAGTCGTTGGGGAGATTAGGAGACAGGGCACAATCTTACTTGGTATGTACGCTCTTTATCCAGGGGATGGTTTCATTTTAATTTAATTTTTTGCTTGTCCCTCTAGGCACAAGCACAAGGCATGAGGTGCTTCCCTGGCTGCTTGTGACCCCCTCAGTTCTTGGCTCTCTGGTGGTTATGGACCCTTGCTGTGCGTGAGAGAACCACTTCCCCTGCCTAGAGACCCTCTTGGGCAGGACTGTAAGGGCTTCCCAGGTGGTCCTCGTGATGAAGAACCCACCTGCCTATGCAGGAGATGAAAGGGATGCTAGTTCAGTCCCTGAGTCGGGAAGATCCCCTAGAGGAGGGCATGGCTACCCATTCCAGTATTTTTGCCTGGAGAATCTTATGGACAGAGGAGCCTGGAGGGCTTGCAAAGAGTCAGACAGGGCTAAGTGACTCAGCAAGCATAGATAATGGCTCCAGGCAGCTTTTTCCACAGCAAAATCTGCCATGACCTGTGGGAAACTTTCCTGGATCCCTGGAGTCCTCCTGAAGGAGGGAACGTGCAGTTACTATTGCCTGAAGTGGGCCACTTTTCTCTGTGCCAGGGTCAGAGTCTTTTTCCAGCTATTCTGGTCCCCTGGGCCTGGAATCTGATCCTCCTCCTCTGTGCTTTCAAACGCAGAGTCCCAGCTAGGCCCTGGATTCCTTGACACCCTCATTGTTCTAAGCTTGAGATGCGGGTAGAACCATCCCCCGTAAAGAAATTATCTCTAAAAAAAAACAAAACCCTCTTTATATTTTGAAGCTGCGACATGGCTTGTGGGATCTTAGTTCCCCAACCAGGCATTGAACCGGTGGCACAGCAGTGAAAGCTCTGAGTCCTAACCACTGTACCGTCAGGGAATTCCCCAAAAGCCTCTTCTTTAATCTTCACTCTCCCAGGCTTTTTGTATTTTCAAAGCTGAGTGAGGAGCCCAAGAGATATGAAATGGGGGGTTTTTTGACGTAAATTCTGAAGATGGTCATCTGGCTCATCACTATATAATTTCACATTCATTTTATCTCATTACCTCAATTGAAACTTTATTTGAGGTATAGTAAAAATAAAATTTTATAGTAAATAAAATAAAAAAAACATAGTTATTGTCTTTAGCTACTGGTAAGGCATCCTGAAAACCCTTGGGATTTCCTGAGTGATTGGAGTGAACTTTTGTTATATTTAGTTGTCATTGTTTAGTTGCTAAATTGTATCTGACTCTTTGTGACCCCACGGACTGTAGTCCACCAGGCTCCTCTGTCCTTTGGATTTCCCAGGCAAGAATACTGGAGAATGAGTTCCATTTCCTTCTCCAAGGGATCTTCTTGACCCAGGGATTGAACCAGCATCTCCTGCACTGGCAGGCTGATTCAGATGGGAATACCAGACCACCTGACCTGCCTCTTGAGAAACCTGTATGCAGGTCAGGAAGCAACAGTTAGAAATGGACATGGAACAACAGACTGGTTCCATAGGAAAAGGAGTACGTCAAGGTTGTATATTGTCACCCTGCTTATTTAATTTATAAGAGTACATCATGAGGAACGCTGGGCTTGAGGAAGCACAAGCTGGAATCAAGATTGCCGGGAGAAATATCAATAACCTCAGATATGCAGATGACACCACCCTTATGGCAGAAAGTGAAGAGGAACTCAGAGGCCTCTTGATAAAAGTGAAAGAGGAGAGTGAAAAGGTTGGCTTGAAGCTCAGCATTCAGAAAACAAAGATCATGGCATCTGGTCCCATCACTTCATGGGAAATAGATGGGGAAACAGTGGAAACAGTGTCAGACTTTATTTTTTGGGGCTCCAAAATCACTGCAGATGCTGATTGCAGCCATGAAATTAAAAGACGCTTACTCCTTGGAAGGAAAGTTATGTCCAACCTAGATAGCATATTAAAAAGCAGAGACATTACTTTACCAACAAAGGTCCGTCTAGTCAAGGCTGTGGTTTTTCCCGTGGTCATGTATGGATGTGAGAGTTGGACTGTGAAGAAAGCTGATCGCCCAAGAACTGATGCTTTTGAACTGTGGTGTTGGAGAAGACTCTTGAGAGTCCCTTGGACTGCAAGGAGATCCAACCAGTCCATTCTAAAGGAGATCAATCCTGGGTGTTCATTGGAAGGACTGATGCTAAAGCTGAAACTCCAATACTTTGGCCACCTCATGCGACGAGTTGACTCACTGGAAAAGAGTCTGATGCTGGGAGGGATTGGGGGTGGGAGGAGATGGGGTTGACAGAGAATGAGATGGCTGGATGGCATCACCGACTCAATGGACACGAGTTTGAGTGAACTCCGGGAGTTGGTGATGGACAGGGAGGCCTGGCGTGCTGTGATTCATGGGGTCGCAAAGAGTCGGACACTATTGAGCGACTGAACTGAACTGAACTGAGCCACCAGAGAAGCTCTTTTAAGCATACCTGAGTTTATGCTAATGAGATAATTGGGCGAGGCATGGGAGGGGCTTGATAGCTTCAGGGTGGGGCTGGTCTCCAGAAAGAATCAGTGATCCGTGGATTTGAACTTTCAGCCCTACTCACTGATCTCCTGGGAGAAAAATGAAGTGGGGCTGGAGATTGAGTTCTATAAAAGCTCTTGAACTAGAGATTCAGAGAGCTTCTAGATTGGTGAACTTCACATCCACTTGCTGGGAGGGTGGCACACCCTAAGTCCACAGACAGAAGCTTCCAACTCAGGACACTTTCGGACCTCGCCCTATGTATCTATCTGACTGTTCATCTATATCTTTTATAATAAATCAGTAAAAGTAAGTAGTGTTTTTTTGAGTTCTGTGAGCCATTCTAGCAAATTTTAGAACCTGAAAAGGGGGTGGTCACCCAGAAATCTAGTTGATCAGCCACAGGTACAGGTGCCCCAGGACCTGAGACTAGCATGGGACAGTCTGGTAGGCTGAGCCCTGTAATTTGTGAGATTCAAGCCCATCGCTCTTTGATCTATTTCTTTGCTATTGAAGAAACTCCCTACTTTTTAATTCCTTTTCCCATGAAGACTCTTTGTATCTTGAGACAGTTTAGTTATCTGACTCTTCTGAGATTGAAATATATATTATTTGCAAGTGAACAGAATTATAAGCAGCATTATGGATGCTGATGTTTGATACAAGCAGGATTATATTTTTCAGTTTATTCCATTTTCTCCTTGATGATGACCAGCAATTATACTGACTTTTATGATCATAAAAGGACATTGGACTGATATCTTTAGGGGTGAGTTAACAATAACTTTTATACCTTTTTTAGCATATCTGAAATAACAGACATTATTAAATATTCACAGGTATAAATACATGTAGTAAAATACTGACTCAAAAATATAGTGTGAAATATATATCCAAATGATATTATCCTCTTAAAAGTAGCCTTAGGGATTTTTATGGTCAGCTATCATTGTTCATGATACTTTAGAACTTTCATTTTTTGAAGCTACTTAAAATTTTTAATTTATTCTTTGGATATCCTCAATAATGTCTGGTCTTCAAGAAGGTGAATATAATTTTTGGAAACATCAAAGGTCATTGGGAACCAAGTCTGATTTGCATTATTAATAATCAAATTAGGCAGTACTGTTGGGGTCAAAATACTTTGTTTACAAAATGATGAGCACGAATTCCTTATTTAAATGACCTGGATTTGAAAACAATACAAAGAGTAATTTCAAAGGATTTTTCAGACTATAATGCCATTATAAAAATACTCAAATTTTTAGAAATGAGTATTTAAAAGTAAGGAGAACAATCACCTTTTCTTTTCTCTCAAAAGACTCCTTTAAGAGGTCATACAGTAGCTTGTGCCAACAGGGGTGTAAGTTGGCAAAATGACTTCCCAGTCACTTTGCTGACGTGTCAGTTCCCATTTCTGACTCTTGTCACATGAAAGTGTCTACTTATCCTAGTGTTGTGCAGAATAAGTTCAACCAGATCTTGATATCTCTGGGTATAGTTTGTATCTTAGTTCACTATGAGCTCTCAGCATCCTGGTCATCCTTCCTCTGAACTTCTTTTATTTTTTTGTTTTCATATTGTGGCACTCAGGAGTCTTCACTGTGTCCTGTAGGACCTTTTGTTGTGGCATACAGACTTTCTAGTTGTGGCACTCGGGCTCTCTACTTATGTCTCATGGGCTTCAGAGCATGTGGGCTCAGTAGTTGGCAGCACACGGTCTTAGTTGCTCTGTGGCGTATATGATCTTAGTTCCCCGACCAGGGATTGAACCTGTATCACCTGTATTGCAAGGTGGCCTCTCAACCACTGGGCCACCAGGGAAGTCCCCCTGCTTCCTTTTCATGAGGGAGGTGGTTCTTTGAAAATCCTCCAAACTGCTCAGAGGAGTATCTTTAGATTTCTGAGGCATCCTTTGGTGGGACTATCGCTGTTAGTTTGTTATCACTGCTGCTGTCTCAGTCATAGGTATTGCGGTGACCCAACTAATGAAAGCCAGCTTGTTTTCAAAGTCTCACTGAACCCCTTCCACGACCTGCCAGTTTTGGAAGCGGTGGGTTTGGCTCCTAATAAGCCCTTATTAGCGCTTTTTATAGACATAGCATTAATTCGGAAAGGACTGAAATTCTGCCATATAAAATTATGGTACCATGATACCAAGCTGCACTGATGCTGAAGTGCAGGTATCCAGATCCCATGCTTCTTAAAAAATTATTTGGCCGCACCAGGTCTTAGTTGCAGCATGTGGAATATTTAATTGTGGCATGTGGGATCTAGTTCCCTACCATCGACTGAACCTGGGGCCCCGGCCTTGGGAGCATGGAGTCTTAGCCACTGGACCACCAGGGAGGTCCCTCAGATCCCTTTCTGAATGACTATTAATGTCTGTGACTCTCCTAGCACAGTGCTTGGCCCACAGATAAGTGCTCAAAAAGTAGTGTCTGCTGTTGTGATGATGATGTTCACCTATGGAATTAAAATGTTGAGTTGTCTTTTTTTGCTACACCATCCTGGGCATTTCCTTTAAACACCCAATGCGTCAGCCGGATGTTATTTCCCTTTAGAGGAGCCTTGTTGCCTTTCCCCAGGATGGCAGTGCTCACTCAGAGGAATCTGACCCTTTGTACCGATCCCACCGAGCCCAGGCCTCCTTCCCAGCCAGCTGTCAAAAGGTTCCTGTGGCCGTCCACCCGCCCCGAAGCACTGCCCAGTGGCAGCGAAGGGGTACGCATTTCATTCCATAGTTCCGTGTTTCATCCTGAGTGTCTTTTGACCTGCAGGGGTTGATTCAGTACCAGGAAGCCATACACATCTCTTCTGGAACATTGTGTATCCACTGTTTTTGGATCTAAGACCTTTGACCTGCTGACTACAAAAGCAGCTTTTCCTCGGGGAATCACATTATCCCTGTTAGAAAGCAAGGGAGGAAAAAGAAACAAAGCCTTGTGGAGGCCTCCTCTTTAATAACATTCATTTCCTTTTCTCTTTTTGTTTCTAAACTTATTTCTGTTCCATGTCAGTGTCACGTAAGTGACATGTATATTTCCCTCTTTTGTTTGTTTTTTCTTCCCCAGAAGGATTTAATGATGCTTTTGTGAATCCTGTCTCTTTCCTTGACTGAGGGGAAGGGAAGCCCATTTCCCAGTCTTGGTGGACTTTTTCTTTTTCAATTAAAAAAAAAAAGTGAGTCACAGGGAGCTTTTACATACTACCTCAGACCCTCCTCAGGGCCAGGCAGTGAGAATGCTGCATCTTCCCTACAGTACAGAAAGGGGAATCAAGGAACTTATTGATTAAAATCTCTTTTGGCCGATTGCCACAAATGCTAGAGATTTCTGCCTCTGCTTTAGTTTATTTTACCTATTGGGGAAATCCTGCTTGTTGCTTTTTATTTCTTTTCTTTTAACTGATAGGGCAGTGTTTTCACTGAGTAGAAATGGCTTGCCAAGAGAGTATACATTCCCAAACACATTGATATTTTTTTTCTTTTATCCATTCAAAGGATGAATTAGGCCTAGGAGAGTCACTGATATGCAAGCCTGTATTATGCTACGTGCTAAGTCACTTCAGTCGTGTCCAACTCCTTGAGACCCCATGGACTATAGCCTGACGGGCTACTCTGTCCATGGGATTCTCCAGGCAAGAATACTGGAGTGGGTTGCCATTTCCTCCTCCAGGGGATCTTCCCAAGCCAGGGGTTAAACCTGAGTCTCCTGCAGCTCCTGCATTTCAGGCAGATTCTTTAGCACTAGCTCCACCTGGGAAGCCCAAGCCTGTATTGTAGTTGTATGTTTTTATTTGTTGTTTGAGTTGCTAGGTCGTGTCTGACTCTTGCAACCCTGTGGACTGTAGGCCGCCAGGCTCCTCTGTCCATGGGATTCTCCAGGCAAGAATACTGGAATGGGTTGCTATTTCCTTCTCCAGTTATCGTTGTAGAGTCTGATGTTCAAAGCTGTTTCCACTTAATTTCTTTAATTTCCCCAGGATGCACCTGCTGACCTAGTGAGACCACTCTCCTTTCTACATGAAAACACACCACGCTTAATGCTGCTTCTGTGCTTTGACTCATGTGTTTCCTCTCCCTTGTTTCGTTCTTCATTTCCCCTGCTGTGTTTCTCCACATGCCTTCTGAAACTCTGTGCCTTTACGTATACTATTTCTCCTGCCTGAAGCACTCTTTCCACCATCCTGAGTTGCTCTCCCCCAAACCTGTCTCTAGTGTCTTTGGTTGCAGGAAACATCAACTCATTAAAACTGGTATAAGGTAAATGGGAACTTTTATGGAATGATAAACGGACAGGAGGAACATGGACCATAAAGAAGCTCAGGTGAATTTAGGGCTGGAAGAGCTATACAGCTTTCTGAGCAGCTGGAATCAGGGCCTGAGGAGCCACTGGAACTAAATCAAATAACTCCTCCATCTCACCCTCTCCTTCTGCTACATGGTTGCTTGCTCTGAGCCTAAACCAGAGTTTTCAACCTTGTCATAATTGACATTTTGAGCCAGATAATACTTTCTTTTTGGCAGAGCTGTCCTGTGTACTGTAGGGTTTAAGCAGCATCCTTAACTTTTGTCCACCCGATGCTGAAAAAAGTACTCTGACTATGATGGCGGAATGTGTCTCTAGACGTTGCCAAATGGCCCCTGATGGATCATATTGTTTCTGGTTGAGAACCATTGGTCTACCTGGAACTGCTATCTTCCTCTTCTGGTTCTTAGCTCCTCTGGGTATATACATGGCAAAGTATGGCTCTCCAGCCTAACTCAGCACCTTCCACCTCCAGCCTGACTCAATCACTTCATTTTCCCATTGGAGAAGAAGAAGTTAAGTTGCTCAGTCGTGTCCGACTCTTTGCGACCCCATGGACTGTAGCCTGCCAGGCTTCTCCGTCCATGGGATTTTCCAGGCAAGAATGCATTACCTGTTCAAAAGATGTAGAATCGATTCAGCCTTTGGTTGGCTCTTGGGGATCAGGTGAGGACTCCTGGTTTGGTGGGTTAGGCCAGGGGTTCAGATCATATAGCACTGACATGGCTGCAGGCCCCCTTCCCCAGGGCCTGCTCTTGGATCATTCTGAATGATGGAGCTGAATTCCCTAGAAGCTGAGCCGGACAAAACTTCTAAAATATTTTATTAAAACATTGCCTTTTTAAAAATTTTATTTTATATTGGAGTTTAGTTGATTTACAGTGTTGTGTTAGTTTCAGATGTATAGCAAAGTGATTCAATTATACATACACAGATTTTCAGATTCTTTTCTCATTTAGATTATTACAGAATATTGACTAGAGTTCACTGTGCTAGAGGTAGGTCTCTGTTGATTATCTGTTTCATATACAGTAGTGTGTTTCTTTTAATCCCAAACTCCTGATTTATCCCTTCCTATACCATTCCCCTATGGTAACCATAAGTTTGTTTTTGAAGTCTGTGAATCTGTTTTATAAACAAGTTTTCTTTTTTAATCTTTTTTTAGATTCCACATGTAAGTGATATTATATGATGTTTGTTTTTCTCTGTCTGATATCTTAGGGTGATAATCTCTAGGTCCATCCATATAGCTACGAATGGCATTCTTTCATTCTTTTTTTTCAACTGAGTAATAGTTCTTAAACATGGAGCATTAAACATGACTGAACAGAAATGAAACATATGTGATTTGTGGAGATGGTGCAGTGCAGTTAAGACCACAGTCCTCGAAGCCAGACTGTATGGGTTCACTTTCAGTGTGCCACATGCTGGCTGATGCTTGGACAGACTGATCTCTCTCTGCCTCAGTTTCCTCATCTAGAGAATGGCAGTAGTAATAATAAGAAGAACAACAACAATAGTAGTTAATACTAGTATATCACTTCCCCCATGTGCCAGGCACTATTCTAAGTGTGTTAATTGAATTAACTAAATTGTCACAACCATGAGTTGAAACCTTTAAGACTACCCCACTCAGAAAGGTAAATAAAAACTATGAGTGTTTAGATCTAGCAACAAAATGAGTATACTGTTAATGTATGGAAAATGTTTAGTTTTCACAGCTTTTGGGAATTGTATGCATATATATCCATCCCATTTTATAGAAGAGGAAACAGGTTCAGAGAGACTTAGTAACCACAGTTACAGAGCTGAAAGTGCTGAAGACAAGATTTGGACTCAGGCAATTTGATGATAAAGGGCTGTCTCTTGAGCCTGGTGTTATAATACTTTATATATCAGAGGGCTGTTGTGAGTATTAAATGAGTTAACGTAAAGAAACACTGAGATCAGGTGTGGCATATACTGCTTGTTATTTAAGCATTAATTATTATTGTGATTTTTCTTCACTCTAAGGGGTCATTGAGTTTATTCTTATAATGGTTAACAGTGCAGTAGTGCATTCAGGGTCCATAAATCGGTGCTTCCCAACCTCTCTCATGGATCCAGACCTCAAAAATCATGATCTTCTTAGCCACACTTGGGTAAACCATGAGACTGTTTCTGGCTTGGTCCCTTCCCAATCCAAGATTCTGCCCAGCTGAGGGATCCTATTATGGACTGAATGTTTGTACTCCCCTCACATTCACATATGGAAGCTCTAACCACCATTTGGAGATGGGACTTCTAAGTAAATAAGACTAAATGAAGTCATAAAGGTGGAGCCCTTTCTAATAGGATTAGTGTCCTTATAGGAAGAGACACCAGAGAGCTCCACCCACATTCCTCTATTTCTGGCCAAATATCCCCCTACCTCCACCTGCCAAGGAAAGCCATGTGAGAACACAGCAAGAAGGTAGCCATCAATAGGTCAGGAAGAAAGCTCTCACCAGAAGCCAGATTTATCAGAACCTTGGTTATGGGCTTCTAGCCATCAGAAGAGTGAGAAATAAATGTCTGTTCTTTAAGCCAGTCAGTAGTAGTATGTTATATTTTGTTTTGTTTTATTTTTTTTTTATTGAAGGCTAACAGGGAGGCCTGGCGTGCTGTGATTCATGGGGTCGCTGAGAGTCGGACACGACTGAGCAACTGAACTGAATTATTTTACAATATTATATTGGTTGGTTTTGCCATACATTGACATGAATCCGCCCCGGGTGTACATGAGTTCCCCCTCCTAAACCCCCCTCCCACCTCCCTCCTCCCTTTATCCTCCCTCTGGGTCATCCCCGCATACCAGCCCCGAGCATCCTGTAACGTGCATCGACCCTGAACTGGCGATTCATTTCACATATGACAACATACATGTTTCAATGCCATTCTCCCAAATCATCCCACCCTCACCCTCTCCAACAGAGTCCCAAAGACTGTTCTATACATCTGTGTCTCTTTTGCTGTCTCGTATACAGGGTTATCATTTGCATCTTTCTAAATTCCATATATATGCGTTAGTATACTGTATTGGTGTTTTTCTTTCTGGCTTACTTCACTCTGTATAATAGGCTCTAGTTTCATCCACCTCATTAGAACTTATTCAAATGCATTCTTTTTTAATGGCCGAGTAATATTCCATTGTGTATATGTACCACAGCTTTCTTATCCATTCGTCTGCAGATGGACAGCTAGGTTGCTTCCATGTCCTGGCTATTATAAACAGTGCTGCAATGAACATTGCAGTACATGTGTCTCTTTCAATTCTGGTTTCCTTGGTGTGTATGCCCAGGAGTGCGATTGCTGGATCATATGGCAGTTCTATTTCCAGTTTTTTGAGGAATCTCCACACTGTTCTCCATAGTGGCTGTACTAGTTTGCATTCCCACCAACAGTGTAAGAGGGTTCGCTTCTCTCCACACCCTCTCCAGCATTTATTGCATGTAGACTTTTGGATAGCAGCCATTCTGACTGGTGTGAAATGGTATCTCATTGTGGTTTTGATTTGCATTTCTCTGATTATGAGGGATGTTGAGCATTTTTTCATGTGTTTGTTAGCCATCTGTATGTCTTCTTTGGAGAAATGTCTGTTTAGTTCTTTGGCCCATTTTTTGATTGGGTCATTTATTTTTCTGGAATTGAGCTGCAGGAGCTGCTTGTATGTTTTGGAGATTAATCCTTTATCAGTTGCTTCATTTGCTATTATTTTCTCCCATTCTGAAGGCTGACTTTTCACCTTGCTTATAGTTTCTTTTGCTGTGCAGAAGCTTTTGATTTTAATTAGGTCCCATTTGTTTATTTTTGCTTTTATTTCCAGTATTCTGGGAGGTTGGTCTTGGAGGATCCTGCTGTGATTTATGTCAGAGTGTTTTGCCTACGTTCTCCTCTAGGAGTTTTATAGTTTCTGGTCTTACATTTAGCTCTCTAATCCATTTTGAGTTTATTTTGGTGTATGGTGTTAGGAAGTGTTCTAGTTTCATTCTTTTACAAGTGGCTGACCAGTTTTCCCAGCACCACTTGTTAAAGAGATTGTCTTTTCTCCATTTTATATTCTTGCCTCCTTTGTCAAAGATAAGGTGTCCATAGGTGCATGTATTTATCTCTGGGCTTTCTATTTTGTTCCATTGATCTATATTTCTGTCTTTATGCCAGTACCATACTGTCTTGATGACTGTGGCTTTGTAGTAGAGCCTGAAGTCCGGCAGGTTAATACCCCCAGTTCCATTTTTCTTCCTCAAGATTGCTTTGGCTATTCGAGGTTTTTTGTATTTCCATACAAATTGTGAGATTATTTGTTCTAGTTCTGTGAAAAATATCGTTGGTAGCTTGATAGGGATTGCATTGAATGTATAAATTACTTTGGGTAGTATACTCATTTTCACAATATTTATTCTTCCAATCCACGAACACGGTATATTTCTCCATCTATGAGTGTCCTCTTTGATTACTTTCACTAGTGTTTTATACTTTTCTATATACAAGTCTTTTGTTTCCTTAGGTAGATATATTCCTAAGTATTTAATTCTTTTCGTTGCAACAGTGAATGGAATTCCTTAATTCCTTAATTTCTTTTTCTATTTTCTCATTATTAGTGTATAGGAATGCAAGGGATTTCTGTGTGTTGATTTTATATCCTGCAACTTTACTGTATTCATTGATTAGCTCTAGTAGTTTTCTGGTAGAGTCTTTAGGGTTTTCTGTGTAGAGGATCATGTCATCAGCGAACAGTGAAAGTTTTACTTCTTCTTTTCCAACTTGTATTCCTTTTATGTCTTTTTCTGCTCTGATTTCTGTAGCCAAAACTTCCAGAACTATGTTGAATAGTAGTGGTTAGAGTGGGCACCCTTGTCTTGTTCCTGATTTTAGGGGAAATGCTTTCAGTTTTTCACCATTGAGGATGATGTTTGCTGTGGGTTTGTCGTATATAGCTTTTATTATGTTGAGGTATGTCCCTTCTATTCCCACTTTCTGGAGGGTTTTTATCATAAATGGATGTTGTATTTTGTCAAAGGCTTTCTCTGCATCTATTGAGATAATCATGATTTTTATTTTTCAGTTTGTTAATGTGGTGTATTACGTTGATTGATTTGCAGATATTGAAGAATCCTTGCATTCCTGGGATAAAGCGCACTTGGTCATGATATATGATCTTCTTAATATGTTGTTGGATTCTGATTGCTAGAATTTTGTTAAGGATTTTTGCATCTATGTTCATCAGTGATATTGGCCTGTAGTTTTCTTTTTTTTGTGGGGTCTTTACCAGGTTTGGGGATTAGGGTGATGGTGGCCTCATAGAATGAGTTTGGAAGTTTCCCTTCCTCAGCAATTTTCTGGAAGAGTTTGCGTAGAATAGGTGTTAGCTCTTCTCTAAATTTTTGGTAGAATTCAGCTGTGAAGCCGTTTGGACCTGGGCTTTTGTTTGCTGGAAGATTTCTGATTACAGCCTCCAGTTCCGTGCTTGTGATGGATCTGTTCAGATTTTCTATTTCTTCTTGGTTCAGTTTTGGAAAGTTGTACTTTTCTAGGAATTTGTCCATTTCTTCCAGGTTATTCATTTTATTGCCATATAATTGCTTATAGTATTCTCTAATAATCCTTTGTATTTCTGTGTTGTCGGTTGTGATCTCTCCATTTTCATTGCTAATTTTATTGATTTGGTTCTTCTCCCTTTATTTCTTGATGAGTCTGGATAGTGGTTTGTCAATTTTATTTACCTTCTCAAAGAACCAGCTTTTGGCTTTGTTGATTTTTGCTATGGTCTCTTTTGTTTCTTTTGCATTTATCTCTGCCCTAATTTTTACGATTTCTTTCCTTCTACTGACCCTGGGGTTCTTCATTTCTTCCTTTTCTAGTTTCTTTAGATGCAGAGTTAGGTTATTTAGTTGACTTTTTTCTTGTTTCTTGAGGTGTGCCTGTATTGCTATGAACTTCCCCCTTAGCACTGCTTTTACAGTGTCCCAGAGGTTTTGGGTTTGTTGTGTTTTCATTTTCATTCATTTCTATGCATATTTTGATTTCTTCTATGATTTGTTCATTATTCAGCAGCGTGTTGTTCAGCCTCCATATGTTGGCATTTTTAATAGTTTTTCTCCCGTAATTGAGATCTAATCTTACTGCATTGTGGTCAGAAAAGATGCTTGGAATGATTTCAGTGTTTTGAATTTACTAAGGCTAGATTTATGGCCCAGGATGTGATCTATTCTGGAAAAGGTTCCATGTGCGCTTGAGAAAAAGGTGAAATTCATTGTTTTGGGGTGAAATGTCCTAGAGATGTCTATTAAGTCTAACTGGTCTATTGTATCATTTAAAGTTTGTGTTTCCTTGTTAATTTTCTGTTTAGTTGATCTATCCATAGATGTAAGTGGGGTATTAAAATCTATTATTTCATTGTTGTTAATTTCCCCTTTCATACTTGTTAGTAATTGTCTTACATATTGTGGTGCTCCTATGTTGAGTGTATAAATATTTATAATTGTTTTATCTTCTTCTTGGATTGATTCTTTGATCATTATGTAGTTTCCTTCTCTGTCTCTTTTCACAGCCTTTGTTTTAAAGTCTATTTTATCTGATATGAGTATTGCTACTCCTGCTTTCTTTTGGTCTCTATTTGCATGGAATATCTTTTTCCAGCCCTTCACTTTCAGTCTGTATGTGTCCCTCGTTCTGAGGTGGGTCTCTTGTAGACAACATATATGGGGGTCTTGTTTTTTTATTCATTCAGCCAGCCGTTGTCTTTTGGTAGGGGCATTCAACCCATTTATGTTTAAGGTAATTATTGATAAGTACAATCCCGTAGCCATTTTCTTTATTGCTTTGGGTTTAAGTTTATACACCCTTTCTGTGTTTCCTGTCTAGAGAAGATCCTTTAGCATTTGTTGGAGAGCTGGTTTGGTGATGCTGAATTCTCTCAACTTTTGCTTGTCTGTAAAGCTTTTGATTTCTCCTTCATATTTGAATGAGATCCTTGCTGGGTATAGTAATCTGGGCTGTAGGTTATTTTCTTTCATCACTTTAAGTATGTCTTGCCATTCCCTCCTGGCCTGAAGAGTTTCTGTCGAAAGATCAGCTGTTATCCTTATGGGAATCCCCTTGTGTGTTATTTGCTGCTTTTCCCTTTCTGCTTTTAATATTTGTTCTTTGTGTTTGATCTTTGTTAATTTGATTAATATGTATCTTTTGTTATACCAGTCTAAGTTGACTAATACAGATCCATATTCCACTTGTTCAGCAGCTGGTAAGCTCTGAATGAAGACACGTGGATGTATTTTTCTCTACACAAAATTACTCCAAGCTGTTGAATTTTCTCTTTTCTTTCTCTTTTTACTTGGTTGATTCTATTGTCATTCGACTCTTAACAATGATTCTCTGCTTGGCTACAGATTTGTCTGTTATATCTCTTCCCTCACACAGTGCTTACAGCTTATCATTGGTAGGCTTGACACCCATAAAATCTACTTTGTTAGCAATAAAAATTACACTGGCCTTTGGAATGTAGATCTCAGCCACTCATCAGCCTTTTTTGCTGTGTTCTTAATTGACTGCTTTCTTGAGAAACATGAAACCAAATAAATTAAATTTGTATTATTTGACTTTCTCTTCTAAGAGTAAGGATTTAAGACATGAATGGTTAATTACAGACAAAACTGTAATTTTCAGTCTTTATAGGTGATTAATTTTTTTTAGAAATTAAAATATTTATTTTCTGTTTTCATCCTAAAAATCCTAAAACTCTTTCGGTATAGATCAAGCATTTATTTATTTTTATCCTGAAAATATTAAGGAACTCATTCTTCTCCTCAGTTCAGTTCAGTCACTCAGTCGTGTCTGACTCTCTGCGACCCCCAGCAAAGACAGTTTTGTCATTTTCAGCATTCTCTTAAGTTTGTCAAAGAACAGGGAGTGATATCCTCATGTGAGCCTCAGTTCAGTTCAGTTCAGTCGCTCAGTCGTGTCCAGCTCTTTGCGACCCCATGAATCGCACCATGCCAGGCCTCCCTGTCCATCACCAAGTCCCGGAGTTCACTCAAACTCACGTCCATCGAGTCAGTGATGCCATCCAGCCATCTCATCTTCTGTCGTCCCCTTCTCCTCCTGCCCCCAATCCCTCCCAGCATCAGAGTCTTTTCCAATGAGTCAGCTCTTCGCATGAGGTAGCCAAAGGATTGCAGTTTCAGCTTTAGCATCGTGTGAGCCTAAAATGCCACAAAAAGAACATTGTATTCTCATTTTGTCTAATTACAGTTGCCCTAAAGTGGACTTTTTCATTCCTTGTTATTTACTCATCAAATATTGCATCACTCTGTAAGAGGAAAGCAGTTTTGAAAATTATAGTGAAAGAGCATGCTGGAATAAATTTATTTTACACACACAACACACATTCACTTTTTTGAAAAAAAAAGAAAACCTCAAATTGTACTTGGTCAACTGAATTATTTCCTTTAGACAGCCTTAAAAAATGATCATAAATTTTCTCTTTCCACAGATAGATGTCTTGTTTTCCATCTGTTGGGAAGAAAAGAAGTGAAGGGTAACTTTTAATGCACGTGTATGTACTTGGTCCCCAAGTAAAAAGCCCTTTTAAGTATTCCAGAGGATAAGATCTTGACAAGTTTAAATGAAGAGGGCAGGCACAACCATGATAAAGATATGAAATGTCAAATGTAAAATCTGTCAAAATATGAAAAAGAATATATGAGTCAATGTTGAATGCAAAAAAAAAAAGCGGTGAGAATATACTCAGTTACAATGTGTGAAAGTGGTTTTATTACTTTTTATAAGAAAGGTATAAGAATATTCCAAGAAGCTCAGAGAACACAGGAGGAGATCATTCATAAGCTCACTTTCCTCACACAGCTGTTTTCTTTTCTCTGCGTTCCTTTCTCTTGTTGTCCTTGTGCATATGCATTTTTGTAGTTGTACTCATGGCTTGTGCATTTCACCTTCTCATTAAGAGTTATCCCAACAAGGGCATTTTTGGGTGCTGCTACAATGGAGAAGACTCTTGAGAGTCCCTTGGACTGCAAGGAGATCCAACCAGTCCATTCTAAAGGAGATCAGTCCTGGGTGTTCATTGGAAGGACTGATGCTAAAGCTGAAACTCCAATACTTTGGCCACCTCATGCAACGAGTTGACTCACTGGAAAAGCGTCTGATGCTGGAAAGGACTGGGGGCGGGAGGAGACCTGGACAACAGAGAATGAGATGGCTGGATGGTATCACCGACTCTGTGGACATGAGTTTGAGTGAACTCCGGGAGTTGGTGATGGACAGGGAGGCCTGGCGTGCTGTGATTCATGGGGTCACGGAGAGTCGGACACAACTGAGCGACTGAACTGTACAGTCCTCATAACCATCCTTTGTAAAGGCTTTGTAATAATCCATGGATGGGACTTGCCGTCTGTGGACTACTTAGGAAAAGTCATTAAAAAGAGAAGAGAACGTGGACGTATTTGTTATTTGATATATAGATATTTGCCTGCACAGAATTTCAGTGTGCAATTCAAAAGAAAGAATCAACTAAATATTGCAGAGAAGTGAAAATTAGTTTAAATGTTCAAAGAGCATAGTATTTCTTGACTTTACTGTTTTCCCCATCATTTTCTCTTTGCCACTCTCCCTCATTCAATTATTAACTTCTTTGTCTTATCCCAATAATGTAAGGGAAAATTGACATAGATAAAAATCTCTGGGTCTCTCCCTGACTTTTTTCCTTTGGCTTAATGACAAGAAATATGGGTGCTTTCAACTATGATAAAGATTGTCGTTGTAATCTAGGCGCTAAGTCTTGTCTGTCTCTTTTGCAAGATGGTGCTTCTCCATCCATGGGCTTTCCCAGATAAGAATACTAGAGTGGGTTGCCTTTTCTTTTTCCAGTTAATCTTCCTGATCTAGGGATTGAGACTGTGTCTGCTGCATTGCAGGTGGGTTCTTCACTGCTGAGCCACTAAGGAAGCCCATGATAAAGATATTTATTTATTAATACTTTGCTAACTATGTCATTATTTGAAATCATAACTGGTATAAGTTTAACTTAGGTAAGCATTTTTCGAGTGTCTACTATATAGATTATAATTTCTTTGCTTTTTTTTTGCTTCACTTTTTAATTAGGAAAATTATTGAAAGGTACAAATGAAGATGAAAAATGTATCAGCTGGTATAATAGGGAAGGGGATTAATATATGTTATTATGTGAATATTTTAATAGTTGTCAGGCACTTTAACACATATTTTGCCCTTTAATCCTCATTAAAACCCTAATAAAGAGGGCCTATTAACTCCGAGGTACAGAGCAGGAGACAGACTCAGGAAGTTAAATTGAATGTCAAGTTCATACAGCTATTAATTGTCAGCACTGGGATTCAAAGCCAGACATGTCTGACCCCAGGCCAAGTTTACTGGTCTGTGTGCTTCAGTACTCGTATTTGTAGCAGTGTAAAAGGCCTCAAAGAGCAGTGGTATAGCTGAGGGCCGGGGAAACCTCTGGAACTCTTTGGAGAGGAGTATCCTGTCAGTGGAATGTGGGTTTCTTTTTTATTTTTAAGACTTTTTTTTCCTGAGCTGTGTTGTGTTACTATTTACAGCTGCACCATGGCCTAAGGGCCTCTTGTAAGCCTCCACAGAGAAATGTGCATTCAAAACAGCTTTCACACCCAACCTCAGGATCCATGTGAAGTCTGGAAAGGAAATGGTAATAGATTTTTTTTGCAGTTTGTAAAGTTCTACTTGATGTCACTGTTATTCTCCTCACTATCTTGATATGAAATATTATGATAATCAAAGAATATTGAAATTTTAAATTCCTATCCCTTTCTTAAGACTCATGGAGGCGGTCTGTTACATCAACAATCGTGATAATAAGAAGGTTGTTGTTCAGTCACTCAGTTCTGTCTGATTTTTTGCGACCCCTTGGACTGCAGCACACCAGGCTTCTCTGTTCTTCACCATCTCCCGGAATTTGCTCAAATTCATGTCCATCGTGTCGGTGATGCAATCCAACCATCTCATCCTCTGTCACCTGCTTCTTTTCCTGCCCTCAATCTTTCCCTGCATCAGGGTCTTTTCCAAAGAGTCGACTCTTCGCATCAGGTGGCCAGAGTATTGACTCGTTCTTGTTTCTACCTCTAAATTGATTTTGAACTTGTGAGGAGACCAGTGGTTTATTGATCTTTTCGATCCTAATTCCTACCTCACAGAGTTGTTGAGAAATCCATATTATATCACGAAGTGTAGGATCTGCCCGCAGTACGTATTCAAATAAATGTTAACTATTCTTTCCTAAAATGCTGCCTTGTATGCTAATAACACTGATAATTGGGGAGAGAGACTCAGGACTACTAGCCAAGAAGGACTGCAACACTCCAGCCACATAAAAGAAGGAGCTACCCTGTCACCAACCCTAGCAGCCCTCAAATAGCCACAAGCCTCATTTGATGGGCGTCTGCCCCGGATTTTTCATGTATAGAGTGAAAGAGCTGAGAAGAATGAGCACTGTCTGCTTGTAGGCAGATCCCACGTTGAAAAAGAAAACAAAAAGCTGAGCATGTACCTCTGTTTCTGTACCCATGAATCAGATAACCAACTCCTTCTCCTGGGGAGAAAAGTAGGTGAGAAGGTAGAGAAAGGCCGGAGAGGCTAGTTGTGCTGGAGTTTCTGCCCCTTGGAATCAACGGAGAGGAGGTCTTTGTCCCTAGTGGTAGGGGACTATGCATGGCTCCACCCTGCAGATGAGGGAACTGAGGCCTTGAAGCATAAACTAAGAGTCATAATTAACAAGTGCAGGGAAGTCTTAATTCTAAGTGATGGAGTCAGGATTAGTCAGGCCAGCCAAGACAGGCTCTTACTTTGTTCAGGTATAAGGTCATAGGAAATTAAGAGGGAGGGCAGATCTGAGAGATCTCACTTGTTCTGAGAGATGGGAAGAGGAGTCAAAAGCCTCAGAGCGTTCTAACACACCTAGTTGGAAAATGGTAACAGCATGAAAATAAAATGTGTTTCCAGGAGAGACTAACAAATGCTTTATAGACATGGCTTATAGACATACCTTATAGGGTCTGAGGTACCCTGTAGGCTGTTGGAAATTTGAGTCAGTAACTCGGTAGGAAGATTGGCGGCAGAGATGCAGATTTTGGAGTTGCCCTTGTAAAGGTGATTGCAGGCTGAAACTAAGGGAGCGTTTCAATATAAGCTGCAGAGGAGTTTGGTTGTGCAATTGAGTTATATATTTGAAATACACCAAAAGGTTTGAGTCAGTAACCTTGAGTAGCTTAATATAATTTTAAGGCAAAGCCCAGCATTGATTGGCTCAGGACTTGACCTTGTTTTTAACCATAGCCCTGTGCACTACAGGGCAAGCTTTTAGGTTACCATGGTGTGCAGGACAGTTTCCATGTGGACCTCCAAGTTCACTGACCATCCATTTCCACTCAGTTCTCTGCCCTGGGAGCCTGACATGTAGGGGCTACATCAGTTGGATTCCTGTTGGGTTCAGCCACTGATGGGACTTGGAAGTCAGGTGGAGTGTGAGGTTGGTGTGTTTATTTCCTTGATTTTTTTTTTTTTTTTTACTGTCAGATCCTTACAAACTGGCTACTTTCCTTTACCCAGTGACTCTACAGAAGGTTCCAGTAACTTCTCTCTCCCTTTAACTCTCTGGCCTAGAGGTGGTAATGGTACCAGTCCCTGAGGACTCTGCTAACCTTTGATAGGTCTTATGAACACTTGCACACCTTTCTAAATAGTACTTTTGTTGAATCTCCCCAGTTTTTCAGTTCCTACTGGGACCTTGAATAAATAATATATCGTTATTCAAGGCACTAGGCTTACCCTTAATAAACAGAGAAAGGCTTCTAATCTTGGGGGAGGGGGGCATCCTCAGACTCAGGAGAAGACAACAGAATTAGGTGCAAGGTGTGCAAATCCATGCGTATGTAACAGCATCCTGTCAATGGACAGAAGAATGTCTTATACAATTACCACGATTTTTCACGTTTGTTGGTGTCTTAATGACTCATCAAATGTATTTGAAAATGCCTTGAAATTCGTTTTAACTGTTGCCTTTACATATTTTATGAATCAACAGATAACTTATTTTAAAAATACAACTATTGCCTTACTTTGCTAAGGAAATAACTTGTGATGTATACAGGGACCTCATACGCAAAAAAGTTGGGAATTACTTCAAACCTTTTTTGTTAATCAGACTTTTCCATGGGTCCAAAGCCAGAAGGAAGTGAGCGGAACGGGTTCAGTCCTAACTATTTCAATCAAGACAGAGACAAAGACAATTACCTACATCTTGAAGGAACTTTTGTAAAAACTTTGCTAACTTGTTCATTTCCAGGAAGAAATTCAGATTCTGGGTCTTGCACTAAGGAGCACCCCACATTCTCAGCTTGGCAACACCTTGTCCTTTGTGTGACCTGCCACGGCTCCAGCAGTGAGCAGAGTCTACAGAGTGCAAAAATAAACATCTCTAAGGGCCTGTGGAATTTGATGGCCTGTGCAGTGTGGGCCAGACAGTGGGCCGAGTGCCAGACCTGGTAGGTGAGCCTCTCAGCAGCCCATGTTCGTTTTTAGTCACTCTGCAAAAGCAAGAAGAGATGGCCCGCCTGGCGGTAAAGTTCTGTTTCCAAGTTTGGCCTTGCCCCACCGTGTTCTCAGTGACATCTCTGTACTTAGGGCTCTGTAACCCAGATACTGGGAAGGCTGGTTAATCTAGTTTGACAGATTAATCTGGCTAAAAAGAACAAAACAAGAATGGGTGATTTCTTGCCCCTATTCCTCAAGCTCCCATCCAGAACTCTAGAATTAGGGGGTGTCTCGTTACTATTTACTGAGTCTTGTTCTCTCTCAGGAAGCATGGTAGCCACTGAAGCATTAAGGCTCCCTGCTCTCAGGGAGCTCACACTCTGGAGTGCAGACCTGAGTTCTGCCTGCACTCTCTTTTTTTTTTTTTCTATTTTTTTAATTGGAGGATAAGTGCTTTACAATATTGTGTTGGCCTCTGCCATACATCCACATGAATCAGCCACAGGCATACATGTGTCCCTTCCCTTCTGAACCCTTCTCCCACCCCATCCCACCCCTCTAGGTTGTCACAGAGCACTGTGTTGAACTCCCAGTGTCACACAGCAAATTCCCACTTGCTATCTATTTTGTGTTTTTAATCATTTTATTTTTGGCTGCTCCACGCAGCTTGTGGGATTTTAGTTCCCCAACCAGGGATTGAACCTGTGCCCCATTCAGTGGAAGCACCAAGTCCTAACCACTGGACCGCCAGAGAAGTTCCTGCCTGCACTCTCTTTTCAACACTGGTTCTCTGTAACACCCTGTGACTTGAGGGGTTAACTTCCAGCCAACTGAAATATTTCACTCGGCTCCCCTCCCATGTCAACAACATGGCGGGAGAAATGATTACAGAGTGAGAAAAATATTGTGGTAGAAGCAGGCAGCGCTGTTCTGCAATAAAAGCTTCTCTGTCAACTGTCAAAACGACTCTGTGAAATGCATCTTAAGCTCCACATTTTTTCTCCGTAGCAAGAAGCCTCTGATAGAACATAATCTGATTTAATAATTCTGTATACTGTTAAGAGTATAAAATTAGAATTAAAGAGTTCTGCAGGGTCACTGAGTTAGACACAAAAATTTCTTCCTTGAACCACACAGATATTGAGTACCAGTTTTCTACCAGACATTGTGCTAAGTGCTGGAATATTAACAATATGTTATATTTTTTATCAAAGAGGGCTAGCTACAGCTCAGACCTATCACTGCTTTTACTTGTATTTCCAAATAGGAGAGAAAAGAACTATATTTTTGCAGAAAATGGTTACTGGGGGTAAGCTCCGGTTATGAATTGCACTGTCAACAAACTGTTGGACTCCGGAGTAAGCATTTTTCTGATGTTGCCTAGAATCAGCGACTCTGGCTTAGGGACTGACAGGGTGAGAAAGAAGCTTGCTTTCTACTTTCTGCCTCTTATGAATCACAAATTTTACCTTTTTCTCTTTTTCTGTAGTCCAAATACCATATAAATCACTCTGCCGTTTATTCTATATCTTATGTAAGGTGTTCCTATTGTCAAAGTCTCAGACAATGTGGAAACATTGGCAGCTTTATTATCTAAGGTCAGTGTTTCAGTTTAGTGCCCAAAGGTCCTGACAAACATTCAAAAATTTCTGGTTGAAGTCAGTAATTATTTACTCCCCTGTTACCAGGATCTGTGTGAGGACTAAGCAGAGAGAAGCAGAAAGGAAAAGCAAAAAGCAAAAAACAAAAAAGTAAAGCACTTTACTTTAGTCTTTAGTCTTTCTGCACTTAAGAATAATATATTTTTTTCACAGCGTATGTGTAATTCATTGGGCAACATAAATAAATAAATCCATATGCATTAGGAGATATCCCTAAGACCTAGAGAGTCCATGTGGAAAAAAAACAAGTTGAGTCCTTGAGGCAGCGACTACACAAACCTGAGCAGAGTAGAGGAGCGGATTCATTAATTCCCCTCCCACTTTCAGTCCTTTTTGGGGCTTGAGTTTGCCCTGGATAAAAGTCTGCAAGGATCGGCTGTAATGCTTTGCTCGATTGTGATAAAGGCTGTGCAGAAAAGTGCTGGAATTCCCTCACATCATCAGACCTGGAAGATGGCCATTTAATGCACATCTCTTAGGCCTGAGTGTTCAATGGGGCCTTGAGTCTTAGAGTGGGATGGAACCAGACTTTCAGTCCTTGGTTACTGGGTGTAATAAAAATGTCCAGGGACTAGGAGAGAGGTCTCTTTTTACCAAGAAGATTATATTTCACTGTGCATGTGTGTAAGTCGCTTCAGTCATATCTGACTCTGTGTGACCCTATGGACTGTAGCCCACCGGGTTCCTCTGTCCATGGGATTCTCCAGAAAAGAATACTGTAGTGGGTTGCCATGCCCTCCTTCAGGGATCTTCCCAGCCCAGGGATCAAACCTGCATCTCTTATGTCTCCTGCATTGGCAGGCAAGTTCTTTACCACTTGTGCCACCTGGGAAACCCATATTTTGCTGTTCAGTTCAATTCAGTCCCTCAGTTGTGTCTGACTCTTTGCAACCCCATGGACTGCAGCACACCAGGCCTCCCTGTCCATCACCAACTCCCAGAGCTTGCTCAACTCCTGTCCATCAAGTCAGTGATGCCATCCAACCATCTCATCCTCTGTTGTCCCCTTCTCCTCCTGCCTTCAATCTTTCCCAGCATCAGGGTCTTTTCCAATGAGTCAGTTCTTTGCATTAGATGGCCAAAGTATTGGAGTTTCAGCTTCAGCATCAGTCCTTCCAATGAATATTCAGGACTGATTTCCTTTAGGTTGGACTAGTTTGATCTTACAGTCCAAGGAACTCTCAAGAGTCTTCTCCAATACCACATTTCAAAAGCATCAATTCTTTGGTGATCAGCTTTCCTTATAGTCCAACTCTTACATCCATCCATGACTACTGAAAAAACTATAGCTTTGACTAGACGCACCTTTGTTGGCAAAGTAATATCTCTGCTTTTTAATATGCTGTCTAGGATTTTGTCATAACTTTTCTTCCAAGGAGCAAGCATCTTTTAATTTCATGGCTTCACTCATCATCTGCAATGATTTTGGAGCCCAAGAAAATAAAGTCTGTCACTGTTTCCATTGTTTCCCCATATGTTTGCCATAAAGTGATGGGACTGGATGCCATGATCTTAGTTTTTTGAATGTTTTTGAGTTTTAAGCCAGCTTTTTCACTGTCCTCTTTCACTGTCATTAAGAGGCTCTTTAGTTCTTCTTTGCTTTCTGCCATACATATTTCATACATATTTCACCATAGCATTTAGCAAATATATGCCAGGCACTGTTTTAGGTGCTGGAGACACAAGATTGAACATAACCGTGCTAGCTTCCACCAGCAGGTAGCTTGGAGGCCAAGTGGAGAGCAGCAGGATGCAGAGGTTAAGACCACAAGCTTTGGACTCAGGCCAAGGCTGAATCTTGAATAGTTAGAGCATTTTTTATCTGTAAAATGGAAATTATAATACCTCCTTCACAGGACTGGGATAAAGCTAAAATGAGATAACATACGTATAATAGTGAATTCAGAGCTTGGTGAATTAAGTGCCCCAAACAGTAACTGTCGTTACTCTTATACTGTGTGACTTACTCTCTGGCACTGGCGTCAGAGACTTGAATTCTAAGTACTGGCTGGTTCCTCTGTGACTAGACTGTTTTGCCCTGGGTGTGTGTCCTTTAGAGAGAAGCTGGTTGTGATGAATATTCTTCATTTTCTAGTGGCAATGGTTGATTTTCTTGCTTGATGTCTGAAGATTAGACCTTTCTGATGAAGATGAACTGTTTTTCCTGCTTCTTTCAATTGAATTACCATTTTAAAACTAGTGACTGTTATTTATGCTTTTAATTTATTTCTTATGACTTGCTGGGGTTCTCTCTGGTGAAGGAAGAACTTATTTATTTATTAGACACTGATGAGCTCTTACTGTGCATCAGACTTTGTGTGTGTGTGTTGGAGCTAGAAGATGGTGGAGAAAATTTGGGGAAAAAAAGCAAGGACGACTTAAGGTAGCTTCTGTTCTGTGGAGTTAAAATAGTCCAGTGGTAGAGAGAGACGTTAAATAGATAACAACACTGCATTTGATAAGGGCCAGGAAGGGTATGTGCCAAGAGCTCCAAGAATCTGGGGGGAGGGAGATAACTATTTTGAAGAGTGGGGGTGGAGTGGCAGCGTTGAAGCAGAATGATAGATAAGTCTGGTGAGAAAGTGGGGAAGGAATAAATTTGAAGGTAAGGAAGAGAGCATGGAAGAAAATACTAAAGCTTGAGTATTTCAGTGGGTTGCAAGGAACTTATAGTATCATAAGAGAGGTGGGAATGGGATGCGGGACTGGGAGTGAGGCTGATATTTAACTAAGTTCATGGTCATAAAGATGGGCTGAAGATGGGACCAGATAGTCCTCAGCCAACATGCTGTTGTTGAGGACATTGAGTTTCCATGATCAGAAATAGTATCTCTCAGTTTTCCACTTGTTTCTAAAGAGACCGGAGTGAGTATCTAGGGAAGGAACTTCAAATGGGACACCCTAAGGGCTACAGTCTACTATTAAACAATACTTTCCCACTGTAGAAGCAATAATAGAGTTCATTTGGAAATCTCTAGTGAGCTGTGGTGGGGTTGAGATTTGCTCCTATAATGACACAGATGTGAAAGAAATAACAACTTCTTTGTGGCTCAGCTGGTAAAGAATCCATCTGCAGTGCCCGAGACCTGGGCCCGATCCCTGTGTTGCGAAGATCCCCTGGAGAAGGGAAAGGCTATCCACTCCAGTATTCTGGCCTGGACAATTCCATGGACTGTATAGGGTTGCAAAGAGTCGGACATGACCGAGCAGCTTTCATTTACTTTCACTTTTGTTGCTCTAAAAAATAAAATTTCATCACAAGCCTCTGTGAAGGTGAGAGTGATGAGTTCATTTTGCTTTTTATGTCCTGTGTAAAAATCCGGTGCCTCTCCCCCAGTTACGAAGGTTTTTCTCTTATGTTTTCTTCTGGATATTTTTTTTTTTTGCATTCATGTTTGGATATGTAATTTTGAATTAGGTTTTATATATCATGTGAGGTAAGACTAGAGAGTCATTTTCTTCCCATATGAATTAACATGTGGGTTTATTTCTAGACTCTTTATTCCACTAGAAAAGAGTCTGATGCTAGGAGGGATTGGGGGTGGGAAGAGATGGGGACGACAGAGAATGAGATGGCTGGATGGCATCACCGACTCGATGGACATGAGTCTGAGTGAACTCTGGGAGTTGGTGATGGACAGGGAGGCCTGGCATGCTGTGATTCATGGGGTCGCAAAGAGTCGGACACGACTGAGTGACTGAACTGAACTGAACTGAATCTAATATGCCAATATCACTCTTGATTACTTTTGGTTTTAGAGCAAGTTTTTGAAATCAGTTAGTGTAATTCTTCAAATTTAGTTCTATTTTTTGAAAATTATTTAGTATTTTTTAGGTTCTTTGCATTTCTGTATGAGTTTTAGAATCAGCTTGAAATAAGGCTGCTGATTGGGATTTCACTGAAACAACCAACTTGTATAGATATGACATCTTCTCCATCTTCCATGGAATGAATTTGCTCACTCACGCTCTCTCTCTCAGGCCTTTGTAAGTTTCTCTTAGCTTTGTTTTGTAGTTTTTAATGAGCAAATGAGGGACTTTACTGGTGGTTCAGTGGTTAAGACTCTGCATTCCCAGTGCAGGGGACCTGGGTTTAATCCTTGGTCAGGGAACTAGTTGTCTGAGGAGGCCTTACAAATAGCTGAGAAGAGAAGCGAAAGGCAAAGGAGAAAGGGAAGTTCAGTTCAGTCCAGTTCAGTCACTCAGTCAAGTCCGACTCTTTGCGACCCCATGAATCACAGCACTCCAGACCTCCCTGTCCATCACCAACTCCCGGAGTTCACTCAAACTCATGTCCACAGAGTCGGTGATGCCATCCAGCCATCTCATTCTCTGTCGTCCCCTTCTCCTCCCGCCCCCAAACCTTTCCCAGCATCAGAGTCTTTTTCCAGTGAGTCAACTTGTCGCATGAGGTGGCCAAAGTATTGGAGTTTCAGCTTTAGCATCAGTCCTTCCAATGAACACCCAGGATTGATCTCCTTTAGAATGGACTGGTTGGATCTCCTTGAAGTACAAGGGACTCTCAAGAGTCTTCTCCAACACCACAGTTCAAAAGCATCGATTCTTCAGCGATCAGCTTTCTTCACAGTCCAACTCTCACATCCATACATGACCCCTGGAAAAACCATAGCCTTGACTAGACGGACCTTGGTTGGCAAAGTAATGTCTCTGCTTTTTAATATACTATCAAGGTTGGTCATAACTTTCCTTCCAAGGAGTAAGCATCTTTTAATTTCATGGCCGCAATCAGCATCTGCAGTGATTTTGGAGCCCCCAAAAATAAAGTCTGACACTGTTTCCACTGTTTTTCCATCTATTTCCCATGAAGTGATGGGATCAGATGCCATGATCTTTGTTTTCTGAATGTTGAGCTTCAAGCCAACCTTTTCACTCTCCTCTTTCACTTTCATCAAGAGGCTTTTGAGTTCCTCTTTACTTTCTGCCATAAGGGTGGTGTCATCTGCATATCTGAGGTTATTGATATTTCTCCCAGCAATCTTGATTCCAGCTAGTGCTTCTTCCAGCCCAGCATTCCTCATGATGTACTCTGCATATAAGTTAAATAATCAAGGTGACAATATACAGCCTTGACGTACTCCTTTTCCTATTTGGAGCCAGTCTGTTGTTCCATGTCCAGTTCTGATTGTTGCTTCCTGACCTGCATACAGGTTTCTCAAGAGGCAGGTCAGGTGGTCTGGTATTCCCATTTCTTTCAGAATTTTCCACAGTTTATTGTGATCCACACAGTCAAAGGCTTTGGCATAGTCAATGAAGCAGAAATAGATGTTTTTCTGGAACTCTCTTGCTTTCTCCATGATCCAGCGGATGTTGGCAATTTGATCTCTGGTGCCTCTGCCTTTTCTAAAACCTGCTTGAACATCTGGGAGTTCATGGTTCACATATTGCTGAAGCCTGGCTTGGAGAATTTTGAGCATGACTTTACTAGCGTGTGAGATGAGTGCAGTTGTGCGGTAGTTTGAGCATTCTTTGGCATTGCCTTTCTTTGGGATTGGAATGAAGACTGACCTCTTCCAGTCCTGTGGCCACTGCTGAGTTTTCCAAATTTGCTGGCATATTGAGTGCAGCACTTTCACAGCATCATCTTTCAAGATTTGAAATAGCTCAACTGGAATTCCATCACCTCCACTAGCTTTGTTCTTACAAAGATATACCCAATTGAATGCAGAGTTCCAGAGAATATCAAGGAGAGATAAGAAAGCCTTCCTAAGTGAACAATGTAAAAAAATAGAGGAAAACAATAAAATAGGAAAAACTAGAGATCTCTTTAAGAAAATTGGAGATACCAAGGTAACATTTTATGCAAAGATGGGCTCAATAAAGAACAGAAATGGCAAGGACCTAACAGAAGCAGAAGAGATTATGAAGATATGGCAAGAATACACAGAAGAGCTGTACAGAAAAGGTCTTAATGACCCAGATAACCACAATGGTGTAGTCACTCACCTAGAGCCAGGCATCCTGAAGTATGAAGTCAAGTGGGCCTTAGGAAGTATTACTACAAACAAAGCTAAAGGAGGTGAAGGAATTCCAGCTGAGCTATTTCAAATCCTAAAAGATGGTGCTATTAAAGTGCTGCACTCCATATGCCAGCAAATTTGGAAAACTCAGCAGTGGCCACAGGACTGGAAAAGGTCAGTTTTCATTTCAATCCCAAAGAAGGGCAATGCCAAAGAATATTCAAACTACCACACAGTTGTGCTTATCTCACATGCTAGCAAAGTAATGCTCAAAGTTCTCCAAGCCAGGCTTCAACAATATGTGAACGGAGAAATGCCAGATGTACAAGCTGGATTTAGAAAAGGCAGAGGAACCAGAGATCAAATTGCCAACATCAATTTAATCATAGAAAAAGCAAAGCAATAAAAAAAAATCTGCTTCATTGACTACACTAAAGCCTTAAAGCCTTTGACTGTGTGGATCACAACAAACTATGGGAAATGGGAATACCAGACCACCTTACCTGTCTCCTGATAAAACTATATGCAAGTCAAGAAGCAACAGTTAAGAACCAGACATGAAACAACAAACTGGTTCCAAATTGGGAAAGGAGTATATCAAGACTGTATATTGTCACCCTATTTATTTAACTTATATGCAGAGTACATCATGTGAAATGGATGACTCATAAGCTGGAATCAAGATTGCCGGGAGAAATATCAACCTCAGACAGATGATACCACTCTAAACACAGGAAGTGAAGAGGAACTAAAGAGCCCCTTGATGAGGGTGAAAAAGAGTGAAAACACTGGCTTAAAACACAACATTCAAAAAACTAAGATCATAGCATCCTGTCTCATCACTTCATGGCAAATAGGGAAAAAGTGGAAAACAGTCACAGATTTTCTTTTCTTGGGCTCCAAAGTCACTGCGGACCATGACTGCAGCCATGGAATTAAAAGATGCTTGCTCCTTGGAAGAAAAGCTATGACAAACCTAAACAGTGTATTAGAAAGCAGAGACATTACTTTGCCAACAAAGGTCCGTCTAGTCAAAGCTATAGTTTTTCCAGTAGTCATGTGCAGATGTGAGAGTTGGACCATAAAGAAGTCTGAGCACCAAGAATTGATGTGTGCTGTGAACTGTGTTTTGAACTGTGGTGTTGGAGAAGACTTTTGAGAGTCCCTTGGACTGCAAGGAGATCCAACCAGTCCATTCTAAAGGAAATCAGTCCTGAATATTCATTGGAAGGACTGATGCTGAAACTGAAGCTCCAGTATTTTGACCACCTGTTATAAAGAGCTGACTCATTGGAAAAGACCCTGATGCTGGGAAAGATTGAGGGCAAGAGGAGAAGGGAGGGGACGGAGAATGAGATGGTTAGATAGCATCACTGACTCAATGGACGTGAGTTTGAACGAACGCTGGGAGATAGTGATGGACAGAGAAGCCTGGCATGCTGCAGTTCATGGTGCTGCAAAGAGTCAGACATGACTTAGTGACTGTATAGTAACAACAGCAATGAGCAAATAATGCATATATTTGTTAAAACTATTCCTGTGCATCTGGCTTTTGATGAAATATAAGGCAATACTTTAAAATTCCAATTTCTAACTGTTTACTATAAAATTGTATACAAGCCCCCATGTCCTTGTCTCTTGAAGTAAAATACTGACTCAGGATTTAATGATTGGTACATGTAAAGATGCAGAAACAAAGAATAGCTGTTGGGCTGGGAAACTGGTAACAATTTAAACTATAAATCCACCACATAACAGAATCATCAAATTATGTAGATAAAGGGCTGGCACACATTCCTAAGTTGTTTTACAGGAAGCAGACCCCCACCAGATGAAAATTGCTGGCCACCAGACCAGATTGACCTAGATTGGCTGAAACTAGAAGGTTGATGATGTTTGAAACTTCACCATGATACCAGCCAATCCGAGAATTGTCCACAAATTGATCATGCTCTGCTCCTTGAACACTATAAGATTCCTCACTAACCACTCCAGGGTGGGACACACAGTCTTGAGGGCATTAGCCTACTGTGCTGCCCTTTGCCTGGCAAAACCATAAGAGCTATTCTTTTCTATTTAACCTAATACCCCACTCTCATGTTTCTATTTGGCACGGGTGAATGGAGGCTGAGTTTCAGCAACAACTACTAATATATAGAAATGCATTTGACTAAAAAGAAAAAATAATAAATTTCAGTTCACCAAAAGTAATAGTTTCTGCTCTGCCAGACTGAACCATTGAGAAATTAATGGGAAAGCCACAGGATAAGAAAAAATATTTCCAATACAAATATCTACAAAAGACTTAATATCTAAGTCTTTTGTATACAAAATACAAATAATTATTGTATCTCAATAAGAAGATAAAAACCCAATTAAAAATGAGCATGCTGTTTGAACAGAAACATCACAAAAGAAGATATATAAATAGTTAATAAAACATGAAAAAATGGTTAATCGTCAGTAGTCAGGAAAGTACAAATTAAAGCTACAATGAGACTGCGTTACACACTGGAGTTCTAATATATGTGCTGTGCTAAGTCACTTCAGTCATGTCTGACTCTTTGTGACCCCAAGACTCCTCTGGGAGCATGGGATTTTCCAGGCAGGAATATTGGAGTGAGTTGTCATGACCTCCTCAGAGCTCTGATATGTTACTGGTAATATCACACAGCTATGTCAAAAAACAGTTTGGCAGTTTCTTCTAAGTTTAAATATACACTTGTAGTATGACCCAGCATTTCATTCCTAGGTATTTACTCAAGAAAATTAAAACATATATCCACAAAGGACTGGTATACAAGTGTTCACAGACACTTTATTCATGATGGTCTAAAACTGAAAATAACCCTAATGTTCATTGACAGATAAATAAAATTTAACATATTCATAAAACAGATTACTATTCAACAATAAAAAATGAATCAGGTGCAGATATGCACAGCAATGTGAATGAATCTCAAAATATTATCATAAGCGAAAGAAGCCAGAAGCAAAATAGTCCATATTGTGTGATTCCGTATTTATGAAAATATTGACTGGCAAAACTCATCTTTATCAATAGAGGACAAACCTGTGGTAATGCAATGCTGAGGTTGGTGGAGACTGACTGCAGAGGAGCATGAGAAAATGTTTGGAGTGATCAAAGTGTTCTATATCTTGATTATCGTGGTTGTGATTACATGAGTGTGTACATTTGTCAAATGTCACCAAAATGTAGAAGTAGAATGGTTGTGTTTTACTGTATGTAAATTATACCTCAATCTAAAAAAGTTTCTAATAGGTTTTCACGTTTAGAGTAACCTCTTTCAGGACTTCCCTATTGGTCCACTGGTTAAGACTCTGCACTTCCACTATTGGGGGTGGCAGATTGATCCCTGGTCCAGGAAGTTCTATGGTCTTCCCAGGTGGTACAGTGGAAAAGAATGTGCCTGCCAACATAGGGCACAAAAAAGACACAGATCTTCCCTGTTTCAGGAAGATCCCCTGAAGTAGGAAATGGCAGCCCATTCCAGTATTTTTGCCTGGAAAATTCCATGGACAGCGGCATCCAGTGGGCCCAATCCATGGGGTCACAAAGAGTCAGACACAAGTGAGTGTGCACACACATGCACACAGGGAAGTTCCACATGCCACTCATAGTGGAAAAAAAAAAATTTCCCCTCCCTTTGTTGGCATAGGCTTCTACTCGCCCTTTCTGTGCGGTGGGAACTTCCCCTGCAACATACTCCTGTGACTTCTTGTTTACAGATGGATTTATTCTGGATGGAATCCGTTTCCTTGTTTCCCACAGTAAAAAAACAATAAGCATCATCTACCAGGTATCTTAGATATTGGGGGAGAGACACTTAACAATCAGCCAACTGGTTTAAAGTCCAGACATCAGTAATTTGATGGCTTGTTTTTATAGATTAGGGACCAGTGACAGGAAGTGATTCACCCAATGTCGTGCAACTAAGTAGTGTCACTCAGACCCAGTGGTCTCGAATCCCACTCTTGGTATCTTTCTGCCACACACCTTTACCTCTCTTAAGGCAGGAAACCAATTAAAAAAGTATGGATACTACTGAAAGTTAAGACATTGGAAATAAGAAGGGATTGAGGAAGGAAGAATAATGGAAAGACAGTGTTGGAAGCCTACCCAAATAAGTGCCTTTTCTCTCTAAGAAATGTACATTGTTCCAGTGATAGAAGGCATCACTTCAGAAACCTTTACTGAGGGCAACGTGACAGATTTGCCCTACAAATGGAGCGCTTTATTTGAAGGTGATTGACTGTTAGCAAGAATTCTTTGCAAATGATTACATTTTTGAAAGCAAAGGGGACAACGTGAAATGGAAAATATATCCCAACCTGCACTGTTAAAGGAGTGATCTTAGAGGAACATCATGATATGGAACCTCTTTTGTTTCATTTTTTTTTTTTCTGAAGTCAGAATGAAATGCAGAACACAATTATATTTTAGTGGTTGGATGTCAAAATGAAATAAACGGAAGGCTGCATGGAAAAATGAAGATTTGCCTGATGGAAATGTACTTTATTTGCTTACAGTTTTAGTATGTTCTTAACTCAATAAAGACGTTTCCATTATATTTGTGTCATATCAGGTGGGTTAATTATTTACAAGAAGCTCAGTCTAATATTCCAGGGGAACCACAGACGGCTCCAAAGTTTCTAGGAAACTAGATTAGCTTTGTTTAACCTGTGCATCTCTTCTGAACACATATAAATCTATTACATGACTTGTTTTGAAAGAGACTCACGTGTTGTTTCGTGAGCAGCCACATACTCCTGAGTTAACCCTGTGGTTAACCTCTCTCCTCAACCCCCCCACCCCCCCCAGCTTCCTTTGGTCTTGGTCACTCACTCACGTGAACGAGTGCTTAAGCTTTACCGTGGCTTGTTGACACAAATGCCCAATAACTGTTTGGAAGTCTGGAGGGCAGATGGGCGAGTGCACTATCTAAACTCTACCAGAGTTCCTTATCTCCATTTCAATTCAGATACGGTGTTGTCAGGTGAGTGCCTTCGCTTCTGTGAGCTTCAGTTTCATCATCCTGGAAGAGGGAAAATTGTGCCCATCTCTGAGACTTGTGAGGCTCCAGAGTGACTATTCATGAGAAACTTATTAATAGTCTCGCATACTGATGCTTTCAGAGAGGTCCTTTTTTCCCACCCTGGAACCCTGCGAGGAGGTTCCATGGTCTGTGGTTTTCCCCAGCTTGACTCTAACCAACAGACCTTTGCTTACTATACTGTTATTTACCTTTTAATTTGGATTTATGCAATTATATTTTTAGAGAGACACTCACCAGTTAGTTCTTAACTTATAAGATGTGGGAACGCCAAAGAGAGGATGTCTAATTGAAACAAATGAAAATAGAATCATCTGGGGATAGCAGAGGCAAGGTAAAAATTAATGATGTTTAATATCTTTGTAAGGAAACGACATTTTATTTTGCCAGGGGCTGTTAACCTTCCCTGTGTCTTTTATGGGATAATCACCTAATTTTTAATATACAACATCAATAAATGATATGGTTATTTTTAGTCCTAGAGAAACTATACAAAAGAGATTTTTGTGTTCATATTTACACTACAGAAGTAACCTGAAATATTTCAGAAAATTATATATATTATGGTACTGAATGCAGTTTTAAAAATCATTACCACGTGGACTATACAGTCTATGGAATTCTCCAGGCCAGAATACTGGAGTGGGTAGCCTTTCACTTCTCCAGGGGATCTTCCCCACCCAGGGATTGAACCCAGGTCTCCTGCATTGCAGGTGGATTCTTTACCAGCTGAGCCACCAGAGAAATCCAACTTAATTACACCATCCTACTATATTTCTTTCTGTATGGTCTTCCCACTCCATATGACACTTACAAGTATACAACTCTAATAGAAATTTTGCATGGTTCCATCACATTGTACACACAATTCTAGAGTCCTCTTTTTGTTTTAACATTGTATCATAACTGTTTTCCCATATTACAGTATTATCTTTTTGTTTATAATTATAAAGCATTGTCTACTGTCCCATTTGTTTCATGTATCATGATTCTCCAGACACTTCCCAGTTGTCAAGCATTTACGTTGTTTTGGTTTTATATGTTATTCATAGCACAGCTATTATTGTTTTCTCATAGTGTTTAGCTTCTCTTGAGTTGTTTTCTTAGGCTAACTTCCCAGAACTGAGATTACTCTTCAAAGAATATGAATAACTTTCTAATTCTTGATCTGTTGCACTGTGTTGCTTTCCAAAGGGCTGTTGCATCGCACTGCCTGTCTCAAAATTTTTCAACTGTGCCAGGCAGCACAGATGTCTCACACAGGCCATTTATGGGTAGATGGATCCATAATCTTAAATTGGAAGACAATTTAACTTTGGGGACTATTTTAATGGAAAACCCTAGGAAGAGGCTAGGATTATACCAAGGCAGACATTTCTAAGCTCTGGCTTTTTCACTTGTACAACTGATTCTGTCATTTCATGACACCTAATTGTGTCCAATTTGTGAGTTATTACATTGTGTGCATTTTTAGGCAAGTGTTGGTAGAATCTCGAATGCTAGTCCTATTGAAAGTGCCAGAGGACTAGACACAAAGCATGCCACAAACACGACTCAGATGTGGCTGTTCAAGAAACTTTGATTTATAGCAACACAGATCCGGCAGAAGTGGAAGATCTTATGGCCTCCAGGGACCTGGGAGGTGTGGTACATAAGTGAAACAGCACAGAGATTAGGCAGTACAGGAGGTCAGGGGAGGGTGGAGGGGGATGTACAGGCCCTCTCCAAAGGAGGAGTGCCATTCTTGACTCCAGCTGATGGCTGCCACGGATGAATGCTAGACCAATATCTTCGGTGCTCTAAGTTTTTCAAGACAGTTTGGAAATCTGGGTTTTTAGGTTTCTTAATTGATACAGCTGCTGTAACAAAAATATCACAGACGGGTTGCCTAAACAACAGATCATTAGTTCTCACAGTTCTGCAGGCTGGAAATTCCAAGGTCAAGGAGCTGGCATATTCAGGGTCTGGTGAGAACCCTCTTCCTGGGTCCTGTTTTTACTGTGACATCATATGGCAGAAGGGACAAAAGAACTCTTTGGGGTCTCTTTTAAAAGGGCACTAATCCCATTCTGTAAGAGTGGGGCCCTTATGACCTAATCATTTCCCAAAGGCCCCCATTTTCAAATATCATCACATTGGAGAGTCCCTGGCTGATTAAGTCAGTGACCTTAGGCATGTCAGGGGAATGCCAATGGTACCATTTAAAGAGCTGTATCTCTAGCCGCATCAGGCTGTAATTAATGTCATCCTATTGGTGTGCCTTCAGCAAGAATTACATGCATTTGATTAAATAAAAGTGTATATGAATTTACATCAAGGAGTGATGAAAGCTGATGGAAACAGTGTTGGGCATTTTTAGGAAAAGACTGATTCATATCCCATTTTTGCTGCTTGATAGTATTCTTGCCTGGAGAATCCCAAGGACAGAGGAGCCTGTTGGGCTACCGTCTATGGGGTTGCACAGAGTCGGACACAACTGACGCGACTTAGCAGCAGCAGCAGCAGTGTTAATAATAGGAAAATTACTGACTCTCTCTAGTCTGAGCTGCTGTATATATAAAATAGGGATAATATCTACCATCTATGGTTATTGTGGGCTTCCCTCGTGGCTCAGATGGTAAGGAATCTGCCTGCAATGCAGGAGACCTGGGTTCGATCCCTGGGTGGGGAAGATCCCATGGAGAAGAGCATGGGTACCCACTCCAGTATTCTTGCCTGGAGAATTCCATGAACAGAGGAGCCCGGCGGGCTACAGTCCATGGGGTTGCAAAGAGTGGCACGTGATTGAGCAACTAAAACATACACCTATGGTTATTGTAAAAGTTAAATGAGATACTGTCTATAACGATACATCATAGCAGCGTGGCCTATCGAAATGGTCTGAAAAGCTACCTCCATGCTGTTTTCGCTTAGCCCAGTGTTTTGGCTATGACTCTGTCCCCAGCCCAGGGCTTCCCAGATGGCGTAGACAGTAAAAGAATCCACCTGCAATGCAGGATACCTGGGTTCGATCCCTGGGTGGGGAAGATCCCATGGAGAAGGGCGTAGCTACCCACTCCAATATTCTTACCTGGAGAATTCCATGGACAGAGGAACCTGGCAGGCTACAGTCCATGGGGTCACAAACAGTTGGACACGATTTCCAAATCAGGAAAGGAGTATGTCAAGGCTGTATATTGTCACCCTGCTTATTTGACGTATATTCAGAGTCCATCATGCAAAATGCCAAGCTGGATGAAGCACAAGCTGGAATCAAGATTTCTGGGAGAAATACCAATAACCTCAGATATACAGATGACACCACCCTTATGGCAGAAAGCGAAGAAGAACTAAAGAGCCTCTTGATGAAAGTGAAAGAGGAGAATGAAAAAGTTGACTTAAAGCTCAACATTCAGAAAACTAAGATCATGGCATCTTGTCCCATCACTTCATGGGAAATAGATGGGGAAACAGTGGCAGACTTTATTTTTTTGGGCTCCAAAATCACTGCAGATGGTGACTGCAGCCATGAAATTAAAAGACACTTGCTCCTTGGAAGAAAAGCTATGACCAACCTAGATAGCCTATTAAAAAGCAGAGACATTATTAACAAAGGTCCATCTAGTCAAAGCTATGGTTTTTCCAGTAGTCATGTATGGATGTGAGAGTTGAACTATAAAGAAAGTTGAGCACCAAAGAACTGATGCTTTTGAACTGTGGTGTTGGAGAAGACTCTTGAGAGTCCCTTGGACTGCAAGGAGATCCAACCAGTCCATTCTAAAGAATATCAGTCCTGAATATTCATTGGAGGGACTGATGCTGAAACTGAAACTAAGACACTGATGCTGGGAAAGATTGAAGGCAGGAGGAGAAAGGGACGACAGAGGATGAGATAGTTGGATGGGATCACCGACATGATGGACATGAGTTTGAGTAGGCTCCGGGAATTAGTGATGGACAGGGAAGCCTGGCATGCTGCAGTCCATGGAGTTGCAAAGAGTCAGATGTGACTGAGCGATTGAACTGAACTGAACTGAGCAATAGTTTCACGTTTCACTTTTACTGTCCCCAGCTGAGTGATTAGCAATATTAGCATTTCAGATAATAATTTAGATGTAGACTGAATATTTGTACCAATACTGCTCTTCTAGTACTTCTGACAGATTTATCCTCTCCCGCCGTTCATTCCATCTCCTTTGGCAGTCTCCCCACATTCACAGGATGGCTAATTAAGATGAAGGAGGGGCCCCTCTGAGGCTTGAAAATGAGCAAATTTAAGAGGCCTATCTACATGGAGTCACTCTTGTCTTGGGCTCACTGTCTTTGTTCTGCATTTGCTCTTTGAACTCAAAGACTGCCAGTTTGTTCCCATAGCCTCAAAGATGCATGCTTGCAAGATTTTACTGTGTGCCATTTTCTTGAGAAAGTCATGATTTTAAAGTAAAATTTAAATTTAAATTGGTTTGTCTATAATTTATCAGGTGGTGCATGGTCTGTGTTCACCAAATAATACATGCTTGGTCATCTTGACATAATGTTTCATGCAATTAATATTACTTAAAATTTCTTCTGTTGATCATAATAAAATTCTACCCCAAATTGGTGATTGGTTCAATCCAATGGAAAAATCACCTGTTAAAACTCTTTTATTTAGTCACATAAAGAATTCATCCTTAACTCTAATTAAGAAGCTTACTGGACAGGCACCTGATCTCACAGTTCTTATGGAACCAAACCCAGGCCTAGCTTAGCTGGGTGTGTGGCTCAGGGTCTCACAAGGCTTCAGAGTGTCAGCCAGACTGTGTTCTCTGCTGGAGGCTCAACAAGGGAAAAACATGCTTCCAAACTCACTTGGCATGTTGGCAGAATTCATTTCCTTTCTGTTGTAGGACAGAGAGCTTTAGCTTTTTGCTGTCACTTTAGCTTTTGGGGGCTGTCCTCAGATGTCATAGGCTGTCTATGGTTCCCTGCCACGTGGCCCTCTCCGTGGCAGCATGTAACATGGAAGCTTCCTTTTTTAAGGGCCGTGAAAGAGCAAGAGCAAGTCAGCTAGCAAGCATGAGGCTTTAAAAAAAAAAAAAACTATTAGATATAACATCTATTTTTAAAATATTTATTGATTTCTTTATGACTCTGCTGGGTCTTCATTGCTGCATGGGCTTTTCTCTAGTTGTGGCAAGTGGGGGCTACTCTCTATCTGCATGCAGTGACTTCTCTTGTTGCAGAGCATGGGCTGTAGGGCTCAAGGGCCTCAATAGTTGTGGTTGATGGGCTTAGTTGTTCTTTGGCATGTGGAATCTTCCCAGACCATTGATTGAACCTGCATCTTCTGCATTGGCAGGCGGATTCTTTACTACCTAGCCATCAGGGAAGCCCAAGTCTGAGTCTTACTCAGCATGAACTAATCACCCCTGTCCCATCACATATGCCATATTCTGGTGAGAAGGGAATCATAGGTCCTGCTGAAATGCAAGGAAAGGGATTGATTACACAAAGAACAGAGCAGCAGGAGGTGAGACCATAGGGGTGCCTTAGAATCTCCTCAGTCTTGCTCACCACTGAATCTATGGTGTCCAGAATAATGCCTAACATATATTAGATACTCCACAAGTGTCAGTAGTCGAATTAATGTTGCAGATATTATTTCTTTGAATCGTGCATTGCTAATTTCCTCCCCCACCCAAGTCTATGGTTTACCTTTGGTTGTATTTATTACATGTTTTATATAAGTGTTAAATTTTAATTTAGACAAATCAACAAACGTTTCCCTTAATTTGTTGATATCACTTTACATCTCAAGGAGTCCTTTTCCCATCCAAAGATCAGATAAAAGTTTGCCTGTATTTTCACCTAGATTTTAAATTCCTTTTTTTCCCATGTAATTCTGATCTATCTAGAAAGTCAAAAATTAAATGGAGAATTATAACAGGATGTAGCAAATCATCCTTTTTTTCCATCCATCCCTCTTTGCTACCTTATTTAGTTTTATTGAATTATTATGTACCAATTTCTGGGCTTTCTATTCTGTTTCATTATTTTTCATTCTCGTTTCAGTTTTTTCCATCTAAGAATTATAGCATTCTTGATCAGAAATGCCAAAGCAGTTACTGTCAGAACCATTCAGTATAATAATTAAGACATAGCTTAAGCTGTTGAAAGACTCCAACATAGAGAGCCGGCATGGTAACCCACTCGGTATTCTCGCCTGGAGAATCCCATGGACAGAGGAACCTGGTGGGCTACAAGTCCATAGGGTAGCAGAGAGTCAACACAACTGAAGCCACTTAGCACAGCACAGCACAAATACAGCTGAGGCATATTCACCTTTGGCATAATAGTGAGTAGTGAAACCCAGAGCTGGAGAGACACCTCTTCCCCACAGAGTCGTTTGAGAATCCAGGCTCATCCTGTCCCGTAGCTCTGCCAGCCCCCAGGACAATGTCCAGGCATGTATGGTTGGAACTGTCTCATCTCCTCATCCATGTTCCAGTCTGTGCAAAAGGAGGTGGTGCGTGTCTTGAGACATCCTTTGCCTTTGAACTGATGAACCAGAAGTGACATGTATTATTTTGCTCACATCCCTTTAGTCTAACTAAACCATGTTGCCACATCTACCTTCAAGGTATGGAAAATAGTTTAAACAGCCATCCTAGATTTGACTTGAAAGTTGAGAGGATCTGTTATTAAAAAGATGAGCGATGGGTTCCAAAAACAACAATGGTCTTTGCTGCAGTCCAGATTTCATAGTCACAAATACTCATATTTAAGAGAAAGGTAATAATCATTTTCAGCAAGTGAAAAACTATCTTTGGATATGGCAGTGAAATACAAATATGTCCTGATTTTTTATTTTAGATGGCCAGTAACCCATGTGCCAGGTAGCACTCTATGTCAATCTTGAATGCCAACAGGAAGTCACTGGACGCCAAACCCTTCCAAGATCATAACTGGGCTGTTGGAGTAATTTGGAAAAGAAGAAAAAGGAATTGAAAGCATGGCAAAAGTAAATAGAACTCGGTCTACCTCCCCTCCTGATGGAGGCTGGGGCTGGATGATCGTGGCTGGCTGTTTCCTCGTTACCATCTGCACCCGGGCAGTAACCAGGTAGGTGGGACTTTCTTCTTGATTTATTATTATGATCTGTCTTGTCTTTTTTCCTAACTCAGCTTCGTTCTATCTCTGAACCTGTCATTGTGAAAATAAATGTGTATATGTGTGTTATCTGTGTGTGTGTTTCCTTTAACTACTCAGATATCTTCTTCTTTGCGAGGAATGTCATTTTCTGACACTTAAAAGTCCTGGATAGTGATCTCTTTTTATAATATCTGACCTATAAACCTGGAGTTTTAGGACATTTTTTACTAAATATCATGGCTATTGCCAGACATTTATTTTCATAAGCAGTTCATCCCACAAAGGACAAATATATAAGCTCAAAACAGCCACGAGAACCTCTCAGCTCACCAGAATACCGAACCATGGGAAGCTTAAAGCCTAAAATTGAAATTCTTTTGCTTCATTTTGCACTTGGCTGTGGTAGTGGAGGCTGAACTCTAGGTTGAAGGAGAGAAACAGCAAATGCAGGGATTCTCTCATCTCTTTTGGTCATGGGTCCTCTTTTTCTTTTACTCAAGGACGTAGTATTGAATATACTTGCATTAAATGCCCATACATTGAGATGCATTCATCTCATTTACATTTGGAATAAATACACACTTGAAATCTGCATGTGCCAGCTCTTTCCTCTAAAGGTGCCTTTGTTCAGACTGAACTCTCTTCTCTGGCAATTCTCTGTAGGCTTCTCTACATAACTTTACTTGATGGCATCATCCATAAAAGCATCGATGTGTTCCTCATAACAAACAGGTAATGCAGGAAAGAAGCAGTGTTTGTTTTTGCTACAATAAGGTTTTTCTATGTTTCATCATAAACTGCAGATTTCTTTAAAATAATGAGATGATTGAGTCTGATTTTTCTCCCATCTATTTCATGGATCCTGTGTTCTGGGAATGAGGAGGTCGGACTTAAAAGGAATCTTTCATCTTGGTTCTTCCATGTGGAAGCTTTCATCATTCATTTAAGCATTTCATCAATAGTTTATCTATTTTATATATAATTTGATGAGAGGAAAGTTGTGGAAGTGAGCTTGGTGCTTTATAAGAAGGGCAGCTGGAAATTAAAAAAGAGGCTTGTGGCTGGCAGCAAAGACTTGTCTTCAGAGCTTCCTGGGAAAGGCTGAGAGTAGGGTCCTTGAGCAGAATAAGCTTGGAAGAGAAAAGTATGATGCACCAGGAAGCAGCCAAGAGAGCTGAAGACAGAGGCAAGGAGAACAGCCTACACAGGGGTTTATCAGTTCAGAGGATCAGTGCCTATTGGGCAGTTAATTCTTTTTTCCACTTTTTTCAAGTTTTATTAAGAAATAATCAACCGTAGTCACTATGTAAGTTCAAGGCATACATATTGATGATTTTTTATTGAAGTATGTTTGATTTACAGTGTTGTGTTAGTTTCTGGTGTATAGCAAAGTGAAAGTGTTAGTCACTCAGTTGTGTTCAATTTTGTGACCCATGGACTGTAGCCTGCCAGTCTCTTCTGTCCATGGAATTCTCCCAGCAAGAATACTGGAGTGGGTTGCCGTTTCCTCCTCCAGGGGATCTTTCCCAGCCAGGGATCGAACCTGTGTTGCAGGCAGACTCTTTACCAACTGAGCCACCAGGGAAGCCTATTCTTTTCCATTATGGTTTATTACAAGATATTGAATGTAGTTTCCTGTGCTCTACAGTGGGACCTTATTGTTTATCTATTTTATATATAATAGTTTATAAGCATGATGATTTGATTTACATATATTATAGGTTCAGCTAATATCCATCTTCTCGTACAACTACACTGAAAAGGAAAGAAAGAAGAATAGAGGAAAAAAATTTCTCCTCCTGAAGAGAACACTTAAAATGTATTCTTTTAACATCTTTCCTGTATATCATACCATAGTGTCAGCTGTAGTCATCATATTGTACATGACATCCCTACTACTTATTTATCTCATAACTGGAAGTTTGTATTTTTGACCACCTTCTACCAGTCCCCTTTCCCCTACCCTCTATCTCTGGTAACCACAAGTCTGATCTCTTTTTGTATGAGTTTGGTTATTGTTTTAGATTCCATATATGAGTAAGATCGTACAGTATTTGTCTTTCTCTGTTTAACTTATTTCACTTAGCAGAATACCTTCAAAGCCCTTTCATATTGTTGCAAAGTGGTAGGATTCCCTTGTGTTTTTCCTGGCTGAATAATATTCCATTGTATATTCACACCACACCCTCTTTATCCATTTATCCATCCGTGTCTTGGTGATTATAAGTTACGCTGCTGTGAGCATGGGGACACAGATATCTTTTCTCGTTAGGGCTCTCATTTTCTTTGGATCTATTCTCAGCAGTGGGATTGTTGGATCCCATACTGTTTTCTATGGTGGCTATACCAATTTACAGTCCCATCAACAATGCACAAGGGTTACCTCATTGAAAAATAGGTACTTAAGATTTCATATAGATGAGTCCATAATGTATTTAAAATGTTTTTATTGATGGACATTTATATTGTCTCTTGGCTTTTGCTTTACAAATAATGCTACCATTATAATCTGACATTAAATCTACCATTTTAAAAAAATCATATTTCACTCTTGCTTTGTAACTGGTGATGCTTTCTTACACATAAAATTTATAAAAATCTTAAGGATGTGCAGGCTGTTAAAGCAGTCATTCTTATTGTTTGCTCCCTGTGCTTGTTAATGTGCATTGATTACCTATTTTTGCTTCAAGATGTCTTATTACCAAACACATTCTCTATGTTAATAAGTTCATTTCATCGTGGAATTACATGACATTCTATTATTAACTTGAAAAATTGAATTGGAGTTGATACTTGAAAAGCAACATTTGTTTAAAGGAAACCCCCAGCTCTGAGACCTATTTTTCTCAAATTCTTCTGGGGCTAAATTAACTTAATTGCAATAGATGTCTAGAGTCCTGTGAAACTGTGAAGCTCTTATAGCAACAGCTCAATTCCTGTAAATAATTTCTCATGTTACCTGAGCACTTACTCTGTGTTTGTTGGCATTATTCCAAACAATTTTCATTGATTAAGTCATTTAATCCTTATAATAACACACAGAGGTTGAATAATGTGTCCAAAGTCACATGGTGAGTAAGTGACAGTGCTTTTAACCACTGCACTGCACTGCCCAGTGGATTACTCACTGTGCTGACTTAGTGGATAACTTCATCAACTGGGAATAAAAAGTCTTTACCAAATATCAGATGTTGTCAGCTTCCAGTTCTCCAGGAGCCAGAGAAGAATTTTACAGCACAGTGACAAGATAGAGGCAGCAAGTATATTGACCCCTTGAGAGAAAGTATCTTTGAGAATGATATAGCAAACGCCACTTGGATGATATCATGAACAAAACCTACTAACCCCTGGAGGGGGTTCAGGGTTGTTCGCTATTGCAGCACAATCTAATCCAATCTGACTGATACAGTCTTGCTTCTCCAAATGCTTAATGTATAGATGAGGAAATCAAGACCCTGAGAGATTTAGAAGCTTTATTAGAACTCTCAGTTATTCAGCATGATAACCAGAGATCAGAAACCAGTTCTGCTGACATCTGTCAGATACCCAAATATTCCAAGGGACAACAAAAATAATTTGGGGTGAGAAACACATGTACTGCCAATAAAATTTGTTTTCTTTAAGGTCATGCCAGTGTTTGCTTGTGTGTGTGCTCAGTTGTGTCTGACTCTTTGTGACCTCTTGGACTGTAGCCCTCCAGGCTCCTCTGTCCATGGGATTTTCTGGGCAAGAACACTGGAGTGGATTGCCATTTCCTCCTCCAGGGGATCTTCCCCACCCAGGGATTGAACCTGCATCTCCTGAGTCTTCTGCATTGGCAGGCGGATTCTTTACCTTTGAGCCACCAGGGAAGCCCCTTTCATGGAGACTTCCTGATTCTCCAGTCACCACTCCCAATGGGCCAAAATTAGAGTAATTCCTCAGCTGAATATCCACTGAGCTTTAGGCTTATTTTATATATTTTATATTTCTGTAATATGTGCTTTCATCATTGTGCATCGTCCCTCTTGGTGGCCTCTCAGTTCTTAAAAGGCAAAGACCTCTGGCACCAAAACTTGGGTAAAGCCTGTCAAAGTCAATATGCATGCCTATGATTCTCAACTTCTGGAAAAATCCGAGCCTAAGTACCTTTCTTCTTGTCTGTTATTCTTCCTCATTCAAAAAATATTTATAGAGAGAATTCCCTGGTCCTCTAGGACTCCTAGTTTTCACTGTCTGTGTTTAGAAGACATAAATCATAAAACTTTACCATCTAAAAAGTTCCATGGTCCTTTCCTTTTGGAGAACAAAGGAAAGGACAACAATAATCCCTCCCATATTTCATAAAAGTCACAGTCATTCAGAAGCCTGTGTATATAGTTATTAAATTTTTCCTCTGACAAGCCTACGTACATGTTTAGACAAAAATCTCAAGTGTTACTTTTGAATTTTGCATGCCTACAGTTTGATATGACTAATCATATCAGTTGGAAAAAAAAGCATCAAACATAAAACAAAATGACAATAGAGCAAGATAAAAAAAAGTCACAAGAGACAAACATAGCCCCACAGATATTAAATTTTCCAAAACTATTTAGTGGAGAGAAGACAATTCCACAAGTGTTGATCCTAATCTATCCTCTGCACATCAAACTCCACCCCAGCACCTTTGGGACTTAGAATTTCGCATCCTATCCCATCCTTTTTCTCTTTCCTATCGCCAGGACTGGCAACATAATTGCAGGACCCAGTGCACCAGGAAAATGCAAGGCCTCTTGTCCAACAGGCAGGAAAGAAAGGGCTGGTAAATATACTAAAAGGCTTCCCAGGTGGCTCAGTGGTAAAGAATCCACCTGCCAATGCAAGAGACTTCGGTTTGATCCCTAGGTTGGGAAGATCCCCTGGAGGAGGAAGTGGCAACCCACTCCAGTATTCTTGCCTGGGAAATCTCTTGGACGAGGAGCCTGGTGAGTTTCAGTCCATGGGATTGCAAAGAGTCAGACGTGACTTAGCAACTGAGCAAAGACTTACGCACGCAAAAATGTATTAAAATAGGAAGCTTTTCTTTTTTCAGTAGTCTATCTTGATTTTTCATGATGTTTTTAGTTTTCTCTTTAGTGTTGTTCTGAGTAAAGGAAAATGGAAACTAGCACAGATCTACTGATCTTAATATTACCAGTAGCCCTATCTTTTTCTTTCCTTCTGTGTCATCATTTTCAGTATACGGGATCAAATAATACAGAGAAGCAACATGAGTAACAGAGGATCTGATAGGAATCCTTGGCCCTTTGTGTCTCTTACAGCATCACTGCCTTCTGCATTTGAAGCAAGTTTTGGTTTGAAAGGAAAGCCTGGTCTCTCTTCCTCCCCTAGGTCCATGATCACTCAGTTGTAGGTGTAACACACCTTGTACTCAGTCTGAGCTTTACTGGACTCCCACACAAGAGTCTACTGGAGTTTTGTGACCTGGAGCATCTCTAAGAGCTGCAGACTGAAGAATCTGTGGCTCTTCTCTGCTCACACGCACGCTTCATTGTCCCAGTGGACTTCACTTACAAAACGCAACTTCAAAGATAAAATTATAAGGAATTTTAAGACAGTGACAGCTGAGTTAAACCAAGTTTTATGCCTCTGAGTGTCAGATTCTGTGCAGTTGTGTAGGTTGTAAACCGTAAAGCCAGACCTGCCTAACACCGCTGTCCTCATGCTTCCTTGTTCTCTCCCCTCTTTAACTTTCCCATCTACTCACCTTCACTTCCAACAGCAACTGGAGAGTCGGGGAGAATAGATAACAGGTTACTAGGGGCTGTTGAAGCATAAGGAGCTGGAATGTAAGGCCTGTCCCAGGAGCCAGAGACCCTCCTGTCATCCCCAGCTGCAAGGCCTGATTTCTTTCCCCACTGTCATGGAGCTGCATTAGGACATCCTGCTAATATGTCTGAGGTTCCTTCTGAGTTGTGCAACGGTGCAAACTGTTGCTTCTGACTCACTTATGTCTTGTTTTTCCTAAGTAATTCTCTATATTTCAACATAAAAAATTCTCTGTCTCTTTGTTTCTGTCTCTGTATATATACTCTCATATATATGTACATGCACACACATAAGCTTCTGTATAAGCAATATTCACTGTCAAATAATTCAAAGTGCAGAACAAAGTAAAAACCATTTACAGCATCACCATGTACATGTACTGGCTGGATACATTTTGGTTTATATACTTTGAGGCTTTTTTTGTTTACATGAACTGTGTTTTTATAACAATAAGCCGTTTCTATGTGAACTATTTTGTAACTTTGTTTCTTAACATTATATTGTGAATTTATTTCCAAGTCAATAAATACAAATCAAATACCTAATAAATATTTCATTTTATTGGTATGCTATAAGTTATTTAAGCGGTCCCTCAGTTCATTTCAGTTCAGTTGCTCAGTCATGTCTGACTCTTTGCAACCCCGTGGACAGCAGCATGCCAGGCTTCCCTGTCTATCACCAACTCCCAGAGCTTGCTCAAACTTATGTCCATCAAGTCGGTGATGCCATCCAACCATCTCGTCTTCTGTCATCCCCTTCTGCCTTCAGTCTTTTCCAGCATCAGGGTCTTTTCTAATGAGTCAGTTCTTCGCATCAAGTGGCTAAAGTATTGGAGCTTCAGCTCTAGCACCAGTCCCTCCAGTGAATATTCAGGACTGATTTCCTTTAGGATGGACTAGTTGGATCTCCTTGCAGTCCAAGGGACTCTCAAGAGTCTTGTCCAACACCACAGTTCAAAAGCATCAATCCTTTGGCGCTCAGCCTTCTTTATGGTCCAGCTCTCACATCCATACATGACAACTGGAAAAACCATAGCTTTGACTAGACAGACCTTTGTTGGCAAAGTAATGTCTGCTTTTTAATATGCTGTTTAGGTTTGTCATAGTTTTTCTTCCAAGGAGCAAGCATCTTTTAATTTCAGTCCCTTTTCATTTCAGCATCTTTTAATTTTAAACCAGTCTATACTCGTGGACAAATAGGTTGGTGACAACATTTGACTATTATAAATAGTTATCCACAATATATGTGTATCTTTTTTGTATATCTATTATTATTATTATCACCGTCATCTGTTTATTAACTTTGGCTAAAACCCAGAAGTGAAATTGCTGGGTGATGTATAACAGTTTATTGTCAAATCTTAACTTGTACAGACATCTCTTACAGCTACAGGTGTTAGTGAAACACTAGGATGAGTAAGAATCCATGTGTTTGACCTGCCATCTTTTCCATAAGACTTTTCCTACATCAGTGATCTTCACATTTACTTGGCTTCACAGCCCCTCTAGTGAATGAACACTTGTTCTTATCCCTTAGAACGTCCAAAGGTTAGCTTCTGATTTCCCACTTATTATGGACCAGCAATGTATCATTGAAAATCAATCAAAATCAACTAAAACCCTTACAGACTGGAACAGCTGATTGAACCAAAACTTGAAGTTCTAGTTCAAATCTATATTCATTGTGTTTTTTGTATAAAATACTTGCACTTTTTTTCAGATGTATTTCAATTTTTTTTGTGGAGTTCCAGACATACTTCTCTCAGGATTATGCACAGACAGCCTGGATCCATTCCATTGTAGACTGTGTGACCATGCTCTGTGGTAAGTATCTCCAGGGATAGACAATTACTGGCTCCCTTTGAACTGTACATAACAGTGACCTTCCACTGTCTTTGATGGCCTGTTTTTCTGAGTAGAAGGGCTATGGTAAACATTGGCTAAAACTATGTAAAGAGAAAAATATGATCCTGCCTTTAACCAAAGTCAACCAGACATGCTGTTGGAATTAATGTTCTTGACTGATGTCAGATGGACCAAGTAGTGAGTACAGTCAGTTGGATACTTACCATTTGGTTCTTCCATATAAAGTTAGGGAGCCAGGCATCACAGGACTTGTCCTGATTTTGGATGCAGTTAACTATACACTATACACTGTGTCTTCTTGTCCCCTTATTTTCCAGTCATGTAGACAGCCATTAGAAGGCACTGTGAGTCATTTCAATGCAGTCTCCTTAAATAAGTTCCAAAAATATGTGCATTACGCCTCAAGTTTTGTTTTCACTCTCGTTCCTTCCCAGAGGGTTCAAAATTTGGCTCACTGATTCATTTTTCATGCCTAAGTCTTCGTTCTTAGAGAAGTATTGTGGAAGAATAGAATGTTGCAATCATAAGATAAGCATATTCACAATGGCTATAATATCCTTCCAGAAGCACAAAGGTGCTATATATAATATGTAGAGTGGTTTCAAGATTCATGGAGTCTCTCATTCCATTTGTACAGTAAAGAGAAACTAACCTTGAGATTTTTATTTTTAAAAATTTCCAACCAAAGTTATTAAATGAATGTCATAGAAATTGTATGAGATTGGGTCAAATTGAAATGATCTATTTGCAGGCTTGACCCATTTAATCCTTTCATTTATTGACTCCTGAATATTAAAAAAAAAAACAACTGTTATCTCTTTAGGCCATATATTAGTGGCAGAAGAAAATACTATATGGTTTGGTAACACATAAATAACATCACTATTCCATTCTAGGTACTGATTCATCTTTATTTTTAGAAAAATGTACATAATCAGGAGCTGGTTGATTTATTCTGATGTAGGTCCTTGGTTGGAAGGAATGAGTGCAATTCTAGGTTTCACAAGAGCACTAAGCTGACGCTACTGATAACACTGGAAGGTCAGAAGGGATCAAAAGATCATAACTTGGGTTTTCTAGCCTATCTTTTTAATTTAAAATGGTAAGATGATCACTTGATTTTCAGGGTCAGATGAGTAGTCATTGTTTTTGTGTGAGCATGCCTGGGCTCATGGCAGTGAGAACTGCCATGTTTATCTTTCATGGAGGATGCAGGTGACTCATTTCTCCCACTGTTATCTTTTGGAGAATATTTATAATCTCCCAAAGAGGAATAAATGGCCTTCAGTGACCACTGTGGTCACAATGCCCATGTGAACCGTTGAGCTAAAGCGGGGTCACGTTAGATGCCGTGTATTTAAATTCTATCCAAGGCCTTGAGTCCTCTTGTACCCAATTACTGTATACCCATTTGCTCATCTGATGACATTAGTTGAGTTTGCAGTATGGACAAGAGGCTGCAGAATCACATCTGGGACATACCTTGGGGCCATATCTGCACTATGATGGGCAGAGAAGTGAACATTTTTCACTGAGTTTCATATACATCTTGTCACTTTCCAACAGCCATCACAGCATCAGCCTGGAGAATTAGATATATTTTTAGGAGATTTGCTCATTCCCATTATCTAGAGATTATATGTGCATCCAACTACTATTCTAACTAGATGGGATATTAGGCTGATGACTGATTCTATCAGGTACATTTGAATCAAGCCCCAATTTTAACCTGATCTATATAAAAATTATACTCCACAGATACCCAGAGAATTGGCTCTTCTGATCTTGTTACCACGAGTACTGGTGTCAGCATGAATTGTTCTTTAGAAAGAAATTCACATTCTTTCTCCACACATCTCCTCTGCCTGAAAGACCCCAAAAGCCAGAATAATAGGGTGAAATAACACTGCACCCGGTGTCAGGTTCCCTGAGCTGTATAATTTTTGGTGATCTTGGGTATGTCATATCCCCCTGAACTTTCGTTTCTTTTTGGCCTCTTCCAGCTTTAATTGCCTAGAGAATCCCAGGGATGGAGGAGCCTTGTGGGCTGCCGTCAATGGGGTCGCAAAGAGTCGGACATGACTGAAGCGGCTTAGCAGCAGCAGCAGCTTTAATTATTATCCTATAAACCTGGAAGTTGGCATAAGTCTGACACACTGTTAAACCACAAATAGAATGAGGCTAACTGAAATGTTATCATCACATTTCCTAGATTTTCTGAGCTTTCATTTCTCATCCACAGGGATTCCAAAAGCCCAGAAGCAGTGCCAGATTGTGAAGTGTGTCTATGATCTCTCTCCCTGGCCTTTTCTTGCATACCACTGCTGGCCATGCAGTGTTGCCCACTTTCTTCTCCACTGCTTACCTGTCATGATTATTGTTAATTGTGTATGATCCATATTATGTGAAACATACAAGGCATATCACTGTGCAACCGTTGAGCTAAATCAGGGTCATATTAGATGCAGTGTGTTTAAATTCTATCCAAGGCCTTCATTTAAAGGAGCTGACTTGCTGTTTAAAAAGCACCCCATTCTCCTGGGATTTTGACCATTCTAGAATGGAGAAATGGAATGAGCAGTCAAATGCTAGTCAGGAGACCTGATCCTGATTCTTGCCACTTGCCACTTGTTCTCTGTGGGACCATGGACAAGTCATTTCCTCTCTCCTCGGTTTCTAAATCCATAGAATGAGTCGGTGGGGGGTGGCTCAAGGATTTGAAGATGGATGGTTATCTGCTCCACTGATGCAGCACCACAGCCTTTACACAGTGCCCTCAGGGCCTCTATGTTGAACCTATTTATTATTGTTTTTGAAGCTCCACTTGGGAGTGTTGTCAGTAACCATTTTTCCTGTCAAGTGGGAATCATGCTGGGTGGCTTGCTTGCATCTACTGGTCTCATCCTGGGCTCATTTGCCACCAGTCTGAAGCATCTCTACCTCACTCTGGGAGTTCTTACAGGTAAGGACACTTTGTACCACCCTTCTCATCCTACCCTATCCAGGGGTTGTTAAGCCTTCCCACAGAGCAGTAATTCATAAAATATTCATATTGTTGGATGCATAATTTAGCTGAACGTCTGCCTACCAAACAATTAAACAAAAGGGCTAGAAATTTAATGGACTGTCATATGTAATGAAACTGTGTCACCAGTTTAATTCAGCCATGTGACAACAGTGACTGCTGACTTTCCTTGGGCAGCCATGTATGGCTGAGATCCTTCACTCAGAAGCACAGCAACATTAGCCAGGTCAACATAAATTTTTAGCAATGATCAGTTCTCCCAAGATCTTTGCTGAGACATCGAAATACTATCTGTGGTTGACCTGAGTTGCCCTTACTTTTTAGTCAGTATCATTGTCCAATAAATGGGGGTTTACAGTTTTTTTTTTTTTTAAAAAGCCTCTTGTGAATATTCTTACATCACACATTCTCTTTCAATGTTATGGAAATATACGTTAGAGAATGAAGTCCATGGAAAGAGAAGCAACCGATGTGCATTCCATAAATCACACTTATAGGGACTGCAGAGGATCAAGGTTGGTTGGAGGGACTAGCATGATCTGGCCAATAAAAGATATAATCTCACAGGTTATAAATCTAGCTCTGTCAGCTAAAAAGGTAGCTGTCCCCTGTCACCCAAAGGGCCTGACCACTAGGGTGTCCCATCCTCCCAGTTTACCAGAAACTGTCCTGGGTCTAGTGCTGAAAGCCTCACATGTGGGAAAACCCTCAGTCCAAGCAAACTGGGATCACTGCTCACCCTGCTCCAAAGATGGAAATAGGAGGTGCAGGCAGTTCTCCTTTTCATTCCTTGACGTTTAAATTCCAGGTTGAAAGCCTTTCTGATTTTCTTGACTTAAAAAGAATAGAACTGGAAAATATCGAAGAGACTTTCTGCTGGGAATATTTTCAGGTTGCTATATGTACATACTATGTTCATGGATAAAATTAGCACAATGTTTCTTAATATTTGAAATTACTCTGGAACTTTCACAGGATCACATATGCTATTTAAACACAAATTCCAAAGTGGTCCAGATAATCAGGGTTGTGTCTTCATGTGCAGTGAAGAGTTGAAGTCATTCTCTGGATAGTTTAAGTATTATTAATAATGTAAGTATTATCAATAATTTAACAATACTTAAATTACCCAGAGATCATTTAATTTACTAAAATTAACTTTAATTTGTTTAAAAAAGAATTGTTGTGGTGAGAATACATTTCTCAGGTCAGTGTTATCTTGATTTTCTAGTTAATTCAAACTTGTATAATAGTTTTTAAAGTCTTCATTTTATTTTGTTTAAGTCATAGTCCCTTAAAGCTTTTCTTCCCAAGAAGAAAGTCATACAGATGTTATACTTTCCAAATTGTGGATGGCTGGTGAGGGTAGACTCATTTTCATTGTAGAAAGCAATTTTAAAGCGATTTACTTGAGGTTCAGATTCTCTTAAATCCCAATAGTATGATTCTGAGAGATGTTCTTTCAGTGGCTATTGTTCATGGCATGCCATTAGCACTCATAGACTTCTCTTTATTGCCAGGTCTTGGATTTGCACTTTGTTACTCTCCAGCTATTGCCATGGTTGGCAAGTATTTCAGCAGAAGGAAAGCCCTTGCTTATGGGATCTCCATGTCAGGAAGTGGCATTGGCATCTTCATCTTGGCTCCTGTGGTTCAACTCCTTATTGAACAGTTTTCCTGGAGGGGAGCATTACTCATCCTTGGGGGCTTTGTTTTGAATCTCTGTGTCTGCGGTGCCTTGATGCGGCCAATCAGTCTTAAAGAGGACCAAACCACTCCAGAGCAGAACCATGTCTGCAGAACTCAGACACAAGACTTTAAGCAGGCGTCTCCCTGTTCGACTTGGACTAAAGAATGGGTGCAGACCTGCCTCTGTGGCTCTTTGCAGCAGGAATACAGTTTTTTACTGATGTCAGACTTTGTTGTGTTGGCCACCTCTGTTCTGTTTATGGCTTATGGCTGTAGTCCTCTGTTTGTGTACTTTGTGCCTTATGCGTTGAGTGTCGGAGTGACTCACCAGCAAGCTGCTTTTCTTATGTCTATTCTTGGAGTGATTGACATTATTGGCAATATCACGTTCGGATGGCTAACTGACAGAAGGTAAAAATCTGTGAAACCACCACTGGTTCCCCACAAGGAACTTTAAGCTTTGAGTTTCCCTTCATCACCTTGGGCTTCCCTGATGGCGCAGCTGGTAAAGAATCTACCTGCAATGTGGGAGACCTGGGTTCAATCCCTGGGTTGGGAGGATCCCCTGGAGAAGGGAATGGCTACCCACTCCAGTATTCTGGCCTGGAGAATTCTAGTCCATGGGGTTGCAAAGAGTCAGACATGACTGAATGACTTTAACTTCACTTTCATCACCTTACCCTTTAGAATACCTAGTTCTAAATAATGTTAACAGGTTTTCAGTATCTGAAGGCAACTCCGTTGTTGGTTCTTCTAGTCAGGGGTCGGCAAACTTTTTGTAAAGGGACAGACATTAAACAGATAAAGTTTCATTGACTTTGTCGGTCATATGATCCCAACCACCCAACTCTGCTGTTGTAGCACAAAAGCAGCCATAGACAATATGTGACCAAAACAGAGTGGCCATATTCCAATAAGACTGTATTTAAGGACACTAAAATTTTAGTTTCTCATACAGTTTTTGCATGTCACACATTTTATTGTCCTTTTGATTTTTTCCAATCATTCAAAAATGGGAAAACCATTCTAAGTTCACAGTCCAAGAAACAAGTGGTGGGCCAGATTTGGCCATAGTTTGCTGACACCTGATCTAGATCATTTAGAATGATGGGTAGGTCTAAATGGCAGAAGCAAAGGATAGTTAAAAGTTCTGGTAACAAATTTAATTCCATTCTAAGTCAGGTCAGTCCTCTAGTAAGACAACTTCTGACTGGTCACTGTGGTTTTAGTGTCTTTTGAACCACCCCAGAGACTGGCTGGCAACAGAGAGAGGAATAGGCTCCAGTCTCGGTAGGAGGACCAGGTCAATAATAACACATTATCTGTAGCACCACATATTTATGTTTGACAGTGCAAGTAGCAAATAGTTTCATTATAATTTTAGACTTAGAAACCAGTGTTTTAAGAAATCTTAGTAGTTTCTTCAGCTAATGCTAATCTGGATTGAAGAGAGCAAACTACTCATATTCTCCTAAATGATAGACTTTTCACACTTGAGCTATGACCCGGGAGAACTATCATCATGTGACTTCTTACCTGTTATGTCTTTGGGAAGTAATCAGGATCCAACTGCCATTCACCAGTATCATGAATACAATATTCAGGATTAAATATAAAAGCCACAATTTTAATAGCTAAGGAATGTGGGGAAGAGCAAAGGGTATCTTTCTTTACAATCAAATAACCCAACCAGAAGCAGCCTGATACAGATCTGAAAGAGGGATTTTTAGTGTAAGATATAAAAGACCCAAATTCTTGTCCTGGCTCTGCCCCATATTATCCATGAGACTTAGAGAAAATCACCCAACTCTCAGATCCTCAAGGGTCTTCATCTGTAAAATGGACCAGTTCAATATTTGCCTAAGGACGTCATAGCATTTTGTGAGGCTCAAATGAGATTATAAGCAGAAAAGCATAAATTGCTTTTCTTACATAATTTATAAAGCATAAATTGCTGATGCTGATATAATACAGAGTCTTTGTAATAATAGCTATCATAGATGGGTTTGGATCTACAAAGGGAAAATATTCATGGATGTACCACTGGGGAGATCTTGAAATAAGACCTAGTCCTAATACATGACCATCATAATCTCAGGCAAATCATTTTCATTTCTTCATGTCATGGCTTCCTCTTTGTATTCCACTCCAGTACTATTGCCTGGAAAATCCCATGGACAGAGGAGCCTGGTAGGCTACAGTCCATGGGGTCGCAAAGAGTCAGACATGACTGAGCAACTTCACTTTGGGTTATTGAACATATATGAAGAGCTGGAGACTAATGGATGACATATCTGAAAGCATCTAATACGGTAGACTTGTAGAAAATATTAGTCTCCTGACACTCTATGTGTTATTTCATAAATTTCCGTGATTAACTCTGAGATAGACAACATCTCGTTTTATAGCTAAAGGAACTGAGGTTAGAGTTAGGCAGTTAGTAGATGGGAGAACTGGATTCAAAAATGTCTGTCTTTCTAATTTTAGTGCATGGGTTATTTTCTACCATAATGCTTCCTGGGAAGATACATTCTTGCATTTGCATATATCAAAAGAAAGATAGGAAGACAGCGTAGAAAGCACACAATGGGGAGGCCATCTCTGTAAACAAAGTGCTTACTGCTACACGGCCAGGATTATGGAGCTCTTTGATAGAAGCTGTGTATCTTGCACTCATTCTTGGTCTTCAAACCCACAGGTGTCTAAAGAACTACCAGTATGTTTGTTACCTGTTTGCCATCGGACTGGATGGGCTCTGCTATCTCTGCCTCCCAATGCTTCAAAGTCTTCCCCTGCTCGTGCCTTTCGCTTGTACTTTTGGCTACTTCGATGGTGCCTACGTGACTTTGATCCCAGTAGTGACTGCAGAAATTGTGGGGACCACCTCTCTGTCATCAGCACTCGGCGTGGTGTACTTCTTGCATGCAGTGCCGTACTTGGTGAGCCCACCCATCGCAGGTAAGTTTCCAGAGGAAACCCCCCCTCCCCGGTCATCTCTTCTCTTTGTCATAGTGATGTAAAAACAGTGAACTCACACAACATACTGTGAGAAGTGGAAGTAAGTTGGGAAGAATGAAAGAGAAAGCAATGGCCGAGCCACCAAAATACCATGGTCTCACCTACCTCCTTGTTCTATAATCTTCTTCCAACTAATGCAGGACCTTAGTGTACTTGGGGAAAAAAAGTCCCAAATTAGGATCTTGATTCCGTTCCACACAAACGATGGGAGCAATGGAATGAAACAGCTGTTCAGACTTAAATATAAGTTGGGCACATTCAGAGGGACGGCTGGCGGGCATACAGGATTCCAGTAGAGGTAGAATGATGAGGTAGGTGGGTGAGCTGAAATAGTAATGTACAGGCGCCACAGTGGAGTGTCTCCAGTGCCCACTAAAGGAGGTGGGGCCCTATACACTTCAGAGAATATTGGTCTCTAAAGTATTACAGCTTTTGTGCAAAGGAGTAATAAAGAATGTGTTTTAGAAAGATGATCTAGTACGTTAGTGGAGAAGCAGTTAGAATTTCATTCTGATAGTTCAGGAGCCATGTGATAAAGGCCTGAACTATGGCTTCGGCAGCAGAAATGAGAATGAACTCTGGGGTCAAAGGAGGAAATTTGGGGGGAAAATCAACTGATTTTAGCATGTGGGGATATGAAGGAGGGAAAAAGTCCAATATATCAGCAGATGATGGCACACTGGAAAGAAATAAGGAAGCTAAACAGAGTAGCTTTGCCAGAAAATAATAAATGTAATGTTTAGACATACTTAGATATCTGAAATACCCAATAAGGTATTTAAGGATGAAATTCGAGCATTAGAGGGAGGCCAGATTTGGAGACACAGATTTGGGACTCAAGATAAATGTTTTGTAAACTAAAATGATACAGACATTAAAAACATGATTAAGTAATTCCACAAATATTCATTGAGTGCATTAAATAACTCAAGAAATATGTATTGCATGCCGTAAACAAGTAACTCAACAGATATGTATTGCTGTGCACATCAGCACTGTGTCTGATGCTGTCTGTGTAGCAGCAAACTGGTAAGAACCCATTCCTCCTTCTTGGGGTGTGTAGTCTAGACCAGTGTCTCTCGGAATGAGGTCTTGAGATCACCGCTACAGAATCCCCTGGGGCCCTTGTTAGACTGCAGATTCCATGACCCGCCATCTGTGATTTGGATCTTTGGGGATGAGTTCCAGGAACCTACATTCTCAAGCAGTTTTTTTGTGATGCTCCTGTACACTAAAGAAGGAGAATGATTGGTCCAGATTATTACCTGCCTAGATTAAAACTGAGAGTGAAGACGGTCTCTGAAGACAGGCAAAAGAGAAATGAAGTAAACATTTGACTAGAAGGAAAGAAGGGAATATTTTGAAGAAGGCAGGATTTCTGCTTTAGCAACTGTTGTAAATAGACAACAGTTCAAGTTATTTCCAAACCCTGCATTTGCTAAAGTGTCAAACCAGGGGAAATTGTGACTGCTTCTTGATGGCTACAGATAAAAATTCCTGGTCAGTTTAAACTCCATGATATAGGATGATATGTTTAGTGCTTCAGTTTTGGAAAATACCCCCAATATGTTCTCACATCCTCCCTCCATAGTCAGTTGTTTTTATTTACCAGCCTTTAGGAACACTGTGATTCTGTTAAACAGTCATGGAACATAAATGAGGATTCTTGGATCCTTTTGTCAAACTATGGCCTTAATTTGGCATCAGTTCAGTTCAGTTCAGTCGCTCAGTCACGTCTGACTCTTTGCAACCCCATGGACTGCAGCACTCCAGGCTTTGCTGTCCATCACCAACTCCCGGAGCTTGCTCAAACTCATGTCCATCGAGTTGGTGATGCCATCCAACCATCTGTCCTCTGTCATCCCCTTCTCCTCCTGCCTTCAATCTTTCCCAGCATCAGGGTCTTTTGCAATGAGTCAGTGCATCAGGTAGCTAAAGTATTGGAGCTTCGGCTTCAGCATCATTCCTTCCAATGAATATTCAGGACTGATTTCCTTTAGGATTGACTGATTGGATCTCCTTGCAGTCCAAGGGACTCACAAGAGTCTCCTCCAGCATTTCACGTACAGACATTATACTCATTGCTAGGTATTAGAGGATTAGTGTGTGAGTTCCTGTTGTAATACCTCTCTTATTTAATGACTTTAAAAATGACAGTTCTTTACTCAGTCTCTTGTTTGCTGCTAAAGAAATGCACAAGTAAATCACATAACTAAAATATTTGAGAGTAACAGTTTGGATTGTAGGCTTCCTTCATAGCTCAGTTGGTAAAGAATCCACCTGCAATGCAGGAGACCCCGGTTCAATTCCTGGATGAGGAAGATCCACTGGAGAAGGGATAGGCTACCACCTCCAGTATTCTTGAGCTTCCCTTGTGGCTCAGCTGGTAAAGAATCTGCCTGCAATGTGGGAGAACTGGGATTAGTCCCTGGGTTGGGAAGATCCCCTGGAGAAGGGAAGGTTACCCACTCCAGTATTCTGGCCTGGAGAATTCCATGGACTGTATAGTCCATGGGGTCACAAAGAGTCGGACATGACTGAGCAACCTTCACTTTCACTTTGGATTGTAGGAAACTTTATGGGGCTTCTAATAATTTTTGCATGCCATTTTTGACTAATTGTTGAAGTAGATGAGAGCAGAAGTCATATACTTCTGTGGTGGATTTTTTTGGCACATAAGTAAAGTTTGGAGGAACTTTAAAAACCTTTTTAATTACAAAATAATTTCCTGCCAATGTCTAATTTTACCCCATTGAGTCCCTGATTATTGGGACTTATATTTTGCATCTCATATACTCTGGTTCTCCTCAAAATTTAGAGCGGGAGTTGATATCGTGGTTAATTTGTTGCAACAACAGATAAATTTTAAAAAGCTGCTTCCTAAAATTTGCATTTGAAACTTTAACATGGCCCAATGATGTTGTTTTCAAACTGGATAGGATAAAATGTCTGGATCTAATAGGAAATTTGGATTCTGCTTTATCTAGGAGCATGTTCTGTTACTCAAGATAGACAGTATATGGGTGCTGGGAACATTACTACTAGGGTTCTGTACAATTATATTCTCTTCACACTCTAGATGAAGAAATAATCCTAACCTCTGTAATCTGAATGATGTTTTTATCTTTTCTACCATATTTCATGGAATTAATAATAACTAATATTTATTGTGTATTATTCTTAATATAGAATGTGGTACTTCCAAACACTTTACATAATAACAACAATTTTAGAAGTCTCTCTAGACAATAGAATGCACTTTTCAGTTGTTGCAAAATACTTTTAGATCTACTTTTTGCGTCAAAATGATAGTGGTGGTGCTAGCAATCTATTGTTATTATCCTCACAAATTATTAGATTTGAGTGAGTAAATAGGCAAATTTTCAACTCAACAATATCATTTTTGCTGTTGCTTGTTACAGGATGGCTTGTAGATACGACTGGCAGCTACACTGCAGCATTCCTTCTTTGTGGATTCTCAATGATATTTAGTTCTTTGTTGCTTGGCTTTGCTAGAGTTGTAAAGAAGATGAAAAAAACCCAACTGCGGTTCCTTGCCAAAGAATCAGATCCCAAACTGCAGCTATGGACCAATGGCTCGGTGGCTTATTCTGTAGCAAGAGAATTAGATCAGAAAGATGGGGAATCTGTGGCTCTAGCAATGCTTGGTTCCAGCCCCACATGACCAATGGCCTTGAGCCTAGGAATCTTCAGGGCTGAGAGAGGTGGGACACCGGATTGTATATGTTTCTGAAGGACTTTATTTTGGCAGAAGCATTGCCTTCCAAGGAAATTTATTGTTTTATTAATATGTTTGTAGAGGGGTGGGAAATAGCAAATAATAAAGCAAACTGGACCAGCTGAGAGTTTCCCCATTTGGGATTCACAGTTGAACTCAAAGAGCATTGCACCATGGAGAATGTTAGGACACAACTGATATAATTTCCTGTAAACAGAGGTGATTTCAACAAATGACTAAAGCAGATAACACTGAAGCAGCTTTGTTTCAAACTCTCTGTCCCTCCACCTTCCTTCTTCAGTTAGAAGGTAAGCCAGAAGCATTGACATGTAGGTTTCTTCATGCTGTTTGGAAAAGGGGGCATCCCATTTTAATCACTGCCTTTTGAAGAATCTGTTCTTTAAGCATTCTGTTTTACATCCTAATGAGAAGCTCCACTAGGAAGAAGGTTTAGCATCCTCACCTTCCACCACCACTGAAAGCTCATTTCCTCCAGCCAGCTGCTCGCCTCTGTTGCTATCACATATGATACTTTAAATTGATAGACCACACAAAGTCACAAAGATTTCCTAAATCTTACCAGAAATGTTAACACTATCATTTCCCGTTTTTTCCTTCAGAAATAAAGCACTTATTTTAACTGTAGACATTCCTGTTAGGAACGGGAAAATGTTGGCAGCATTCTAGCTGGGCAGGGGTTGAATTCTTGAATCAGCAGGTCTCTGGTGAGAGTTTTCTTTTCAGATCAGACATTTAACTTCATCATTACCCAAAACAGGGTGAGAGTTTTGCCTGAAAAATATTATTCCTGAGATGTTCTGAAAGTGAGATTCCTTTCTCCCTGTGTCAATTATGTTCCAGTGTCCACTGCTCTTCATCTCTTTATAGATAATCATTAAAAACTTGGTGGACCTTTTCAGCTGAATGAGAAGGCTTTGGGAGTTAACCTCAGCACTATGGCCCTCTCACAAATGATAGCTTTGGTCAGGAGAGAGGAAGGACAAAGTTAAGAAGGCTAGTGGTGTGTTGTTTTATAGTTCATAGAACTCTTTCACACACCTTAAGTCACTGGATTAGAATAGTACTCTCATTTCCAAGTACCCTATCTCCCTATGGTTTGGGTCTTCAGATTGAAGAAGGAGGGCATGGGGGGATATGAGAGAGGTCAGACCCCAGCCTGTCCCGAACCATTTTAAGTCCTCTGACCTATAATCCTGAATCCCAAATCATGCTGCTCTTGTAAATAGGGTCAAGTTATACATTTGAAAGGCGATTTTTTAATTAATTAAAAATATTAAATCTGGGGACTTCCCTGGAGGTGCAGGGAAGTCTCCACGCTTCCAATTCAGGGGTCTCAGGTTCAATCCCTGGTTGGGGAACTAAGATCCCACTTGCTGAGCCCCATAGCCAAAAAAAAAAAAAATTTAAGTCTGAACCTCAAGGAGATATTTTGACCCTGAAGGTCATTCAATCCACTGTCCCCAGAAAGATCTCACAAATGCCTGGACAAAGGTACTGAAAGAAAAAGCACAGCCACGAGGGGGACTCAGGTTGACTAAGTATATTCAGCAGGAGTCTTTGCCTATAACTGGATTATTTTAAAAATTACATATTAATACAGTGCTTTCAGAATGAAATGCTGATTTGATTTGATGGCAGAAAGCTAGTATCTCATAGGTGTTTTCCAAAGAGAAATTTGAATGTTTCCTGTTATTTTTATAATTAGTTTGAAGATTTAGTTGTGAAACCACTTTCTTTGTCATTTGCCATTTAAAAACAATGTTTGGAAAATATCTGTAAACAAAGTTAAAATGAAGTTGTATGTGTTTGGAATAACACTTTATACTAAATGTCGTTTCTTAAATCTTCAAACCTAAAGATTGTTTGAAATATGAAGAATTATAAGTATTCTTATACATGTTTTTTCCTATGATGGTCACAGTAAAATTATGTTTATCTTGTTCTACAGTGTAATTTCTCTAAAGTATTATAAATATTCATGAAAAATGAGATAGAGATCAGAGCTTTTAAAAATTTGTATAAAATATTTGGGATATTCTGACTTTATACATGCATACATTTGTATTTTTTTTTCTTTTTGGAGCAACATTTTTAGAAAACTAGTAAGGAAAATGTAGATTTTAGAGGTTACCATTGTCATCTATACAAAATTTTACTGTTTCGTTCCATGTGCCTATACTGTTTATTTTTAAATGGAGGGATTCATGAGAATGATGTGTTTGTTTTATAGAATCAAGAACAAAATTGTGGTGGGATGATTTTACATCTGAAATATTTCTTTATATCACTGCAAGTTCTACTTTGAAATTGAGTAAAAAAAAAAGCAAAAGAAATATGTAACTTCTGTAGATACACTGAACCATTTGACTTTTTTTTTCAGATTGTGACTTCACTAATAGATCAGATATTTATGATAATATTTTCTTATTTCAAAAGCATAATAAAATGAGTTTATAGTCATGTTTGGAAAACATTTTTCCCCTGCACGAGGGGTTTGAATTGGATTATGAGTGGGTCTTTCTGGGGTCAAGCCAAGATGTCACTGGCATATAAAGATGTGGTAAGTAATCAAATAATTTACAAAAGCCAAAACCATTTATTGAGTACTTCAATGTGTTAGCTGCTTCCTATGCGATGTCTTACTTTATCCCCATAATAACCTATCTTTTCACCCTTTCATGAACATGGAAACTGAGGCATCAGGTCCCATGACTTCTGACTCAGTAGTCACTGCACCATCTGGAAATAAGCCCTTCCTTGGGCAGATAAAATCCTTTAGATTATGTTTCAGTCTTCCAGTGAGTATAGATGAGAAGACACTGGATTGAAAATTTCCAAGACTTCCTAAGAGTCTGGTTCTATTAAGACCACTACTTCCAGGCTTAGTGGTTTAATTTGCTGTCTGTTGATCCAGACTCCTCTTTGGGAGCATTTGTGTGTGGGGGCTCACAGAAAAGGTTGGGGAGCATGCTGTGCATGACCAAAGTCACGCTTACTCAGTCAGGAAGTGCGTTCCTTCTGAAATCCCATTCCCCTGTGACGATGAAGACCGTGATATCTATTTGGCACTCACCTTCCTGGGCCCAATAGATCTAATTCAGAAACTGCTTATTGACGTGAAATAGTGTGAATTCAAGATAGATATCTGAGTTTTTCTTCTTATACTTCAAAGTTTTGAGTCTTTTTTTAAACCTGCCAAACCATGCATTTTTATACCTGTTGCCAGAGCAGCTCCCAGTAAGAGATAACAGGTTTTGTCCCATTAGCACAGAGAAACATTTGGTGGGAGCAGTGAAGAAAATAATGACATAAAGAGAAACGTTTAAAACATTTTACTAATAATGAAACTTTCCAAACATAGACAAAACCAGAAAGAAAAGTACAATGTACTTGATGTACCCATTGTCCCAGCATCTACAGTTCTTTACCTCTTTGCCTCCACTCCTGATGAAGCCATTTGAGATAATGTTGACAGGACATGTCTTCCTTCAGTTGTCAAGGAATAACTAAATTTGGCAAGAACAATTTGTTCATGCTAGTCAAGGGTACGGGTGGTCAGTGTCACATATTAAAGGGCCACATCATTACCTCCAAGGCTGATGGGGACCCCTTTCTTGCTGTGCACTTCCTTCAGGTGTCTGAATTGCAGGCTGAAACTCTTCCTTTCCTAGCCCCTATGTGATCTATCTACCTGAAGCTTGCGTGCCTATGTGCTAAGTCACTTCAGTCATGTCTGACTCTTCGACACTATGGACTGTAGCCCACCCGGCTCCTCTGTCCATGGGCTCCTCCAGGCAAGAGTACTGGAGTGGGTAGCCATGCCCTGCTCCAGGGGAATCTTCCTGACCCAGGGACTGAATCTGAATCTCCTACATCTCCTGCATTGGCAGGCAGTTCTTTACCACTAGCGCCACCAAGCTTAAGGAAGTGTCAAATAAGTGAAAAGTGCTTCCGAATTCTGGAAAAGAGTGATCACTATTAACTTGCGTTATTACTGTCAATTAACTAATTGTCAGAGGCCTCTTTGAGGGATCCAGGCTCTAAGATTGGTCTAAAATACAAACACTTTTATACTTTTCTTAAAAATTTTTTTGGGCACATGGTGAGGCTTGCAGGTTCCACAACCAGGGATTGAACCCAGGCACTTGGTAATGAAAGCATGGAGTCCTAACTACTGGACTGCCAGGGAATTTTTGAGGAGTTAATGTATGTTCCACTGAAGATTTGCATTGACATTCAGTTCAGTTCAGTCGCTCAGTCGTTTCTGACTCTTTATGACCCCATGGACTGTAGCATGCCAGGCCTCCCTATCAATCACCAACTCCCGGAGCTTGCTCAAACTCATGGCCATCGTCGGTGATGCCATCCAAACATATTTTCTTCTGTCGTCCCCTTCTCCTCCTGCCTTCAATCTTTCCCAGCATCAGGGTCTTTTCCAGTGAGTCAGTTCTTTGCATCAGGTGGCTAAAGTATTGGAGTTTCAGCTTCAGCATCAGTCCTTCCAATGAATATTCAGGACTGATTTCCTTTAGGATGAACTGGTTGGATCTCCCTGCAGTCCAGGGGACTTTCACGAGTCTTCTCCAACATCACAGTTCAAAAGCATTGATTCTTTGGTGCTCAGTTCAGTTCAGTCGCTCAGTCGTGTCCGACTCTTTGCGACCCCATGATCACAGCACGCCAGCCCTCCCTGTCCATCACCAACTCCCAGAGTTCACTCAAACTCATGTCCATCGAGTCAGTGATGCCTCCATCTAAATTACTTATTGGGCTTCCCAGGTGACGCATGGTAAAGAATCTGCTTGCCATTGCAGGAGACACAAGAGACGTGTGTTCAATCCCAGGGCCAGAAGACTCCCTGGAGTAGGAAATGGCAACCCACTCCAGTATTCTTGCCTGGAGAATCCCATGGACAGAGGAGCCTAGTGGTCTATAGTCCATGGGGTCCCAAAAGTGTTGGACATGACTGAGCACACAGGGCACACAAATTACCTATCATACTATCACCACCATCACGACACGTTCTCATAGCACTCTGCTCTTTCTCACCAGAGAACATATTTTAATTATAATTCCATATTCATTTGTGTGTTTATTTTTAAATGTCATCTCTACAAAACCACAGGTTTTCTGAGGCTAGAGATCATACGGACTGACTTGCCAGAGCCCAGTGCCTAATCCATAGTCACTCAATAAATACTTGGTGAATGAATGAGTGAAAACAACAAATGGACAAACAAAAAAGAACAAAGGAAGCAGCTACTAAAGAGAATTATAATCAGCAAGGGTGGGGCTAATGAAGGTCAGGTTTGCTTGAAGTTTCGCACTCAGAATGCATAGAATATGTTGACAGTGCAAGGGTTAGTCGCTCAGTGGTTTCCTACTCTTTGCAACCCCATGGACTGTAGCCCACCAAGCTTCTCTGTCTGTGGGATTCTCCAGGCAAAAATACTGGAGTGGGTTGCCATTCCTTTCTCCAGGGAATCTTCCTGACCCAGGGATCAAACCCGGATCTCCCACACTGCGGCAAAATTCTTTACCATCTGAGCCACAAGCCCCAAGGTAGGATACGCTGGATGTTCCCAATTCAGTGGGCCAAAATAGGACACCTGATGAGAAGTGTCCTATATAAGAAGCAGGACCTCCAGAGCATTGAGTATCATGGGGCAGGTTTGGGAAAGGGATTAAAAGTGGCAAAGAGAAGAGCTGGTAGAAATACACTAAATAAAACTTAGATTGAGGCCTGAATGTAAAAATGATACGATTATGTTGAACTGAGACTAGTTTAATTAAATAACTGTGTTGTGCTCAAATTAAGCCCAGGCCCAGGCCCAGGCATGGGGCAAAGCCCATGCGAGGAAACCCTAGAAAGTTGGGGAAAAGTGGAGCACATGTGCCTCATGTGTGAAAAGATGGGGTTTCAGTTACAGGGACAACGAGCTGCTTTTACTTGACACGAAAACCTTGCACCAGGATTTGGCCAGTAGCAGAAGTCCCCCACTAGAGGTTTAACCTGCTCTAATGGCTGGCTTCTAACTCACCAGGTGTGACTGAAAAATCAGATGGCATGCTGACAAACTTTTTTAAGAGTTGGTGAGAGGAGTTAATCAACCACAACTATTTATTAAGCACCTCCTTGGAATCTGGCACCGTGTTATATATAGCGGGGAATTCAAAACACATGTACTACCCTGTCCAATGGTCTCAGGTGTACCGACTAATTGGTAAATTAAAATGAACACAGGTGAGAACAACTGCAAGAGGTTTTCAGTGCTGACCTGGGGCTAAGGGCACTGCATATGCTGGAGGTTAGGAGAGGAAGAATTCATGAAGGGCCAAAGAAATTTGAGATGATCCTGAGGAACTCCGGTATGGAACTGAGTGGGTTGGAAACAGCCTCTTCTGTTTTCAGGGGAAGAAGCTGGGGAGTAAGGGGAAAGAATGTGGGGAAGCTGCTTTATGCAGCTACCTGGGGCTCTGGTCAATTCCTAAAAGTGAAAGTAGCTCAGTTGTGTCCTACTCTTTGTGACCTGGAATTCTCCAGGCCAGAATACTGGAGTGGGTAGCCTTTACTCTCTCCGGGGGATCTTCCCAACCCAGGGATCAAACCCAGGTTTCCCGCATTGCAGGGGGATTCTTTACCAGCTGAGCCACAAGGGAAGCCAATTCCTGAGGCCAATGCAAAACCACACATAAGCTGACATTAATATCTTGATGAGGGGATCCACAGAGGTGTCTGGAACTTTGGGGACTGCTGGGATTTGGGGTTGCATTTGCTGTCTCTAAATTAAAAACTCCCTGGTGGCTCAGATGCTAAAGAATCTGCCTGCAATGCGGGAGACCCAGGTTCGATCCCTGGGTTCAGGAAGATCCCCTGGAGAAGAGAATGGCTACCTACTCCAGTATTCTTGCCTGGAGAATCCAATGGACAGAGGAGCCTGGCAGGCTACAATCCATGGGGTCACAAAGAGTCTGACAGGACTGACTAACACTTTCACGTTTACTTCACAAATTAAAAAGAGATTTCCAGAGCATGGGGTTATACTTTAATAATTACTTCTCAACCCTAAAAAGGAATAATTTGATTGTTTTTTTCTTCTTAAGGAGTCCAGAGGTTCAAGGTTTTTTGGTGGTTTTTATTTTTAAGTAACTATAATACCTATTATGCAGCACTGCACTGCCATCTACTGGAATTACTGAGACCACTTCCCTAAAGTTGGTGGTGCCTCCAATTACAGCTTAACTGGACAAGACCAGGCTTAGAACAAACTTTAAAGTTTGTTACTTCCTTCTCTTCCCTCCCTCATTTCCTACTCATGACCCATCCCACATTTATCCTCTTCCTCTTGCAAGTATAAATACAAATATAGGGATAAAAATGCTGTGTTTTATTTTTCTGTATATATTTTTATTTCCTAGGTCACTTCTCTATTTAACATATCAAAGTTAATATAAGTGATGATTTTAATTGACCTAACGAGGGATTGTTGTTGTTCAGTTGCCCAGTCATGTCTGACTCTTTGCAACCTCATGGACTGCAGCGTGCCATAGGCAAAATTTAATGTGAAAAAGTGTTTTGAGCCCTTTGCGGACTTTTTTTGGAATTCAGATTGCCATCCTGGGTCCCATTTTTGGTCCCCTACTATTGTGTTAATTGGTTTGATGTAAGTTGGTAAAGGATTAAGTTAAAGTATAAGATAGTCTCAAACACATACCAGAAGTTAAATTTGAGAAATGTTGAAACCAAATGAATAGAGGGGTATATTCTGTGTAATTGGGAAGCATAAAGCATCCTTGTTTTACTGTATACAAATTATGCTGGATTTAGTGATTAATTTATTTTTAAATGTGTAATTCCTATGAAATTGTAAGGGGCTGCTATTTATTTATAGCAACAATTGCCTTCAAAGGAGAGTGTATCATATAAGCATTACGGACTTTCTGCTAAACTAAGCAACTTGAATTTGGTTATGCATAAGTGGGTCTGTATATGAGGATAAGAGAAAACTGAATTGTTCTTTTTAAGGAAATCAGTAGAATTGGTTCTTATTTCAGAACAGTAGAGATAGAGAAGGAGGTAAGGCCCAGAATCAGGGCAAGAGGTGCAACTATCAAGAAATGGTTGAGTGTGTTTTCTTCTTTCTTGTTTCCCTTCAATCCATCTCTCTCTTTTCTTTCCTTCTTTTTTCCCATCTCCGTCTTTCCTTCTATGCTTTCTTCCTTTCTCTTCCTTTAAAAAGGTGATAATCTAATATTAAATTATTAAGTTACAGATTCTCTCTTAAACTTTGTCTGTAAAGAGTTTTTATAGACAAATGACCTGTAAGCTGTTTTCATTTTCAGTGTTTGTTTGGTTTTTATGTTTGTTGTTTGTTTTGGTGAGATTGGGGGTAAGGTTGCTAGAGTTAAAATGGTCTGGAAGAGGGAAAGGATGTGAAGGGAGATGAAGTGTCTCTTAAACTAAATTAATAATCAGTGGAATTAGGGGCTCAGAGCTACTTTCCAAAGTCCATGGCTTGGAGGTTCAAGGCAAGGTTTGCTTTCTTTTTCGAGGAATTTATTTCAAATATCTGATTTTTAACATCCAGCTCGTAAGACGATCGAGTCCTTTGATTTCTTGGGCCATTCTCTCCAGTGGTTTCAGAGCAGTTGTTAATCCCTATCCCTTTCACAATTCCTGTGAAAGTGTTGGGTGACCTATGACTGTAGAACATCTTTCTTTCATGTCATTCTCTGTGGCATTCTAAGTTTCTGTGAAGATTGGTCCTATCTCCCCACATCCTTCATTCCAAATTTTAGAACTATCTAGAAAATATTGTATAGTATATTGTATTCTAGAACCAGACATCCAGGGTTTGAATCCTTTTTCTACCTCTTATTAGCTGTGTGACCTTGGGCTTACTCAGTATCTCTAAATTTCAGTGTCTTCATATGCAAAAGAAAATAACAAAAATGTTTATCTATAGGGATTTTGTGAACATTTTATATGTTTAATACATGCAATGCACTTAGAACAGCATGTAGTACACATTGTATTCTATGTAGTTATGACAAATTAAAAGACGCTTACTCCTTGGAAGGAAAGTAATGACCAACCTAGAGAGCATATTAAAAAGCAGAGACATTACTTTGCCAACCAAGGTCCGTCTAGTGAAGGCTATGGTTTTTCCCGTGGTCATGTATGGATGTGAGAATTGGACTGTGAAGAAAGCTGATCGCCGAAGAATTGATGCTTTTGAACTGTGGTGTTGGAGAAGACTCAGGAGTCCCTTGGACTGCAAGGAGATCCAACCAGTCCATTCTAAAGGAGATCAATCCTGGGTGTTCATTGGAAGGACTGATGCTAAAGCTGAAACTCCAATACTTTGGCCACCTCATGCAACGAGTTGACTCACTGGAAAAGACTCTGATGCTGGGAGGGAATGAGGGTGGGAGGAGACGGGGACGACAGAGAATGAGATGGCTGGATGGCATCACTGACTCGATGGACATGAGTTTGAGTGAACTCCGGGAGTTGGTGATGGACAGGGAGGCCTGGCGTGCTGTGATTCATGGGGTCGCAGAGAGTCAGACACGACTGAGCGACTGAACTGAATGGCTGTTCACATGCCACTAGAGTCTAATATGTGGCTGAACTAACATTCTCTCCTTCTCAGGGCTTTGCTCCAGTCTGGTGGTGAGTTAGGGACATGTTTGGAAGAAACTGACCTATAGGCTCACTTCTGAACTCTGGAGTACTCATCTCTGTCTTTACCCTCAGCCCATTTTACCCTTTGATGTTGGAAGAAGCTTAGACAGGCATCGCTTTTCCTGAAGGACAGGAAAGGCCAGTGTGCTCAGTGTCTTCGGTGTTCAGTCCAAGAGACATCAATCCATGCTTGTCCTTCAGAGTTTACCCATGAGGCAACTGTGTGCTCCCATGAGATATGGTTTTCCCAAAACTTACACGTCTCACCTTCATTATTCTGTTGCTTACTCTGCTTAGGCCATCATGATAGGAGATATTAAGAAGATTCTAGTTAATCACTTATAGAGGACCCCTAAGTTCAGAGCAAATAGAGGAATATATACATGGCACTTCTGCGCATGTTTCTAGTGATTAGATCTGTTCTTTAATTCACTTGAAGTACAATAAAATACTCTATGAACATATTTATCTTAGGAAATAAGACACTGCCGGAGAAGAGTCAGAGTTGTTTGGGATGGGATAGGTATGTGTGGGTTGATCACAGGACAAGAGGAAACTCAGGCGGAAAAGAAACCACATCTCAATGAACTTTGGCTAAGAAGACAACTGCAGAGGAACAAGAGACTATGGTCCTGGGAGAGAAGTGAAAGATAGGAGTGGAGAGGTAAGATCTTCCCCAGATCTCTGATTCTACATTATTCTTGCTTATTCCTTGCTATTTCCCCTAATCTTGTTATTCAGAGAGCTTCCACAAGGTAAAAGTTTTATGTAAACTTGGGATGTTGGTGGGACTTCCCTGGAGGTTGAGTGATTAAGACTCTGCATTTCCACTGCAGGGGGCATGGGTTTGATCTCTGGTTAGGGAATTAAGATCCTGCATGCACAGCCAAAAAAAAAAAAAAAAAACCAACCAAGACTTGAGCGCTGCTATTAATTTTCACCTACCACATAGTTTTCCTTAGGATTTCTACTTACAAATAGAACATTTAGACAAGGTCTCTCACTGAAGTTATAGTCATTTCCTTACCTAAATGATTCTCAGAACCATGTGGGTGCTTTATAAATATACAGGACCCATCCCTGGAGGTTCTAGTTTAGTAGGTCTATAATGAGACTTGGAAATATGATTTTTTAAAAAACTTCACCAGTGGTTCTGATTTAGGTTTATGAACCACTGATGGGTTCCCTAGTGGCTCAGATGGTAAAGAATCTGCTTGCAATGCAGGAGACCTGGGTTCGATCCTGGGTTGGGAAGATTCCCTGGAGTAGAAAATGGCAACCCACTCCAATATTCTTGCCTGAAAAATTCCATGGACAGAGGAACCTGGCAGGCTGCAGACCATGGGATCGCAAAGAGTGGGACACGACTGAGCGACTAACACTTTCACTTTTATGAACCACTGATAAACTGGAAAGAGAGTGGACTGTAAATTAGGTCAGATCCGGTTTTTGCAGAGGAACAAGATGCAGTGGTCCTGGGAGAGAAGTGGGAGAGAGGAGTGGAGAGGTAAGATCCTCCCCGTGTGTGATTCTGATTGTTACTTCACTGAGGAGTTGCTTGTGCTATTCATTTGCAGTGTTGATATAGTTAAATAAGGTAACATATTAAAGTACCTTTTAATGAATGCAAAGCAGTTATTTTTATATGGGCCTCTACCATTGCAGACATATATATTTGTACAAGCTGACCACATGGGTAATCTGTCTTTTGATGTCTAAGTCATCCCACACACTTTTATCATCTCCCTTTGTCACTTTGAATTTGGACTTGTCTGGTTCAAGGCCTGCAGCCCTCATGGCAGCTGTAAGCTGGCAATGGCGTCTTCTGGGGCTGCTCAGCTCTGTTGAATACAGGTCATTATTTCGGTCATCAGTCATCTCTGCTACTTCAGGTACATTCACAAGCTGTAATGCCTCAGGTTATTCTACCTATTTCTTGAAGTTGTCTGAATCACAGCTGATGGCAGTTACTACAATGTGAGTATAACTTCTTCCCTTGGTCCACCTTCCACACACCACTGCCCCTTACCAGGCTGCCTTCAATGATGCTGAGAACAGATCTGAAGGGATAAAGAGGAATAAGAGGACCAGACTAAAATCCCAACAGAAAAAGTTTACTGGGGCCTTCATTATTGACTAGAGTTTGAATGACTAGCTCCTTTTTGAAATACTCTACATGCTACAGAGAAATGTATGGAGTGGGGAAGAAGGCACAATTTGAATCTACATACTTTTGGTACTTTTGGCTGTCAGTGTTCCAATCCTGATTTTCTTGATAATTCCACCCCTACCACTTGCAGCCCATATGCTTCCAGGGAAGTCAACTTTCTCTTCATTCCTGACTTTCTGGGTCAGCTGGGTCTCATACCTAACTAATGAACGTGGTCTCTTCCTCTTTGGCCAGGATGACTTATTTGAAAATGGTAACGTAACCCAAGATGGCCCTATCAGAGAAAACCTGGCATTCTCAGATGGTTGTGGAGGAGATGCGCACTTTTCCACCGCAGAGACAAGAGTGCATGTGGCTCCCATATGAGGATCACAGAGTTATTTTTCTCAGAATGGAGCCAAATTTGATAACTCAGTACTGAGGAGAGACCGTGACTTTGTCTTGATCACACTGTTTTGAGATCAAGCCTTGTTTGAAAACATGATGTATTGGTTTTTTATTAAAGACAGCTTAACCTGGGTTTTCTATTATCTGTTCTGTTATTTGCAATGGATAGCATATTATACCGGAGAAGGCAATGGCTACCCACTCCAGTACTCTTGCCTGGAAAATCCCATGGATGGAGGAGCCTGGTAGGCTGCAGTCCATGCGGTCCCTAAGAGTTGGACATGACTGAGCAACTTCACTTTCACTTTTCACTTTCATGAATTGGAGAAGGAAATGGCAACCCAATCCATTCTTGCCTGGAGAATCCCAGGGACGGGGGAGCCTGGTGGGCTGCTGTCTATGGGGTCACACAGTCGGACACAACTAAAGCAACTTAGCAGCAGCAGCAGCATATTATACACAAACATTTCCTCAACCATTTCTTGAGATATGGACCATCTGAATTGAAGTGCTGAATGCTACCAAGTAACATAAAACACTTTCAAAAGTCAAATGCTCAGGGTTAGGATATGAAAGGCATGCCTTAAAATGGTGTGTGTGGAAAAAAAACTACACATAAGTAGGTAGTAAGTGGATACTATTTTTGCCTAAATTAAAATACATATAATCCCTAGAAAAGAAAGAAAAGGGATCATTCTACCAGAGTCCTAAAGCCTCATTTTAGGTATGAAGTTAAACCCAGGCAAAGGATAAGGACAATTTGGAGAGTCAAAATAACCCTGACGAGGAAGAGATTTCAATATGTCTTATGAGCGTGGGTGGAAGAAAACGGCATGTTTAACTTGAAGTTTCAGGGACACACGGCAATAGTCTTCAATTACTTTAAGGTATATGTAGTAGACATTTGTTTTTTGGCTATTCAGCATTACTTGACTTCCAACAATAGCCATTTGTATTTGGTGATTTGTCCCTTCAAATTTATCTGAAATCAGTGCTGTCCCTGGACTATTACATCGGCCACTATATTCTCATTTTTTCTTAGGTCATTTTAGCTGAATTTTCTGACTTGCAATCAAGAGTTTTAACTAATGCAAAATGTCATCTTTAGGAAGGCTTAGATCTTTGAGGTCCCTATAGGCCAAAATGTACAGACTACAGGTTAGACGTCTTCTGTTAAATGGAAGAAACAAATTTCAAAGAATAAGGACTATCTGAAGATGAAATTATCATTTAGGAAGATAATTCAGTATTCAAATTTTGATGGTTAATTAATAAAGGTGAAGTTTGAGGTCTTTTTTTAAAAATAAAGAGTCTATGAAAGTATGTAAATACTTATAAATTTTAAGTAGGCAAGCACAATTATTGACAAAATTTAAAGCTAATTAGATTGAGTTGTATTTTTCATACGATTTTATACTGATTTTACACTTAGTATGTTATGCCTCTTATATATTTCAAAATTTTTATATCTAGTGGATTTTAAAGTCACTTAATAGACCTAAAAGTCTAATGTTTAAATATAGAGGTTTATAGTCGTATCTTTGTTTGAATATCACAACTGTAATTTTATTGACTGTGAAGTCTCTACTTGGGAACACAGCCTTAATCATAGTATTATTCTCAATGGGAAAATTGACTTGCTGCAAAATAAAACATCTGCTACAAAACAGGCCAAATACTTCTAGGTTACGACTTCAGTCCCAAATTACTGAAATATATAAAATCATGCCTTGCCTATTCTTCCTTCTTGAATAAACAAATGAAAACAGCAAAATAAAAACAGCAGGGACATAAGTAAAACAAACATTAAAAAATTTAATTTATGAGATACACTGAAGTATTTAGGTATGTTTGAATATGCATAGAAAAAATATCTGGAGGGATACATATCAGATTATTAACAGTTTACCTTGGGCATGTGGAACTGGGGTAGGGTGAAGGCAGTGCTCTTATTTTTAAATTCTTACACTTCTGTATTTTGTGAAATTTTACAATGAGAATGTATTACTTTTATAATAATGAAAACCATAATAGCAATTTAAAAAATAAACAGAGTAAGAAAAAGTAAAAAAAAAACACACATATATACAGTAGTTTTAAGAGCTTCTTTGGAGGTTCAGAGAATTAAATCATATGGCACATTTTCCCACTAATACTGTGGTGGTAAATGTAACTGCATACTTTTAGCAACATCTCAATTTAAAAAGTCCTCTAGGATAAGAGTCCTTAAGCAGTGACCCTTCAAGGTGAATATTAAAACTGAAAACAGGGTTTAACTGTTTCTAGAGGATTTACAGGAAAACATGTCAATCTGAAAACTTCAGCCAAAAGGAAAAGCTTCACAGAAGTAACTCTGGAATACTAAAACAGCTAACCAAAGGCCAGAAATGGTGTGTATAACTCGACCCAGTTCAGACCCAAAACTAAATCACTGAAATCTTGGTAATCTAGGGAAACAGATTAGGGGCATCTATTTTACCCATTTGTTTATATTTCTCCCAAATTTTCAATTGGTCTGTTTTTTAATCTCAATGATTTTACCCTAAAAATACTGCAATTTTAATGGGAAGGAATTAAATTAATTCCATCTAATTAGCTTTAGGTTTATTCTTCCAGTTAAAACAACTAGAAAAAACTGAGACTAATGATTTTCCCATCCTTGTTTTTTTCTCATCACTATTTCTAGCTACTTGATGAACATTCTGGGAGTTAATACTTTGGATTTCTCATGAGTCCCTGAAGTTCTGTATTTGGGAAGATCTTTTCTCTCATGTTCTAATTTTTCCTCCTTTTATTGAAGTCATCAGGGATGACAAACTTATTATAAACTTTTTTCTTCCAACAAAGAGGATTCTTTAGATAACTGTCAGGCTCGTGGTTAAATATACTCATCAAAGTCAGAACATCTGTAACTTGAAGTTTCCATCTTTGCAAGCTACAAGTTAAGACATTAACTGATATAATTTTGCACTCCTGAAAGAGTGCTCATGACTTAGGTGTCAAAAGCTTGTGCGGGATTAAACTTAGGCATAAATAATATGGAAAATTTGACAAAACGTAATCAGAAATTATAAATAGCACAGATAAAGGATACAAAGTCATAAAGACCATATGATTTTTAAAAGCTACAACTGAAATTTTGCTGTTTCTCAATGGAAAATTTTTAAAAAAACAACAAAAGATTCATCATAATGTATATAAAATATTTAGCATGATGCCAGGTACACAGTAACCATTCAATAGAAGTTAGGTCTAAATAAAAAATGGATTAAAGCAATAAACAAAAATATAAAAACCCAAAAAGCAAAGAAAAGCTTAGAACTAATTTCCTAGGGTGTGTACTTAAAGGGAAAGTCGAAGCTCACAGAGAGCAGTAAGAAATTCCGCATTTTCTGGATCTATCTTTTGGGCCCTTTCAAAGTACTCAGCTGCTTGCCTCTTTTCTCCCTCTAGCTTGTAAACAAACCCTAGGGCACTTAAACTCTGCACATCTGAAGCATTGTACCCAAGTCTCTTCGTAGCCAATTTCTTCAGAGCACTTGTCAGTTTAGGACGCAGAGATGACCTGTCTTTGACCTTTAAGGCTTCTAAATAATGGTGGATGGCAGTATTTTCTGATTTACGGTGAAATTCCTGAAAGCGGCCATAGTGGTAGTGGATCTGATGTTTGTGATCATCAGTTATGTTCTCCAGACGAAGAGCTTTCTGAAAAATGTCTTCAGCATTGCTATACTGGCCTCCCTCAGCATACATGTTGGCCAGGTCCGTGTAGGCAAATGCAAACATAGAGTCTCGCTCCACAGCTGCTTTGAAATGAGATATAGCCGAGGTAATCAGCTCATCAACTTTCAGTTTATCCTTTCCTTTAGGTCTGTTGCGAGTGGCCTTCTTGATTTGGATCATTTGTGCCCTATAGCAAAGTCCCATTTGGTGATGCAAGAAAGAAGAGGTTGGTGTCACTTCCAAGGCCTTTTTCAAAAGTTCTAGAGCTTTGTCCCAGGAATTTTTTCTCCTATAGAATTTGGCTGCATAACGAAGGACATAAGGTTGGGCTGATATCTGGTCCAGAATTTCTTCAATATACCTTTCCCCCTCAGCTTCTGCATGCACATCTTGAAGCTTCAGTGCGAGAAAAACCTTAATGTAGGAATTATCTGGGTTCAGGGTGACAGCTTTCCTCAGGGGGCCCAGAGAAAAGCTTTTTATAGACCCTTCTCTGTCGGAATCATCCAGCCGATACACTGTGATGGCATAGCCAATGTTAAATTCTGGATTGTCTGGTTCTGCTTCCAGAGCCTTCTCAAAAGCGGCTTTAGCCTTTTGGTAATATTTTCCTCCAAATTTCAAGAGTGCCCACCCTTTCTCACAGTCAATCTCTGGACGCTCCAACTTGTAGTTAGAAGGACTAGACAATTTCTTGCAGACGTTCCCTATCTTGTCTATATACTTCTGAGCTTCTTTAAGCTGATCCATGTAATAATAAACCCAGGCATAGTTTCCCCAAGTGACCAGACTTTGTACTTCTTCTTTGTCCGAGTGTTCTCGCTGTATAATTTCTTCTGCTTGTTTCAAGCACTTTAGCGCATCTTCATTTTGGCCCTTTAGGTGTTTCACATACGCCAATAGGTTATAAAGAGTGAGTCTGGATTTTGTGGTAAGAAATTCAAGCTGTTGCCCAATAGTATCTTCTACATCAAACAGATCAATGTCTTCCTTAAGTAAATTCCATGTGAAGTGACATTCTAACTCCAAAAGAATGGTCTTCAAGCAGTCCTTAGGAATTTCACTGTTAAAGATAAAAACACTTTTTAATTTCTGAAGAAATAAAGAAAATAATACATTTTTAAATCTTAAATACAGTTCTTTGCTTAACAACCTATTTTATCTACTTGATTTTACAGTTAAAGCACTAGGCTTCTGTAAGTTTATACTAGTTTCCTAGGTGTATAGTTATGTTCTAGAAATATTCCATTAAATTCACAGTATTTATTGCAAAACCAATTCTGGAGAGAACAGCGTTTTCTATCTTACAAGGTATGTATTTCCTTTAGGCAGTCACTAACCCACAAGGAACACCTGTTTTTAGAGAGGGGAATTTAAATTACTTTATTTACTAGCTTTGAAAATTAAGAATAATAGATATATACACAGTTAATAAATAACATAAAAATTTCATTTCTGTATTATGAATAGTGAAGGAAAAGAGGAAAAGTGAAATAAGAAAAAGAAATACACTGAAGGAGAGACAGAAGCCACATGAATACATAATTTTTGCCGAGAAAGAAAGGGAACTCCACACAGAAAAAAAGCTGAGTCAGATAGAAACAGGTACACCAAGAAATGGGAAGAAGTATACGTTTGAGAAAATGGGGAAAAGGCAAAAGGAGGCTTAGTAGGTTTTGATGTTAAGTGACACATCCTTCTGACCTTTACGGTTGTGGGCAATAAAGACTGTCACCTATTACTGCTCTTAATGTTCACGTCACAAATATTTGTTAAACTCCCTTTGTGAAGCATAGTGTAATTTCTTCAGGGCCTAGTTTCATCTCTGAAACCAGGAAGATGAAGAGGAAGGAGGGATTAGGAAATGTTTACTCATTACTGATAGATCTATGTGCAAGATCTTCTGAATAACCCTGGAGGTGTAACTGAGAATAAGACACAGGCCTACTTAATACAGAGCTTATAAGTACACAGCCAATTACAAATCAGCACTCCAATACAGTGCCATGGAAGTGAATCGGGAAAGGCACACAGTCCAGTGTTGAGACATCTGTGGCTTTCATTTGGCAGAGCAACATCTCCCCATCGTCTCAATCCATGTGATTTGAGACAGGCTGCCTACACTTCCTCCAGCGTGTGTGAAGGCACACAATATTCCAGCCATTCCCTGGCCTCAGTGATTTATTCAGATTTATTCAATTAAAACATAATTTTGCTGAAATGGGGCTTTGCTGGAACTCTCTCTCTTCCAAAAATTTTAAGCTGGTAGAATATAAGCTGGAGTTGCTGGTGGCCATCTTTCCAAACTCTTGGCGACAGCCTGCTTAAGAGACTCAAACACAGAGGAAAGCAGAGTTTAGGAATAAAGACAGATTGTTTGTGATGCTGACTAAATTCCTGAAACCAGGTATTGCCTGGATCACCCTGTCAATCCCTGTACTTCTACCTTTTTAAGGAAATAATCTATTTTCTTAAGCCCATTTGAACTGGATTTCTCCTGTCTGAAGCTGACAAATTCCTGATTAATATATCTAATTTTGTTTGTTTCGCGTATGGTTGTGGTGAGGCAGTCAGGAAAGACTTTCTAAATCTAGTATTGGGCATAATTAAGGGTCACAAGAAATTTACAGAACAAAGCTGCTTAAGGCTTCTCTCGAAGAAGGAAATGTTCTAATTATTGGATGAATAGTGTGTGTTTATTTCCCTTTCTGCTGCACACAGGACCTTTCCCCTTATATGTATGTATGCATATTTGTATAAATGTTTATGAGAACTATAGTAATATTTCTATTAAGAAACATTTATTGATCACCTCATGTCATACATGCCAGGCAATATGCTAGTTGTAGTCGATATAGTAATGAGCAAGATAGAAAAAGGTATAGGAGAGGAAGGAACAGTAGGGGTTGACAGAAAATAAACATGTAAACAAATCAATGGACAACGTAATTCCAGATATTAATAAGTGTTAAGAAAAAATTCAGAGTAAACGGGATTATGTGGTGGTGTACTTTAATATACTTTTTATTCTCTCACTCTGTGAACTCTTCCTAGCAGAGTACTGTGCTTAGTTGCTCAGAGGCGTCTGCCTCTTTGCAACCCTATGGGCTTGTAGCCCGCCAGGCTCCTCTGTTATGGGGATTCTCCAGCTAAGAATACTGGAGTGGGCTGCCATGCCCTCCTCCAAGGGATCTTCTCAACCCAGGGATCGAACTCAGGTCTCCTGCACTGCAGGCCGATTCCTCACCATATGAGCCACCAGGGAAACCCTAGGAGAGTAGAGGGCTTACTCATTCTCGTAATTCTGGTCTTGGCTCAAATCTCAGCTCTTCAAAGAAGTTGACCCCTGACCACCAAAGGTTAAACTGCATCTCCACCTTGCCTGCCATCCTAAAGTCTAGTCTATCACATTTTCCTATTCTTCATGGCACTTTTGTCAATATTTTCTGGGAGCTGGGGAGGAAGGGGAGCGGGCTTTGAATCAAAATGAGACTGAGGCTTTAAAATGAATTGGACTGAGTTTCAGGAACTGGAAAGAGGCTGTCCTAATAGCCAAAAGTGGCAAAAGAGTTAGAGAACTGGATTAATTAACAGAATTATTAGTAGTGATCAGAAAAATAAAACCACTTCATATTTATAACCTAATAGTATACTTCATGAAATGTTTCCCAATTTTTTTATAAATACTAAATTTAAACATTAATAGCTTACTTAATGGGAGAAGGCAATGGCAAGCCACTCCAGTACTCTTGCCTGGAAAATCCCGTGGATGGAGGAGCCTGGTAGGCTGCAGTCTGTGGGGTCGCTAGGGGTTGGACACGACTGAGTGACTTCACTTTCACTTTTCACTTTCACACATTGGAGAGGGAAATGGCAACCCACTCCAGTGTTCTTGCCTGGAGAATCCCAGGGACGGGGGAGCCTGGTGGGCTTCCGTCTATGGGGTCACGCAGAGTCGGACACGACTGAAGTGACTTAGCAGCAGCAGCAGCAGCAGCTTACTTAATAATATATTTAGATATTTAGTAGACATGTTCACTTATATTATTAATTTTATAGTTTTTTCTTATTTATTCTCTTTCTTTTATCATTTGTGTATACATATAAACACATATATACAGGTCCCACATTTTAGCGCTTGCAGGTTCTAGACCAGAGCTTTCCAACAGAACTCGCTGCCAAGATGGAAATGTTCTTATCTATGCTGTACAGTATGGTAGCCACTAGCCACACATGACCACAACTATGAACTGAATTTTATATTTTATTTACTTTTAGTTAATTTAAATATTACATGACTAGTTGTTATTGTATGTTAACAGGACAGTTGAAGACACTGGGCCTATAGAGCTTAATGTATAAGAAAACATTAAGCTCAATAGGTTAGACCTCTCCTTTAACTTGAAATTTTCCCCATTTTATTCAAGGTGAAGAGCTAAATTAAATAGCAAATGGGATATACTTGAGAAGAAAACTTTATGCCTATGACCTAGGTTCACTACAGATTCAACTCAATAGTACAAATGTTACATGTGTAACATATACTTTCCAGAATCAGATGAGAGCTCAAAAAAAAAAAAAAAAAAAAAACCAGAAAAAACCCAAAACATCCCCCAAAACCATTCACTTGCCACATTACCTAAGCCAGGCAGAGTACCAAGCAATATACACAAATTATATTTACTTTTATAACATCTTATTATTTTTACAATTTTATGGATGAGGACTGGGAAATAGAGTTTAAATTACATATCCAAGGTTATATAGCTATAAAGTGGTCAAGCACAGATTCAAAGTTACTTCTGACTAATTCAAACAAAAGCTTATGCCTTTTAATCATAATGCTATATGACATCTTTCACATAAAAATTGGAGTTCTTTTTAAAGAATGACTTGCTTTAAAATATAGGCTATGTCTAATGTATGTAAAATTCACTTTGCCTGGGGAGGACTTAAAAACATAGACATTTTAGAGCAGCTTAAAGAGCAGGTAGAGGTTGTGTAACTGCTCATTGAGAAAGACAAGCCAGACAGTTAAAGAGAAGAAAACAATGGTTTCAAATATAAACCCTCAATCTGAAGTCACAGCATTCTACATTGTTGGAGTTATTTTGAGATGGAGCTCACTAGGACATGCTGTGGAATGACAGAGAGGATTGATTATTTCAAATAATAAAGGAACTGGGTAGAAATGTGTTAAAACTGATCTGAAGAAAGAATAAAAATCGTAGTTATCAAAGATATAATTATCATCACTATTAATGGAAGGAAATTAAAACCTCTCTTTTTCCCATAAACCAGTTAAAGATATAGTATATGCTGATGATCTCCCAAGGTATGTCCTCTATCTCTGCTTCCTCCTGAATTCCAGACTTCGTTTTTAGTTTACATCTTCAATTAGAAGTTCAGTTGGGATCTCAAGTAAATATATTCATTACAGAAATCTGGGTTCCTTGAGTCTGTCCATACCTTAGTTTTCCCCACCTTTTTTTGGTACCTCTTAGTCTCACAGGCCAAATAACCTAGAAGTAATCTCTTGATTCCTCTTCTTCTCTCAACCCCTCATCTAATCCAATGGGAAATTCTGTTAATTCTACCACCCAAATATATCAAATCCATCCACTGCAATTTTGCTAGTCTAAAAGACTGTTGTTACCTTTCCTTTGAGCTGGGGTAAAAATCTGGTCTCCCTGTTTTTACTCTTGGTCCCCATATAATATTAGTAAACTTCTGAAAATGTAAACCAGGTTATGTCAGTCTTTTAGTTTAAAATCTCCCAATAGCTTTGAAACACCCTTAATCTAGCCTTTGCCACGTCTTCTAAGTCCCTAAAGATGCTGGACCTGTGTACCCACCCAATCTTCTCTCCTTTCCCCCTCTTTATCATGTTTTAGACATACTGACCTTCTTCCTATCTTGAACATATCAAGTTCAAAGACTTTTACACTTGTTTTTACTCTACTTGAGAAGTTCTGCTCCCAAATCCTTGTATGACTGGCTCCTTCCTTTAACTTGGCTCAAAAATTCCCTATCCACATGGCCATCTGTGGCAAAGGTATCTAAAATAACCCCCTCCATTCTTGGTCACTCTCTGAGCCCACTACACTATTTTATTTTCCTTATAGCTCTAACCACCTTCTGAATTATGTACTTTATTCATTCATTTTTGGTTATTTATGTTGATTATTTACCCATTTATTTTTGGTTGTCTATTTCCCCCATTTAAATGAGAATAGGGACTTTGTTCTGGTTTGATTTTTTTCACTCGTGTGTCCCCAGAATCTATAATTTCAGTATATAAGAGGAGCTCAATAATAAATACTTTCAGAGTGAATGAATGAAATGCAGTTATATACTGGTAGCTTCGGGTAGTTTCAACCCAGAGGCATGAGCCTAGCATTAAAAAAACAAAGCACCTGAATTTCAGATGAAGGAATTCCTGCTAGTTCTTTCCATCTTGCTACTGGTTCCAAACTTCTGCCACTTCAGTCTTCCCTATCCTATTTGTTTTTCCATCTTGGCATGCTGTCTAGCTCTCTGTTTAGATTTTGAAAATAGGTTTTGGACTAAGGTCCTAAGGTCCTGACTGGGAAACATGATTCGACTATCCCTTGGTAGTTGTTCCTTTCTCTGGTGTAAATGCACCAAAATCATAGGCAAGACATGCCACGCCCTTAACAGCCTGCTCAGATCCACAGTATGGGCTTATCAGCCTCTGCCCATCCACAGAGTGAAATGAACATCTGTCTCTGCCCAAGGCGGATGAGGAGGGAGGGCTGCCTGGGGATTGTCATGTGGCTGTGAGATCTCCAGGGGACATTCAGTCAGCCATGTAAGTGCCTGGCCCACACTCCATGGAATTTATACACAACCGGGCACTATGACAAATTTTACTTTTTCAACTCTGCATACTTACTTTGTCTCTGGGAAGCTGGCAGAGAGAGGCTATTGTGTCTGAAGAGGCAACATTTATCTTTAGGCAATTTTGTGTGTGTGTGGTGGGGAGTTGTTCTATTGTGTTTTTTTTTTTTTGCCAGGAAGGAGCAGTCTTTCATTTCCCTTGGTAGACAGTTAGTGCCCAGTGGGGTTCACCCCTCTTCATCCCATCCACCAGACACTCGTAGGGCACCACCGGCCTTTTCCTCCCTATACCTCCCACATCCCTCCTTTCTTACAAAGGGTAGAAGTAAGGCATTTATTAAACATTTTTAAACATAACAAAAGTCAACATCTGCAAATATATGAGCTGGGCACTAAGCAACAACCGTTTCCACAGTCCTAAGAGATGGATGCCATCACTTTTTACAGAAAAGAAACAGCCTCACCGAGTTGAAGAAACTTTGGTTTCTTTGGTCACCCAACTAGTAGGTGGTCCGAGTCAGGATTTAGAACAAAAGGCTGTAAGGCCTGCAGGAGCCCATGATCTGAACCTCCTCAGGCCTCAGGTTCCTATATGCAGACCGTTCACCATCCACGTGCAGGGTAGGGGACCAGATGAAAAGGGGTCATCCAAAGACCCCCACCACAGGCCAGTCTCGGAAACGGAGAAAGAAAGCCCCACAAAACGGGGGATGGGGTGGAGCCGGAACAATCTGTCCACGGTACAAAGGAGCGGGAGAAGTCAGACCCAAGAATCAGAAAGGCAAAATGGCAGAAGCGGACGCGTGTGACGCGGGGGCTGCGGCCTGCGGGGACCTGCACCGCAGAAGCTCCCGCACCGGCCCGGGGGCGGCGGCAGCCGGAGCCGCAGGGAAGTGACAAGTCCCCGGGGCGCGTCGCCCCTGCCCCCCGACTCGGCCCGAGAGTCCGACTGCGGATGCCTGGGGCTTGCCGGAAGGGTCACCCTCCCCGGCAGGCCCACCTTCAGCCGCCCCGGACCCGGACCGGGCTCCCAGGAGGGGAGCATTCCCAACGCCGACGCCCGGCGGCAGGGCTGTGGGGCTCGGCCCTTCGAAGGGCCGCAGCGCTGCCCTGCAAACGGAACGCGAGAGAAAGGCGTGTAAAACAAAGGCCGCAGGGAGTTGGGGAGGAGAGGCGGGGAGAAGCGCTTACCTCATGGTGGCTGGGCTCTGCTGCGGTTCCGGGAGGTGCGGGTCCTTCGGGCTTTCTCCTCAGCCGTCCGCTCCTTTGCGGCTGAGCGGCGGCGCGCGTGCGTGTGTGTGGGCGTGGGCGCGTGCGTGTGCGTGGGCGCGGGGGCGCGCGGGCGAGGTGACCGCAGCGCTACGTCCGCGCGCGAGGGCGGCCGTCTTTGTTAAAGGGCGGACAGGAGCGGGAAAGGGAAACTAGAAAGTGAATCTGATCCCCGACTAGGCGGAGTCCAGCTCTGGGAAACAGAAACTTCTGGAAGAGCTGAGTGGGGGCGCCCCCCGGCCGGGCTGAGGAACCGCTGTGAGAGGTTTGAGCCGCGCGGGGACTTTCCGGGTGGAATTTGCAGCTGGGCCTTGAGACTTTGGTCTTGGCTGCTCAGCTGCCTTTTTGAGTCCACGTGCCTTAACTTTTGCGGGGTGGTTGTTATTTGTTGGATTCCCCCCGCCACCCCCCCGCCTTAGTTAAGATGACTGGAGATTTTGCAGCATTATTTCTGTTGGGTGGTACCGATGCTCTTTATAGCTTTGTGCTGCTGCTGCTAAGTCACTTCAGTCGTGTCCGACTCTGTGTGACCCCATAGACGGAAGCCCACCAGGCTCCCCCGTCCTTGGGATTCTCCAGGCAAGAACACTGGAGTGGGTTGCCATTTCCTTCTGCAGTGTGTGAAAGTGAAAAGTGAAAGTGAGGTCAGTCAGTCGCGTCTGATCCCCAGCGACCCCACAGACTGCAGCCCACCAGGCTCCTCCATCGATGGGATTTTCTAGGCAAGAGTACTGGAGTGGCTTGCCATTGCCTTCTCCGATAGCTTTGTGCATCCTAGGCTAAAACTCAAGTCTTGAGTCAGTAAACACAGGTGCAATGCCGTGCACTTATGCCGTGATTTTCACTGGGTAAACCTAGAGAAATTTGGGGGCCAAAACGTGTATATATTCAGAATTTTGGTAGCTATTCCAGGTTCGCTTTGCAAAGAGGTTTTTACACCCCACCCACAATTCTATGAAAATTCCCTTCCCTTCCATACCCTTGACAACTGAGCTTCCTGTAATAAGGTCCATAAAAGTCCTATCAGTTCAGTTCAGTGGCTCAGTCGTGTCCGACTCTTTGCGACCCCATGAATCACAGCACGCCAGGCCTCCCTGTCCATCACCAACTCCCGGAGTTCACTCAAACTCATGTCCATCAAGTCGGTGATGCCATCCAGCCATCTCATTCTCTGTCGTCCCCTTCTCCTGCCACCCCCAATCCCTTGGAAGGAAAGTTATGACCAACCTAGATAGCATATTAAAAAGCAGAGACATTACTTTGCCAACCAAGGTCCATCTAGTCAAGGCTATGGTTTTTCCCGTGGTCATGTATGGATGTGAGAGTTGGACTGTGAAAAAAGTTGATCACCGAAGAATTGATGCTTTTGAACTTTCGTGCTGGAGAAGACTCTTGAGAGTCCCTTGGACTGCACGGAGATCAATCCTGGGTGTTCATTGGAAGGATTGATGCTAAAGCTAAAGTCCTATAGTAATGTAATAATAATCCTATAATAAGGTCCCATCTTTATTATGGGGTTGACTTCCCCTGGTAGCCTAGATGGTAAAGAATCTGCCTTCAGTACAGGAGACCTGGGTTCGATTCCTGGGTAGGGAGGATCCCCAAGCGAAGGGAATGGCAACTCACTCCAGTATTCTTGCCTGGAGAATCCCCATGGACAGAGGAGCCTGGCGAGCTATAGTTCATGGGGTCACAAAGAGTCGGCCATGACTGAGCGACTAACACACACACATACACACAAAGATGGGGTGGTTTGGAACCTAAGCAGAAAATATCGAATGCCTATACACTTTGCCCCCTTCAAATTCAGTCATTGGTTCTTTCAACACGTTTTTATTAAACAACTGCTAAGAGCTAGACATTGTTCAAGGCCTTGTCAATATAGCAAGGCATAAAACAGACAAGGGACAAGCCCTCCTCTCTCCTCCCCCCACACACTGTCTTCTGCATTTTGTTTCTGGTTATGCACAGGGCGGAGATGATTCTCAAACTTTGAGAAAAAGTGTTCATCATCACAGAGTTTAAAAGGCACAAGTTTATCACTTTTATGCATTGGCAAAATACCATGCTAGTCACTTTGTTTTTCAGATGAATGGACAACAATGTACAGGTTTTGCTATGTGTCCATTGGTTTAAATAATGCTGACTTTGGCTTTGCAAGAGAAGAGGGCTTATACCTAAAGCCAGTTCTTGCTCCCTCAGAATTAAGCATGGAAGAATTGATGCTTTTGAACTGTGGTGTTTGAGAAGACGCTTGAGAGTCCCTTGGACTGCAAGGAGATCCAACCAGTCCATTCTAGAGATCAATCCTGGGTGTTCATTGGAAGCACTGATGCTAAAGCTGCAACTGCAATACTTTGGCCACCTCATGTGACGAGTTGACTCACTGGAAAAGACTCTAATGCTAGGAAAGGTTGGGAGCGGGAGGAGAAGGGGACAGCAGAGAATGAGATGGCTGGATGGCATCACCGACTCTGTGGACATGAGTTTGAGTGAACTCCGGGAGTTGGTGATGGACAGGGAGGCCTGGCGTGCTGTGATTCATGGGGTCGCGGAGAGTTGGACACGACTGAGCGACTGAACTGAACTGAACTGACTGAACTAACAGTGTAGGTCCAGAATTGTAGTTAGTTGTGCATTTGTGATTTTGTTACACTTGTTTCTTTGGAGTTAATTTCTAGTGTGAGAGGTGAAGGTAAAGAACAAATGTAATATTTTATGTCAGATTGTGCTATGGAGAAAAAGCAGAGAGAGGGTTGGTGTTTTGCTGTTACAAATATATTGGGGAGGAAAGGTTTGGATTGGGGGACGAAGTGAGCCCTGTGGATATGGGGTCAGGGAAGAGCCTTCCAGACTGGGGGAACAGTAACTGCAAAGGCCTAGAGATGGAAGCATACCTGGCATGCACAGATGGTGTGGTTGGAGCGGAGAGGGCAGGGAAGAAGTCCTAAGAAGTGAGGTTGGGGAGGAAATGTGGATGTGGTGGGTCTGTAGGCTATGGTAACCTTTAAGTGGGAAACCACATTTTAGAAAAAGTACCGAATGGCTTATTTGGAGGTACAAAGATATGCCCAGAATTTCCTCCTTCCTGAAGATTTAGAATATTTAATAGACCTCTGTTTGAAAAAATTTCCAGTGTGTTAATTATGTTTTTTTCTCCCTTGTTCCTACTTCTTTCCTTTCTTTTAGCTGTAGGTGGGCCAAGAGATAGTCTTTGGTTATCAAGGTTTGAATGAACAGCAACTAAACAGTAAATGATAAAAATCAAAAGGGGAAAAAATTCCTGATTATCAGCTTATATTGTTTAGGATTTCAGATTCAGAAACACTAAAACTATCTGTAAAAATTTTGAAGGAATATGCATTTTCAGGATTGAGAAGAAGCAAAGACCCAGCTGTTGAGTAGGTGTTGAACATGCTGAATTTATTAGATGGAATTTAAATGTCAGTATTTTTTTCGTAACTTGTCGGATTGGGTGAATTCTTGGGAAAATTAGTAGTGTATTGTCTTCTGAATTTATTCTTATCAACCTGTAAAACACAGCAACTGGAGAAAAAGAGAAATAGAACATGAAAAATGGCAACTAATAGAAAATCTGCTTGGGAAACTGAAAACTTAGTAACTCTTCCAAGGTACAGATCTAAGCCAGAGTTTCTCAACCTTGGTGCTATTGACATTTGGGTTGTGGGAAGCTGTGCAGTGCATTTTAGGATGTTTAAGCAGCAATCTTGCATCTATCCGGTAGATGTCAGTAGCACCCTGCAGTTAGGACCAACGAAATTAACTCCAGAGATTGCCAAACCCAACTTTTTTTTTTTTTTTTTTGCCTTCAGGGGCAAAATCCTCCTCTTCTCTCTTTCCCACAATTGAGAATCATGTAACACCCTCATGTATATAGCTAATTTATTTGAATTAGTCTTCACAGCCCAGGCTGCAAGAGATAGAAGATGGACTTCAGGTAGGAGAAGAGAAGTTGAAATCAGATCACAGAAAGTCAAGGGTGTTACTGGAGTTCAGGAGGTGGCCCAGGTGAAAGAGTTGATATCCAGGGCAATGTCAGAGAAGGCTTACTCCCTTAAGCACCAGCTCCAAAGTAGAGGTGGCTGGGTCTGACTGGGGACAAGATCCCGAGCTATGGACACAGACTGAGGGTGGAAGTTCAAGCTGGGGCATGCTGTAGGGTGGAGGCTCTTAGTCCCTGTGCAGTTCCCGTTCTAGCAGCCTCAGGAGAATGGGGACGTTGGTGGCCAGGATGGTCCCCAAGTAGGCGGATCTCGTGGTGGTATGTAGACAGTGGTTATCAAAGACCTAGGCTAGGGCACTTATAATAGTAGTGAATGGCCTGAGCCAGGGTTTGGTCTGATTTAGGGTACATGAGAGACATCCCCTGGGCACTCGGGGAGTTCTAAATAAGGACAATGAATGATTGAGGTTCTGTCAGTCATTTCCATGGGAGTAACAAGCTCCTGAAATTCAGCTGTCAGTTTAAACACTTCTTGGTAATGCCTGGAGATACTCATTTGTAAATTCGGCAATAGTATTTTCAATACCAGAGAGCGTCTCTTTTCCTGAATTCACTGCTTGGTTTTCTCTGCAGATGTCCAGGCTGTCTCACATTTTAGTTTTACTGAACTCCCCGAAGGGCAGAGATGTCTTCCAGAGTTGGGAAAGATGGGAGAGAGAGATGGTTGTTAGGTTATGAAACACAATAAGTAAATGTGATCTTTGTAGTTTATCAAACACACATCACACAAACACATTGCATAATCCAGAGATTTATTTTGCCTTAATGAGCTCTGCTTTCTGGGTACAGAGGATGTATAACAATATTGGGTAAGAGTTACCTAATCAAGAATTGACACTTATCCACTAACTATTTGATTTTCATATTTCTCACCTGGGGGAGTTGGCAGTGGGTAGACTTCTTTTAGTACCTTACAGCCTCCTTCCTCAAACACAAGCACTTTAAGTTGTGTTTTTGTTGATCTAATGAACCTCTTATTTTAGTGATACGGGAATTGTGAAGATTGCTTCTGTGTAACTCTCATGCCTGCTCCTGATACAAATCTTACTTCGGTTCCTATAGAATTTCAGTAGAAATCCAAAGCCTTGTCCAGTGTTTCTGTGAATTCCTTGGGGACTTGTCTTTTCTGTGGATTTAGGGTTCCCACCAGGAAACACAGGCAGCCTCTAGAATGTGGAAAAGGTACCAAAAGAATTGTCTCCTGGGGCCTCCAGAAGGGATTTGGATTTGCCAACACCTTGATTTCAGGCCAGTGAAACCCATTTCAGGCTTCTAACCTCTAGAACTGTAAGATAATAAATGAGTGTGATTTTAAGCCACCCAGTTCATGGTAATTTATTAGAGAGCCACAATAGGAAATGCATACATCTTCTCCCCAAAGACATACAAGAATGAAAAAGCAATGACATTGTTTCCTTAATTTTCCTTTTAAAAATGTTATTTGTTGGGCATTGTCTTTTAATAAAATCTTATACTCAAAGGTGGTTGCTACAGATGGTCTCTCAGACTCTTTAGCATCCTTTTCCTATTTATTCATCTAACTAAATCAGTGCTAGCAAATAACTGAATCAATAGTGCTTCAAACAAAATGGCATAAAGCAATAGAAATTGCTTGGAACAATCTGACAATGAATTAAATTTCAAACATCTTCATGGAGAAAACTGACCTTTAATTGACGATGTGCTTGTTTTCCTGTCTGTCTCTCTCACTCAGTGGCAAGCTGCATGAGGTTTGGGGAGAAATGTCTGCTTTGTTCACTGAGGGGTAGCAGAATATGCCATCCCCTCATATGCCACCTTGCCATAAGGGTTATTTTGAGCTGAAGGCAATTGAAATGAAGCAGATATAAGAAAAGCTCTCTGTTCTCCCCCATCTGCCTGAAAAATAATGTCTCTCCTGTCTCTGCCAGGAAGGACAGAAGTTAATCACCTGAGACAGCTCTAGTTCCTAAACAGCCCAGAGACACTGACAGAAAGATATACGTAACAAACCTTACAAGCAAACTCTTACCGTCCATTAGTTTCCCCTTTGCCTTCATACAGTCTGCTACTTAAAAAATTTGAAGTTCTTTGCCTTTGCCTTATCATTTCTCTAAAAATGTATCATTTGGTTGTTAGGATGCTATATAAGCCCACATTCTAGTCACCCTTTTGAGTTACTCATCACTGGGTACTCCTGTGTATGCCTGATGCATGTGTTAATAAACTTGTTTTTCTCTTGTTAATCTGTTTTTTGTCAGTTTAATTTAAGGCTCTAGCCAATGAACCTAAGATGGGTAGAGGTAAAAGAACCTTCCCTTCGCTCCTTCACCCTAGTACTTTTGGTATCTAGCACTGAAAGCTATTTATTGATAAAATGAATGAATTGAACATTCTATTTTATGTAAGTCCAGTGTTTGGTGGGTTTTTTTTTTTTTGCTATAAATCTACTCAACAAACTACTATTTTTTTCTACTTTTTTCCCCTTCTATATAACATTCACAGAGAAATGGTTCTTCTCTCTCTCTCTCTCACATATAGAGGCATGTATGTTCTGTTTGACTATTTTCTTTTTTTTTTTAAAGACAATTCACTGTACCCATTTTATATACAGGTTTGTACACTGTCTTAATATGAGTGGGATTGCTTTTCTACTTTAGTCAATTTTTTAACCAAAGCAAAATAACCTAAGTAATACAAAGTGTTAAAGTACAGCATAAAGATACAAAAACAGACATACTAATTCTAATTCGGAAGGTAATTATGATACTACATTTTTTATAATACACAATTACGTTGAGGAAATCACACAAACATAGGTCAGTGATTTGAATGAAAAGCATAAATTTGTAGCAAAGCATTGTAGTTAAGTTACCAAAAAAAAATTACCAAAGAATGCACAAAATTAATGTTTATTCCACCTTTATGTCATATTCCTAGATTCTTCACCAATGTTACATGAGAGAGAAAAACTAAAGCAAAACAAATGAAAAACTGAAATCAGAGTCACTAATGTTATCAAGTAGGGAAATAAATAAAATCTAGCAGCCATCAGCAAGAGTATAGCACAGATAATGCTGTAAAAAGAAACAAAATTGCCAGAAAACTATGCATCATACTCTTTCAAACCAGTAAAATATGCTCCTTCATACAATGGAACATAAACAAAATCATTCTTTTGTAAGGTATAGAAATGCAAGTTCTTTTTTTTAATATTGTAGATGGGTCAAATGTTTTTGTAATGGTTAATTCTATTAAGCTATTACAGAGTGGGTCAGGAACACATTTATGGATTCTGGGGATGATATGATGTGTACTGTAATACTTTGATTGGGATAATGGACACTATAGCCAAAAAAAAAGAAAATATGAATATAGAAGCACAAGACAAAGGCTAATGAGATTTCCTTGTATCTTAGCAACATTTAGATGGAACTCAAATTTAAATGCAGTCCATTCTGCTTTTGAAGAGGCTGTCTTTCAGCTCCCAAATCTTGATTGCTTGAGGCAGTCGCCTGTGAGAATACTCAGAGGGTGTCTTCTTAAACAACAAACCTATTTTTAGTGGTGGACCTGCTCTTAGTAGCTGTGTCTGCATGGGACTGATAACCAATCACTATCTTTGGAGGAAGTCCTAACTTTTCCTTGTATACCCCCCATATGTGTAACAGTTTCTCTGTTTTCATATTCAGTAGTCCATATTGCTATTTTATCACCTTTCAGTTCAGTTCAGTTACTTAGTCACGTCTGACTCTTTGCAACCCCATGGACTACAGCACGCCAGGCCTCCTGTCCATCAGCAACTTGCAGAGTTTCCTCAAACTCGTGTCCATGTCTTAGCACCTTTAGCTCTAACATTAACAACAGCTCCACATACATCATCACTGTAGTCATCAAAAGATTCTCCAATAAGGCACAGCAGTGTCTCTAGCCAAAAACATTGAGGTCACTTCGTCTCTGCTGTTTGTTCAGTGTAATTAGCCATTGTCCTCCTCGTTTGTTTTTCTCATCTTCCTACATAGGCTCAATACCGTCCTTAAAAAGTGAGTAGTCACAGCCAGGCATTAAATTACTAGATAACTGAATATGGTTGTACAGAGCCCAAAAGTCTTCAACAGTATCAAACTTAGAGATCAATCGAAGGTTTGCTTGCCAAGTTTTGCTTTCATCATTTTTATCATCATTTTTAAAAAACCAGCATGCCCATCTGTTCTGTAAAGGGTGTTTACAGTGTTCTGGGTTAGCAGCCTCCTGATTAGATTCTATTTTCTCTTCTTTTGTAGGCGGGGGATTGGGAGTAGGGGTGGTTTCTGGTTCCGCAGTCACCATCTTAGATCGATCTGATCACACAACTGCTCCTGAAGGCTGTTTGACTATTTTCTGAATACAACTAATGTTTTAGCAGGTTTGAGTAATTATTCAAAGTTTACATAATGCGTTTCTGAAAGTCACAAGCAGAAAAGATGATTAGTATATATTGTGACAGTAGTCCATATTTCAGTGCCTAGGGGTCAGAGTTCTCCAAGTCAGGAGCCAGCCTCAGGGCCTGCTCATAATACTCCAGGGCTTCATTCATTTCTCCTTTTACTTTGTGGATGAACCCAAGGATACTCAAGCTTTCTATATCTGATGGATTTCTCCGAAGTTTCTTTGAAGCCAATTTCGTCAAAGAATTAATGCTTTTATCCCTATCTATTGATGCATTATCTATTTTTATTGCTTTTAGATAATGGCTGATTGCATCAACTTCAGATTGTTTGTGAAATTCCAGAAATCGGCCATAGTGGAAATGTATGTGTTGCTGCAGATCTTTGTGGAGTGATTTCATGCAGAGCACTTTTTGAAAAGTATCATCAGCTTTTCTGTGGTCACCTGCTTCTGCATACATTTCTGCCAGGCTTGTATAAGCTAACTCAAATGTGGGCTTTAGTTGCACAGCACGTTCGAAATGTTGTATGGCTAATGGTACTATTCTGTTGATATTTTCTTTATCCTGTCCTTTAGGCTGAGAGTTTGTAGCTCTCTTTATTTGCATTATTTGTGACTTGTAGCAAAGCCCTGTCTGGTGATGCAGGAAAGCAGAGGAGGGGGTTTCCTCCAAGGCCAATTTTGAGAGCCGAAGAGCTTCATCCAGAACGCCTTTTCTTCGGTAAAACTTGGCAGCATACCGAAAGACATAGGTCTTTGAGGACGCATCGGTCAGTGCTTCTTTGATGTACTTTTCTCCTTCAGCTTCTTGTTCTACATCTTGAAGCTTCAGGCCAAGGAGAGCCTTAATGTATGCATCATTTGGATTTAGCCTGACAGCCTGTTTTAGGATGTTGAGACAAAATTCCCCACTACTCTGTGCTTTGTTAAAGCCCTCCAAGCGATAGACAACGATTGCATACCCAGTGCTGAATTCAGGGTTTTCAGGGTCCACTTCCAGAGCCTTTTCAAAGCAGACTTTGGCCCGTTCATAATTCTTTCCTCCACATTTCAGCAAGGCCCATCCTTCCTCACAGTCCATCTGAGGACACTCCATTCTGTAGCTGGAGGAATTCACAAGTTTCCTGCAAGTGTTCTTCACCTTGTCCAGGTAAATCTGGGCTTCTGCCTGTTGGCCCATATGGTAATGCAACCAGGCATAGTTGCCCCAGGTAACCAGACTTCTCACTTCTGATTGGTTGGCATGTTCTGCCTGGGTTAAATCTTCAGCTTCTTGTAAACTCTTCAAGGCTTCCTCATTTTGGCCTTTCAGGTGTTTCACGTAGGCCAGTAAGTTGTATATTCCCACATTGTATTTGATGTCCAGGAATGTAATCTCCTCCAAGACCCTGTTTTCTAAATCCGGTATTTCTGTCTCTTCAATGATTAACTCCCATGTAAAGTGACATCTCAACTGTTGCAGCTTATCCTTGATCTGATCCTCATCAGCACTATAACTGTAAAAACAAAAGCAGATTTTCTTTGTTAGGTGACAAACAGCCAATAGAAATAAGCCAGGTAAAACACCTCCTATTTAGAGCCCAGCCTTGAAAATGGCATGCCTGCTTTGATCTTCCATTAAGTTCCTGTATTTCTAAGATCCATGTGGCCTCTGAATGCAGTTTGCTTGGCTCCATACACTGACTCCAGTACTTTCTAGCCATGAAACTTCTCTGTGCTTCAGAACCTCCTTTGTAAGGCGCAGAAGATAAACTTATCACTCTGGATTTGGTGAGAATTAATAAGCCTATCTATGTAAAACACTTAGAGCATGCATATTTCCTGCTATATAAGAGTTTTCTATTTTCCTATTGCTGTAATTAAGGTAGAGACCAGGAAGAAACGCAGAGCCTTAGGAAATATTATTGACATCAGGACCTTAGTCTGCAGATTATGTAACAAATTAAGACTACCTAAATGTGATCATATTTGACCCATTTATTTTATTTGGATTTATTTGTGGGAAATATTTATTTATTTATATGTATTCACATTAATTTGCAAAGATAGAACATGAGTCCAGTGTATCCTTCACCCAGTTTCTCCCAAAGATTATATTTTATCCAACTATAGTACAACATCAAAACTAGGAAACTGGCAGTGGTACAATATGCGCACAGTTCATTTTTCATTCCTACTAGTAATGTATGCTTCCCTGGTGGCTCAAACAGTAAAGAATTCGCTTGCAATGCTGGTGACCCAGGTTCGATCCCTTGATTGGGAAGATGCCCTGGAGAAGGGAATGGCAATCCACTCCAGTATTCTTGCCTGGAAAATTCCATGAACAGTGGAACCTGGTAGGCTACAGTCCATGGGGTCTCAAAGAATCAGAAACAACTGAGTAACTATCACACATACAGAGTAATGTATGAATGATCTAGTTCTTTGTATTCTTACCAGAATTTGATATTTCCACTTTTTTAAAAATGTTATTAGCTCTTTTAATAGCTCTTTGTGGTCTTAATTTGCATTTCCCTAATGGCTAGTGATGTTGAACATCTTTTGTGTGTTTATTTGCCATCCATAGATCCTTTTTGGTGAAATATCTCTTCATATCCTTTTCCTGTTTTCTAATGAGATTGTTTTTTATTGTTGGATTGCAAGAATTCTTTATAGATTCTAGATATGAATCATTGGTGAGGCATGTGGTTTTCAAATAATTTCTCACAACGTGTGAGTTGACTTGTCTTTTTTTCCTTTAATAAGGTCTCTTGAAGAGCAAAAGTTTTTACTTTTTAAAAAAAATTTTTTTGGTCCTGCCAAACGGCATGTGGGCTCTTGGTTTCCTGACCAGGGATCAAACCCGCACCTCCTTCATTGGAAACACAGAATCTTTTTCTTTCCTTTTTTTTTAAAAAAAATTATTTATTTTTAATTGGATGATAATTGCTTTACAATATTGTGTTGGTTTCTGCCATATGTCAACATGAATCAGCCATGGGTATACATATGTCCCCTCTCTCTTGAACCTCCCTCTCACCTCCCACCCCACCCCTCTAGGTTGTTATAGAGTACCAGATTTGAGCTCCTTCCTTGCATCATACAGCAAATTCCCACTGCCTATCTAGTTTTTTTTTTTTTTTTTCATTCTTTTCTTTTTTTAAATTATTTTTGAGACTTCCCTGGTGGTCCAGTGTCTAAGGCTCTGAACTCCCAATGCAGGGGGCCTGGGTTCGATCACTGGTCAGGGAACTAGATCCCACATGTGGTTTGCATTCCACAACTAAAGATCTTTCATGATACAACCAAGACCTGGTGCAGCCAAATAAATAAATTAAAATTATTTTTAATTAAAGGAAAAATTGCTTTACAATATTGTATTGGTTTCTGCTATATGTCAACATGAATCTGCTATATATCAGTGTATATATAGGTATATGTATATGTCCCCTCCCTCCTGAATCTTGCATCTCCAACCGCATCCCATCCCTCTAGGTTGTCTGGGTCTGAGCTCCCTAGTCATAAAGCAGATTCCCACTATCTGCTTTACATATGGCAATGTATAAGTTTCAATGCTACTCTCTCAATGGTAAGTGCAGAGTCTTAACCACTGGACCACCAGGGAAGTTCCCAAAGTTTCTACTTTTGATGAGGTATAATTTATTGATTTCTTTTTTCTCTTAATGGATCATGTGTTTGGTATCATGTCTAGGAACTCTTCACCAGGCCCTAAGTCTTGAAAGTTTTCTCCTGTGTTTTCTTCTACAAGTTCTATCATTTTACATTTAAATCTGTGATCCATTTTGAGTTGCTTTTGCATAATGTATGGAGGTTAGGTCAGTGGCTCATTTTTCAGCCTCTGGATACCCAGTTGTCCAGCACCATTTGTTGAAGCCTGTTCATCCTCCCATCCTCTGTTGAATTGCATTTGCAATTTGTCAAAAATCAGTTGGCTGTGCTTGTGTGGGATTGTTTCTGGGTTCCTTATTCTGTTCCACTAATCTCTGTGTTTATTCTTCCACCAATACCATACTGTCTTGTTTAGTGTATATAAACAGTCTGAAAACTGGGTAGGGTGATTCCTCTCTATTCTTTTTTTCAAAATTGTTTTTATAGTTCCTTTGCATTTCCATATAAATTTTAGATTAATATTTCCTGTGTCTATAAAAGTCTTGCTGGAGTTTGATAGGAATGTTTTTGTCAGTTGTGGAAAATAGACATTTTTACTATGTTGAATCTTCTAATCCATGAATATGCTGTGTCTGTTTATGTAGATATTCTTTGATTTCTTTAATTAGCATTTGTAGTTTTAGACATTCAAGTCCTATGCATGTTATGTTAGGTTTACACTTAAGTACACGTATTTGGGAAGTGAGTTGGGGAGAGTGGCCTTATTACCTCTTTATGGTGGTGAAAATCCTAAACTCCACTAGCCCTCTCTGTTGCCATCTCAGTGGGTAGTGGGAAGGCACCTCATTACCACCAGGTGGGTGCTGGTATCCACATTGCTTTTATAGTCTTCACTACCCCACTGCAAAGAGAGGGACCCTTGTTACCATCCAAGTGGAGATGAAAGTCTTTGCATTCCACTTGGGCTTCTCTGGCATCATCCATAGGGGGAGGGAGAGGGAGAGAGTCCCGATGCCTAGCTCATAGTGTGGTGAGAATAGAAGTCTTGGCTACCCACTCAGCCTTTACTAGCAGAGTTTGGAATGGGTCTTTAGTTTTTGTTTGACTTTTCCTGTGGTATTTGGCTGGAGCAGTAGTTGTTTATAAATTTTTTGTTTTGCTAGGCTGCCTCCTTTTTGGGTCCTTTGGCTAGAGAGAGCAGGTTTTTCATGGGACTTTTCTGTTTATGCCTATTGGCATTTCTAGGTTTCTGTCTTCTCCAGCACTCAGTCTGGGATGTATGCAGAAAAGAGGAATCAGTTCAGTTCAGTTCAGTCGCTCAGTCGTGTCCGACTCTCCGCGACCCCATGAATCACAGCACGCCAGGCCTCCCTGTCCATTAACAACTCCCGGAGTTAACTCAAACTCATGTCCATAGAGTTGGTGATGCCATCTAGCCATCTCATTCTCCGTCGTCCCCTTCTCCTCCTGCCCCCAATCCTTCCCAGCATCAGAGTCTTTTCCAGTGAGTCAACTCGTCACATGAGGTGGCCAAAGTATTGCAGTTTCAGCTTTAGCATCAGTCCTTCCAATGAATGCCCAGGATTGATCTTTAGAATGGACTGGTTGGATCTCCTTGCAGTCCAAGGGACTCTCAAGAGTCTTTTCCAGCACCACAGTTCAAAAGCATCAATTCTTATCCATATACAAAAGATTGAATTTGGACCCTTAGCTTATACTATATACAAAAAATGAATTCAAAATGTGTCAAAGATCTAAATGAAACACCTAAAGCTATAAAACAAAGGTCCGTCTAGTCAAGGCTATGGTTTTTCCCGTGGTCATGTATGGATGTGAGAGTTGGACTGTGAAGAAAGCTGACCACCGAAGAATTGATGCTTTTGAACTGTGGTGCTGGAGAAGACTCTTGAGAGTCCCTTGGACTGCAAGGATATCCAACCAGTCCATTCTAAAGGAGATCAATCCTGGGCGTTCATTGGAAGGACTGATGCTAAAGCTGAAACTGCAATACTTTGGCCACCTCATGCGACGAGTTGACTCACTGGAAAAGACTCTGATGCTGGGAAAGGTTGGGGGCAGGAGGAGACGGGGACGACAGAGAATGAGATGGCTGGATGGCATCACCGACTCTATGGACATGAGTTTGAGTGAACTCTGGGAGTTGGTGATGGACAGGGAGGCCTGGCGTGCTGTGATTCATGGGGTCGCGGAGAGTCGGACACGACTGAGCAACTGAACTGAACTGAACTGAACTGAAAGCTATAAAAATATAGAAAAGGAAACGGGAAAAGCTCCATGACATTGGATTTAGCAGCAATTTCTTGGATATGCTAAAAACGAAGATAACAAAAGTAAAAATAAACAAGTTGAGCTTTAGCAAAACTAAAAAGTTTTGTGCATCAAAGGACACTATCAATAGAATGAAAAGACATCCCACAGAATGGGAGAAAATGTTTGCAAAGCATGTACCTGATAAGGGATTAATATTTAGACTAATAAACAGCTCCTACAACTCAACAACAGAAAAACAAATAACTGATTAAAAGAATGGGCAAAGGACTTGAATAGACATTTCCCTAAAGAAAATATACAGATGGCCAGTAAGTACATGAAAAGATGTTCAACATCACCAATCATTAATGAAATGCAAATCAAAACCATAATAAAATACCTCTACACATCCTTTAGGATGGCTATTTATCAAAAATACAGAAAAAACCAAATGTTGTCAAGGGTGTGGAGAAATTAGAACCCTTGTACATTGCTAGGGAGAATGTAAAATGGGGCAGCTGCTGTGGAAAATGATGATTCCTCAAAAAATTAAATATAGAATTACCGTATAATTCAGCAATTCCACTTCTGGTAGATACCCAAAATAAATGAAAGCAAAGACTTGAATAGATATTTGTATACTTATATTCATAGCAGCATTATTCACAGTAGTCAAAAGGTGGGAGAAACCCAAGTGTCCTCCAGTGGATGAATGGATAAACAAAATGTAGTCAGTACATACAATGGAATATTATTCAGCTTTAAAATGGAAGTACATTCTGACACATGCTTCAGTATGGATGAACCTTGAAGGCATTATGTTAAATAAGTCAGTCACAAAAGACCGTGTGTTGTATGCTTCCATATATATGAAATATCTACAATAGACAAATCTATAGAGACAGAAAGGAGATTAATGGTTACCAGGTCCTGGAGTGAAGAATGAGAGGTGAGTGACTGCTCAGAGTTACAAAATTTGCTTAAACTAGATAGTGGTGATGGTTGCACTACGTTGTTGTACTAAATACTATAAAATTGTCTACTTAAAATAGTTAAAGCTATAGTTTTTCTAGTAGTCATATATGGATGTGAGAGTTGGACTGTAAAGAAAGTTGAGCGCCAAAGAATTGATGCTTTTGAACTGTGGTGTTGCAGAAGACTCTTTAGAGTCCCTTGGACTGCAAGGAGATCAAACCAGTCACTTATAAAGGAAATCAGACCTGAATATTCATTGGAGGGACTGATGCTGAAGCTGAAACTCCAATACTTTGGCCACCTGATGCGGAGAACTGACTCACTGGAAAAGACCCTGACACTGGGAAAGATTGAAGGCAGGAGGAGAAGGAAATGACAGAGGATGAGATGGTTGGATGGCATCACCAACTTGATGGCCATGAGTTTGAACAAGCTCCAGGAGTTGGTGATGGACAGGGAAGCCTGGCATGCTGCAGTCTTTGGAGTTGCAAAGAGTCAGACACGACTGAATGACTGAACTCAACTGAACTGAAAATAGTTAAAATGGTAAATTTTATCATACATGTATTTTATCACTATAAAAATTCATGTTATTAGCCTGAGTAGAAATTCTGCAAATTATATATGTAAATATGCATACTTGCATGCTAAGTCGCTTCAGTTGTGTCTGACTCTTTGCAACCCCATGGACTATAGCCCACCAGGGTCCTCTGTCCATGGGATTCTCCAGGCAAAAATACTGGAGTGGGTTGCCATACCCTCCTCTAGGGGATCTTCCTTTAAAATACAAAAGCTAATTACTATGCCACCTGGAATGATCTCATGAACCTCCATTGGTACCTTTTAAGAAACATCAGTTTAAAGATTAAATAAGGTATCATTGAATAGAGACTCTGGTTCATGTCTAGCTCTATCACTTATTATCTGTGTAGTCTTAACTTTTTAATTTAAAATTCAGTATTGGCAAAAATAAGTATAATACAAGTACTTGCCTCATAAGTTTCTTTTGTAAATATAATAATTTACATAATACTTTGAAAGCCAGGCTGGCACTTGATAAGCATCCAGGACATGGCATCTACTTTTCTGTTATTATGATGATGATTTTTGCTGCTGTTGTCATTATTTTCTTATCAGTGATAATCCACTCTTATTTGTCTGTGAACTAAAGGAGGGCAGAAGGGTTGACAATAGGTCTGTAATTATGCATTTTCTGAAACTGTTGTCCCTTCAAAGTTTTGCACACTGGAACACTTAGGGCGAATTTGCAGGCCAATATTAATGTTTTCTTGATCTGATAAGATCCAGGGTTCTTTGAATCAAGATTCAGTTTAGATAATACAGTTTACATTAGGCCCTTTAGCTAAGGAAGGTGTGGGAGTTCCCAAGCACAGAACTCTAGCCAAGCCCTGTGGACAGGAGGCCTTCAAGGATCTGCAGTCCACCTGGCTTCCCCAGAGGACAGTTAACCTGCTAACCTTAGATCCAGTCAGATTGACAAGGCCCGCCATAGGAACCTGGCAGTGCAGATAGTGAGACCAGATGCCAGCAGAGAAAGGTCTTGTTCTCTAAGCAGTGAGCATCTCTTCCTCATCCACCACAGTATTTCTCTCAAGAAAGCTGAGAGACCCCACTGCTGTGGCTCACACAGCTGTGTGCATTCTGCTTTTTTCCTCCTGTGGAGGAGCCAGAAAGCAACATCTGTATCCAGATTAACTGTCCATTCCCTCCCTAGGTCAGACAGAAGTGAGATTGGTGGAAAATTGTTTCAGAGACTGGGATTGTTTTCTCCCTTCCTCCCTTTCCATTTCCCTCCCTTTCTTTGGGTTTCAGCAAATTCCTCAGGAAGATCCTAACAAAAAAGGAAAATGAACTGATAAAACAGTTTATGGGCATGTATGAACGTGCATGTGTGTGAGGGCACACTCACGTATACATTCAGTCCGAAACAGTCGGTCAAATAGAAAAATAAGGAAATGGCATCACTGAGACAAGTCTGTTGATACAGTATGGTTAAAATATTTCCAGAAACTTTATACAGAAAGGCAGAGAAGCAGAGAATGCTTACCTCATGGTTGCTGTGAATTAGGCAGCAGTTCTACGATGTTTTGTCTAGCTGGATGGTCTTCTCTGAGGTTGGTTCTGTCCGTCTTATGGATTTTCAGATAAATTTATGCCCCAGCTCAGGGCTATATAAGGGAGATAAACAGCAGCTAATGATGTAACTTGTGGGTGTGTTTTTGCAACAAAAAGTTGGAAACTGAAAGTAGAAAGTGAAACTAAAGTAGGCAGGATTGCAGAAAATGAAACTTAAGCAGCTCTTGCTTCCTTTGTTCTGTTTTGAAAATGGATTGAGAAAAGGCTGGTGGAAAGCAGTTTTTTTGATGTGCTGATTCCTCTCTTTGGGAATTAGCAAGCTCTGGTAGCAAGCTTCTGCAGATGGTGAAGCACAGGAAAGTCTGCTGCTGCTGCTGCTGCGTCACTTCAGTCGTGTCCGACTCTGTGTGACCCCATAGACGGAAGCCCACCAGGCTCCCCCATCCCTGGGATTCTCCAGGCAAGAACACTGGAGTGGGTTGCCATTTCCTTCTCCAATGTGTGAAAGTGAAGTTGCTCAGTTGTGTCCGAAAGTCTAGGGTGCTACAGTTGATGGGGTCCCAAAGAGTCAGACATGACTGAGCAACTGAACGACAACAAATTCCTCTCTCAGACTTTGTAAGGCCTTTTTGAAACCCAGGAACTAAGAGATGCCAGTAATGTAGACTCCACTGAACCTATAGCCAAGGAGTCCTGTGAAAATTGGCTCTGTGAACTTGCCAAAGTCATGCCTTCAATCTGTGCCTTTGTTTGCTCATCTGGAAACAGACATTGTTCTTGATATGGTATAAAATTCTGCAAGTCACTAAACTGGAGCCTTAACTCAAATTTGTTCCAATTCTCTGAGAGATCAGTCTTACTAATTATTTTGTGCCTTTGCATATCCTTCTTTCTGGAGAATGATCAGTGATAAAAAAAAAGAGAGTCCTAAAACTCCTTCTTTATTCATGGAAACCAAGAAAATCTGCTAGAATCTTAAGACTTCAAATAAAACATGTTGGGCCTGAATGAATATTTCCTTATTTGTAATGCTCTCTATTGTAGCCATCTAAAGTGTTCGTATTCACTAGACATGATTATCATATCTGTGTAATAGTATTATCCTCTTGGTGCCCATGGCATCCACTTTTGGCCTACCTCAACCTGGCCTGTGTAATCTTATATAGTCATGGTGCTTGTGGTAAGAGGTTGAGAAGAGTAAGTGCTGATATAATGGAAAAACCCGAATGAATTTTTGGCCAGTCCAGTACTTAGCAACTACTTGGCACATAAAAGATTGCAAATAAAAGATGACTATTGATGGTAATAATAGTAGTAGTGGTATTTTCTGTCATCAAGTTTAAATAGTGCTTTCTTAAAAAAACACACCTATATTCTTTCTTTTAAATAAGAATCAGAAAAGGAGGAGCTGTAAGAATGTGTTCCTCTTAGAAACACTTAAACACACTGCCAAATCTAAACTGTTCCTGCTTAATCCCTCCTACCCAGCTCATCTGCCATCTCATCCTGAACTAGTTAGAAAGTTCTACACAAATAAAAATTTGTGAATAAATTGTATTCTAATAAATGTTCAGGCAATAAGCAGATGCCGAGATAAATTAGAGAGCTAACCTCTCTTTGCAAGGGAGTGAGGTGTCTTCGGAATTCTTGTGAAGAAAAACAGCTGGGTTTGTAATTTTCCAGTGCGCTAGATAGAATGCAGAGAAGCACACAAAATGTACGCCGTTGCCACGAATTTGGCAGCAGTCCTGGGTCTATGGGACTGTGGCTTGGACTGATTAGATATTCGGAATCTTGCCCAGTGTCTCTGTGGAATAAACAGACCTTTGAGCAACACTGGACAGAGCAGTAGAGAAGAAAACAGCCCCCCAAAAAGTCTGTGTATGTGTGTGTCCAAGAGTGCACTTACAGCTAGGAAAAAAAAACAAGAGCTGGAGAAAATGAAACTTACAGAAACGAAATATCAGCACTATGCTATGAGTCCATTCCCAGGAGTATAGGATCAGCTGGCTCCCTGAGTGAATGGCCAGCTGTGATAAACTACTTCATCTCCATGAGCCTCAGTTTCCTCAACTGATGCAAAAGTGATTGGGAATAGAGTATTGAATTTCGATCGTCATAGCACATGAGAATCATCTAGGGAGGCTTCAGAATAGTGCTAATTCGGCCCCACCTGGGACCAATTGAATACATCGCTGGGAATGCCCCTCACCCCATCTCAGTGTTAAAAGGAAATGCCCAGGTGATCTTGATGTACACCTGGGCTGGAACAAGGTCCTGTTGTCTGTTGGATGACAGAAATTCTCTGACTGACTGATGTGGACTCAGTCCCTGAACCTCCTTCCCTTTCTGTGAGGCCCAATTTCTGTCTCTTCATTACTCTGCCTTGTTTCCCCACCTGCACAGTGGGCAGTGAAGTCCTCAGTTTCCTCCTGATTCACAGCATGGCATGGAAGAAGAATGGAATTCTGAATGTTTTGACCTCTACAATGGCAGCCCACTCCAGTACTCTTGCCTGGAAAATCCCATGGATGGAGGAGCCTGGTAGGCTGCAGTCCGTGGGGTCGCTAAGGGCTGGACATGACTGAGCGGCTTCACTTTCACTTTTCACTTTCATGCATCGGAGAAGGAAATGGCAACCCACTCCAGTGTTCTTGCCTGGAGAATCCCAGGGACGGGGAGCCTGGTGGGCTGCCGTCTATGGGGTCGCACAGAGTCGGACACGACTGAAGTGACTTAGCAGTAGCAGCAGAGGGAAACAGGGATGGGAGAGGGCAAAATGGTTAAGGGGGTCAACTATGTGGTGACAGGTGGCAACTAAACATTTGGTGGTTAGCACACTGTAGTGTGTACAGAAGTTGAAATATAGTGTTGTACATATAAAACTTATATAGTGTGATAAACCAACAAAAGAGTATGTTCCTGGCTTTTGAGATTATTTCTAAATACTTCCCCTCACATCCATGGTGAAGAACTCAGAGACATCAGAAGTCTTTTGTTGTGAGTGTTCTAATGATTTTCACATACTTCTCATGGTTTTCAGGGGTCCACTCAGCCCACCTTGACCCGCAGTTTGGCTTGTTGCAACACAGTCGAGTTCAAACTGAACTTGTACCATTTCCTCCTTTACATTTCAGGCTTCTCTTGAAATAGACTCACAGGAAGTTGTTGGTAGAGTCTTGAGCCACCAGCCCCCTCCCCCTCCCTCCCCCCAATAGCAGCATCTTGTGTAACTGTAGTACAGTATCAAAACCAGGAAAATGATATTGGTACTGTGTGTATATTTTAAAGAGGGAGGTACGGTCATGGGCGATGCTCCTGAAAGTCTTAGAAAACTACGTGGGGGTCTGTTAGAAGCCCAGCTCAGTATCCTTTGTTAAGAGCTTGAAAGTTAGTCAGTCAGTCATATCCGACTCTTTGTGACCCCATGAACTGTATGTAGCCTGCCAGGCTCCTCTGTCCGTGGAATTCTCCAGGCAAGATCCTGATGTGGGTTGTCATTCCCTTCTCTGGGTGACCTTCCCAACCCAGGGATCAAACCCAGGTCTCCCACAGATTCTTTACCATTTGAACTACCCGGAATGCCCTGTGTATATTTTAAAGATAAAATATGTTGTGATTTCATCTTACAAATACAAATTTACCAAAATTTTACTTAATTGATCCTACATCTGTTTCTTTTCTCCTGAATTGACTATCTCATTTCTAAGTGATACCAGTGTACATATGTTCTATTCCACAATACACTAAGAAGTCTCAGAATAACAAAACAATTCAAAATGACTGCTTATTTGCTGTTCTTTTGTCCACAAGATATATCCTTTTCAAAAGTTGAATTACAATGTGTTAAAAAAAAATCACTTGGCATACTTCTCTCTGTGGTTTTAGCCTTTATCCCATATATACATAGAGGTTCATTTTCCTTGTTTTGATTTACTTTAAATACTTCTTTTTTTTACTTTTTTATCCTAACATTTTATTATGAACATCATTAAACATAGAGTTCAGAGAATTTTCCAAGAAATGCTAATGTACTCACCACCTAGATTCTACAGTTAACATTTTACTTTGTTTGCTTTGTCAGATATTCAGCCATCAACTTCTGGATCTACCCATCAATTGATCTTATTTTGTTGTGGTTGTTGCATAAGAAGATAATCAGTATGATTAATTGATAAAACATTTCAGCATATGTATTATTTTAACTTAGTCAGACCTTGTTTACAAGGAAAAGATGGTATTTGTGCTGCAGTAGTTTTCTTCTGTCTAGATCTAATAAATCTGCTCTGTTTAGTATCCACAAAGTTGAAATGGTATTATTTGTGTGTTCTCTAGGTGTCATCCAAATGACCTACCCAGACTCCTTCACCCTCTGCCACTGGTCAATTCCAGTTCTCAGGAATCAAGATAGCATGACAGCCTTTTACTTCCATGGTCCTATAGAAGTAAACCCTACCCTGCCCCATAATATTTTTAAAAAATTCTTGGTAGGTTTATATTCCCTTGGCTTCCTTGCCTCACACCCTCTACTGCTGTATAAGTTACCTCTGTGTTTTTCTGAAATGAAATAAAAATGTGAGTTGCCCTGTCGTCTCCAACTCTTTGTGACCCTATGGACTGTAGCCTGCCAGGCTTCTCTACCCATGGGATTCTCTGGGCAAGAATACTAGAGTGGGTAGCCATTCCCTTCTCCAGGGGATCTTCCTGACCCAGGGATTGAGCCCTGGTCTCCTGTATTGCAGTCTGATTCTTTACCATCTGAGCCACCAGGGAAGCCTGAGTTTTTTTTTTTTTTTTACCTCCACTCAAACACAGAATGTACAAAAAACATAGAATCTGAATTTCAGCCTTCAGTGGCCCTACAGAACTTCAGATGCACACCTGCCTCACAGGGCTGCCCTGCCAACCTGCCAGAAAAGAATTCTTGCTCTTACACATAGTGATTCATCAACATGTGTCATCTTTCGCCTGTTGCCTCATGCTCGGGGAAGACTATGGAGTAGAATGTCATCACAGAGGTATCCTCACTGTCTGAGATAGGAATGCAGAGAATTTAAAGTCCTCCTGTTCTTAGTGATTGCACGCAGTGTACTATTAATAGTCACGTAAGAATTATTACAGAGAGGAAAACAATAGACTGTGAAAGACTAGAGATCTCTTCAAGAAAATTAGAGATACCAAAGGAACATTTCATGCAAAGATGGGCTCAATAAGGACAAAAATGGTATGGACCTAACAGAAGCAGAAGATATTCAGAAGAGGTGGCAAGAATACACAGAAGAACTATACAGAAAAGATCTTCATGACCCAGATAATCATGATGGTGTGATCACTCACCTGGACATCCTGTTAAAGTCATGTGGGCCTTAGAAAGCATCACTATGAACAAAGCTAATGGAGGTGATGGAATTCCAGTTGAGCTGTTTCAAATCCTGAAAGATGATGCTGTGAAAGTGCTGCACTCAATATGCCAGCAAATTTGGAAAACTCAGCAGTGGCCACAGGACTGGAAAAGGTCAGTTTTCATTCCAATCCCAAAGAAAGGCAATGCCAGAAAATGCTCAAACTACCGCACAATTGCAGTCATCTCACACGCTGGTAAAGTAATGGTCAAAATTCTCCAAGCCAGGCTTCAGCAATACGTGAACCGTGAACTTCCAGATGTTCAAGCTGGTTTTAGAAAAGGCAGAGGAACCAGAGATCAAATTGCCAACATCTGCTGGATCATGGAAAAAGCAAGAGAGTTCCAGAAAAACATCTTTTTCTGCTTTATTGACTATGCCAAAGCCTTTGTGTATATCACAATAAACTGGAAAATTCTGAAAGAGATGGGAATACCAGATCACCTGACCTGCCTCTTGAGAAACCTGTGTGCAGGTCGGGAAGCAACAGTTAGAACTGGACATGGAAGAACAGACTGGTTCCAAATAGGAAAAGGAGAACGTCAAGGCTGTATATTGTCACCCTGCTTATTTAACTTCTATGCAGAGTACATCATGAGGAACGCTGGGCTGGAAGAAGCACAAGCTGGAATCAAGATTGCTGGGAGAAATATCAATAACCTCAGATATGCAGATGACACCACCCTTATGGCAGAAAATGAAGAAGAACTAAAGAGCTTCTTGATGAAAGTGAAAGAGGAGAGTGAAAAAGTTGGTAAAGCTCAACATTCAGAAAATGAAGATCATGGCATCTGGTCCCATCACTTCATGGGAAATAGGTGGGGAAACAGTGGAAACAGTGGCAGACTTTATTTTGAGGGGCTTGAAAATCACTGCAGATGGTGACTGCAGCCATGAAATTAAAAAACGCTTAGTCCTTGGAAGGAAAGTTATGACCAACCTAGACAGCATATTAAAAAGCAGACATTACTTTGTCAACAGAGGTCCATGTAGTCAAGGCTATGGTTTTTCCAGTGGTCATGTATGGATGTGAGAGTTGGACTATAAAGAAAGCTGATTGCCGAAGAATTGATGCTTTTGAACTATGGTGTTGGGGAAGACTCTTGAGAGTCCCTTGGACTGCAAGGAGATCCAGCTAGTCCATTCTAAAGGAGATCAGTCCTGGGTGTTCATTGGAAGGACTGATGTTGAAGCTGAAACTCCAATCCTTTGGCCACCTGACGTGAAGCACTGACTCATTTGAAAAGACCCCGATGCTGGAAAGATTGAAGGCAGGAGGAAAAGGGGACGACAGAGGATGAGATGGCTGGATGGCATCACCGACTCAATGGACATGAGTTTGGGTTAACTCCGGGAGTTGTTGGTGAACAGGGAGGCCTGGCGTGCTGCGGTTCATGGGATCACAGAGTCGGAAACGACTGAGCAACTGAACTGAAAGTATTATTATGAAGTTGTAAGTGCATACATGTTTCTGGTGACCTGACCCTCCTGTGTATGTGAAAGAAATATGTTACTGATAGTTGTCAGGCATTACCCTGGATCCTTTTCCCTTAAGCTGTTTTGATCAGTGAGCGTGAGTGGAAGGAAGGGCCCAGTCTACTTCTCTATCCCTGTCCCACTAGAACCATGTGTGTTTGCATGTGGGTTTTATTCATTCCAGGATGGTCCAGAACCCCTTCAGTCTGACTAAGATCAGGAAGTTCTGCAAGCATAATTATGGCCCACTGCAAAGTCTCTTGGGGGCCTTGTTAAGGGTTGGGGGAGCAGGAGGGCTTGCTTCCTGTTAGCCCTCAATGCAGACATCACCAACATCATTTCATGACCAGCAGTCTGTTATATTAGAAAGAGAGACCTGGACACTTTTGTGCTGAATTCCATTGCAGACCCTCCTTGCAGCCTCCTCACAAGACAAGGTAGAGATGTGCTCTAGAAGAGGAATCCTGATGAGGTGCTCTTTTACTGTAAGCCCTGCCTTTCCCACGAACTGCCATGTGAGATGGGAGGACTCTAGTAGACAGGAACACTTCTGAGCAGAAGATATTTTCTGCAGTTTCCCAGTTCTAACCAAACCAAGAAAGAGAGGGTCATATCAAAGGCGTCACAACTCCAATAAGATTTCGTATTTTCTAACATCTAGTATACCGGCATCTCATGATCACAGGACAACCTGTAACACAGATTGATGGACGCCATCCCAGAGTTTGAGTCAGTAGGTCTAGGGTGGGGCCTGAGAATCTCTGCTTTTAATAAGTTCCTTGGTGATGCTGATGCTCCTGGTCAGGGGACCACACTTTGAGAACAGTTGATTTAATGAAAAGCAAATTTCATAGTAATGACAATTTCATAGTGAAAAAATAACCCCTAGACTTTGAATCAATAACAGAAAAATGACCATTTTTTAAAATAGCTGCTGCTTCTTCCTATTTGGATTTAATTAATATAGCCTGAAAGGATCTAAGACTAGCCTGTTGCCTGTTTCCCCTCCTGACCCAGGTCTGTGTTCTCTGGTGAACAGTCTATAAGTGTCCCCTGGGAAATTGTCACTGCATTAGAAAGTGCTACAAAAGTTTTATCTCCTTTGGAATTAAGATAGATTTCCCATTCATTGTTTTAAGAGCACTGCTGCTCCCATCAAGACTGGGAGACAGCATCTCAAGTAACCCTGAGAGAACTGCTCCAAGGAAGCGGGGGTGGGGAGTCAGGTTATATAGAAGTTTGCAACAAAGGGGCAAGTAGTCTGAACATCAAAAGATTATTGTTTATTAAGGAAAACCAGATAGATCAGGCTCCCTGGTGACTCAGTTGGTAAAGAGTCTCCCTGCAGTGTGCAAGACCCAGGTTTGATCCCTGCGTGGGGAAGATCCCCTGGAGAAGGAAATGGCAATCCACTCCAGTATTTTTGCCTGGAGAATTCCATGGGCAGTGGAGCCTGATGGGTTACAGTCCATGGGGTCACAAAGAGTCAGACATAACTGAGTGAATCAGATAGCTCAAGTTAAGGAATTTAGTGCTTTTCTATGTATGGGAAGATGCAAGAGTCTGGGCCCACTGAAATTACTCCTTTCACGTGCATCTCAGCTATCTGGGGCCAGTTTCCTGTGTGTATGTGTGTTTTTTTTTTTTTTTTAACAGCCTGAGTTCCTCAGTGCTCACCATAGGGAGTGACTGCAGCCTGATGGCTGCTGTATTGGGCAGGTATTGTTCTCCTTCCTGATTGTGCCTGGGGCTTAGAAATTTACATTTTGAGGGCAGGTATCACTGACGATTGTGACATACTTGTTTACTGATATGGCAGGAAATACTCCATTTCTCATCGAAAACTTAAACATAATTAAAGCACCCATTCTATGCTTTGGACAAAAAATGCCATTTTTAATCAAATCAATTAATATTTTCATTTTTAATCATATATGTTTTCTCTGCATTTAAACAGTGTGTATATAATCTGTAATTACTGAATACCTTGACTTTTGGAGAATGATTACAGAAAAATTTCCCAGATCCCCAAATACCATTCTGTCACCAAATTTATAATGCATGTCAGTGGCCCTCAACCTTTTGGCACCAGAGACCAGTGAAAGAAAAGTTTTCCATGGATGGAGGGGGCAGGATGGTTCAGGCAGTAATGCAAGTGATGGTGAGCTGCTCACCTTCTGTTGTGGGGCCCAATTCCTAAGGTATGTGATGAAAAGGAGAGAGACTTGTTCATGCTGGGGCTTGAGCTGGGAACTAGGCTCATGTTAGTGATGGCATCTTAGTTGTTGTCTGTCCAACTACTCCACATTCATGTAGATTTCTAATAAGCTCTGAGTAGGTCTTGATCATCTGGCTGCCCCTTCCCTGGGGAATTTGAAATTAAGATCTAAGTGCTTCAACTCAACTATCTCCTTGGAGATACACCTCTGTGCAGAAAAGAGTTAACAGGCTTGAGACTGTTTTTAGAAAAGCCTACTTGATAATTGGTTTCTGGGAACACTATTTTCTGATACAAACAGCTTCACTGTGCCTAAACTGTACAAACACTATGGTTTATGGCAACTTCGTGCTGTCCTCCTGAGAGTCTGGAATTTGGGTACATACTGGATAGATGGTGCCTATGTGGCCAACCTCCTTGAGAAGCCTTGGGTGCTAGGTCTCTAGTGAGCTTTTCTGGTAGACAAGAACTTTACATGTGTTGTCATAATTTGGAGCGGCAAGAATTAAGCACATCTTGTGTGACTCCACCAGGACAAGATTCTTGGAAAATCATACTTGGTTTTCTTCACATGCCTTTCTCTTGCTGATTTTGCTTTGTATCCTTTTGTTGTTGAAGAGGGTCAGAGTATCCTACCCCAAAATATGTCATTCAAGTATAAAGATTATTTGGAGCTGAAATCAGTTAAGAAGCAGCAGACACAAGAAAAGCTCTTTGCCTTCCTATTTCCTATACCAAGAAGAAGGTTGCAACCTTATTACCAGAGATTAGATGGCACTCGAGAGTCTGTGCAGACAAACCCTGCTAAAGTAACCCATATCTTCTTCCACTGCGTGTGTGCTCAGTCGTCCTTTTGTGGCCAACTCTTGGTGACCCTACAGACTGTAGCCCGCCAGGCTTCTTTGTCTGTGGGATTTCTCAGGCAAGAATACTAGAGCAGGTTGCTGTTTCCTACCTCAGGGCTTCTTCCCAATCTAGGGATTGAACCCCCATCTCTGGTGTCTCCTACACTGGCATGTGGATTCTCTACCACTGCACCACCTGGAAGACCTATCTTCCATTAGTTTTCCCCTATATTCACCTTCCCACAGTTGACTGCCCCTAACTGGAAAAGACTCTGATGCTGGGAAAGATTGGGGGCGGGAGGAGAAGGGGACGACAGAGAGTGAGATGGCTGGATGGCACCATCGACTTGATGGACATGAGTTTGAGTGAACTCCAGGAGTTGGTGATGGACAGGGAGGCCTGGCGTGCTGTGATTCATGGGGTCGCAAAGAGTCAGACACGACTGAGGGACTGAACTGAACTGAACTGAAGAACATAAAACCCTTTTCCTTTGTCTCATTATTTTTCTGCAAATTTATTGATCTTCTATTACAGTGTTATTGAAGGGTACCAAAATGTGCCACCCTAAAATATGCTTCTTTGGCATATGGATTATTTTTGAGCTAAAGACAATTGAAAGTCAGTAGGTATAGGGAAAGCTCTTTCAGTTCAGTTGCTCAGTTGTGTCTGACTCTTTGTGACCCCATGAATCACAGCACGCCAGGCCTCCCTGTCCATCACCAATTCCCGGAGTTCACTCAAACTCATGTCCATCGAGTCAGTGATGCCATCCAGCCATCTCGTTCTCTGTCGTCTCCTTCTCCCGCCCTCAATTCTTCCCAGCATCAGAGTCTTTTCCAGTGAGTCAACTCGTCGCATGAGGTGGCCAAAGTATTGGAGTTTCAGCTTTAGCATCAGTTCTTCCAATGAACACCCAGGATTGATCTCCTTTAGAATGGACTGGTTGGATCTCCTTGCAGTCCAAGGGACTCTCAAGTGTCTTCTCCAGCACCACAGTTCAAAAGCTCTTTACCTCCCTCTAATTGCCTAAAATTGCAGCTGACCTCCTGTCTGTTGGTAAGAGATAACAGTTACCTGTGGAATTTGAAAATGATAAATCTAGCCCCAGCAGAGTTGGCTTGTGGATTCTCTGGCTTCTTTAGGCCCAGCTGGCTAGAGTGAGGGGGAAAACATGCTGGCGGGGCAATTCCTTAAGCTTTAATTCCCTCCTGCAAGTGGGAGGAAAAAATGCTGAAACATTCCTAAAGTTGAATTTGGGTGGGCCAAAAGTAGTAAAAGTCTGTATTGCTATTTAGGAGGAAGAAAAGGTTAAATCAGTTCCCAGGGTAAAAGAAAAAGGTGGCGGGGGGGGACACAGATGTAGTCATTTCTTGAGGCTGGCTGCTGAGTAATGCTCTGATAAGTTCCTCCATAACACTCTCCCTAACCAACTTCCCCACTCTGAGTTCCAGCCTAGATCTCCCCAGTATGGGGTATGGTGCTTATGTTTAGCATGGAGTCAACACCTTTCACCTAGGGAGGAAAGACTTTTTTCTTCTCCACCTAGGGTCAAAACTAGAAAAAGCAGGTGTCTCCCCAACATCCCGGTCTGTGAGGTGTTAGTTTTTCTGGTTCATCCTCTGTGTGGACCCAGGTATAACCTCCCATGTGTGGGTCCCAGGCTTTGTCATTTCCTTGACAACGGTCTGTTAAAACTAATGGTCTCAGCCACAGCAAGAGATGTGTATCACCAGAGCTAGTGAGTTTGTATTCATGTGCATTCTCTTTGTTGTTATTTCTGGACTTCCTGGAATTCTCTAGTCTCTTCCCAGAGCAGCTAGGCATTTATACGACCCAGATCTTTTTATTGTGTTATATAGGCTTTATTCTTTGTATATCTGGTCTACATTAATACTTGTAAAGAAATCATAAAATCTTTATGAAACACTGGGAGGGATAATTATTATTTACAGGTTTTATTTTTGGATATTTTAGAATCACAGAAGTCAAAATACTTTTTCCCAACACTGCAGATTGGAGATGAGACTCAAATAGGTCTAGAGCCAACACCAGGGCATTTTCCAAAGTCTTAATGAAATTCATTGAATGATACTTGGACTAGCCCTACACCTAATACTGCACTACAGAGCAACTGGGAGGAACTCAGGGTCAGGCCCTGCTCTCCAATCTGACTTCTTTGTTAATGGCAAGTTCCTTACATATTCCCTGACTGATATCATCTCTCCTCATTGCACTGTTGGAGCTTATTATCACGGTCCCTAACTTCACACCTTTCATTTTTTCTCCTGTGTCTTTTGATGGTTTTTTTCAGGTCAGTACACTTTCCAGCAGGTTTTAGAAAAGGCAGAGGAACCAGAGATCAAATTGCCAACATCCGCTGGATCATGGAGAAAGCAAGAGAGTTCCAGAAAAACATCTATTTCTGCTTCATTGACTGTGCCAAAGCCTTTGACTGTGTGGATCACAATAAACTGTGGAACATTCTGAAAGAGATGGGAATACCAGACCACCTGACCTGCCTCTTGAGAAACCTGTATGCAGGTCAGGAAGCAACAGTTAGAACTGGACATGGAACAACAGACTGGTTCCAAATAGGAAAAGGAGTCAAGGCTGTATATTGTCACCCTGCTTATTTAACTTATATGCAGAGTACATCATGAGGAATGCTGGACTGGAAGAAGCACAAGCTGGAATCAAGATTGCCAGGAGAAATATCAATAACCTCAGATATGCAGATGAAACCACCCTTATGGCAGAAAGTGAAGAGGAACTCAAAAGCCTCTTGATGAAAGTGAAAGAGGAGAGTGAAAAGGTTGGCTTGAAGCTCAACATTCAGAAAACGAAGATCATGGCCTCTGGTCCCATCATTTCATGGGAAATAGATGGGGAAACAGTGTCAGACTTTATTTTTTTGGGCTCCAAAATCACTGTGGATGCTGATTGCAGCCATGAAATTAAAAGACGCTTACTCCTTGGAAGGAAAGTTATGACCAACCTAGATAGCATATTAAAAAGCAGAGACATTACTTTGCCAACAAAGGTCCGTCTAATCAAGGCTATGGTTTTTCCAGTGGTCATGTATGGATATGAGAGTTGGACTGTGAAGAAATCTGATCACCGAAGAATTGATGCTTTTGAACTTTGGTACTGGAGAAGACTCTTGAGAGTCCCTTGAACTGCAAGGAGATCCAACCAGTCCATTCTAAAGGAGATCAACCCTGGGTGTTCATTGGAAGGACTGATGCTAAAGCTGAAACTCCAATACTTTGGCCACCTCATGCGATGAGTTGACTCACTGGAAAAGACTCTGATGCTGGGAGGGATTGGGGGCAGGAGGAGAAGGGGACGACAGAGAATGAGATGGCTGGATGGCATCACCGACTCGATGACATGAGTTTGAGTGAACTCCGGGAGTTGGTGATGGACAGGGAGGCCTGGCGTGCTGTGATTCATGGGGTCGCAAGGAGTCGGACACGACTGAGCCACTGAACTGAATTGAACTGAACACTTTCCATGGCAAAATATTTTCTGCTGCTCACCTGGCCTTAAGCCAATCTCAGGGAAGCAAAATATGTCAGTGCTTTTTCTTATGATAAGATTGTAAAGGCATCATCCAGTGGTTGAATTCCTAACTGTTTCTGGATTTTAGGAATTAGCTCCAGCTAATGGCTGTTATGGCAGAAAGTGAAGAGGAACTCAAAAGCCTCTTGATGAAAGTGAAAGAGGAGAGTGAAAAGGTTGGCTTGAAGCTCAACATTCAGAAAACAAAGATCATGGCATCTGGTCCCATCACTTCATGGGAAATAGATGGAAAAACAATGGAAACAGTGTCAGACTTTGTTTTTTTGGGCTCCAAAATCACTGCAGATGCTGATTGCAGCCATGAAATTAAAAGACGCTTGCTCCTTGGAAGGAAAGTTATGACCAACCTTGATAGTATATTAAAAAGCAGAGACATTACTTTGCCGACCAAGGTCCGTCTAGTCAAGGCAATGGTTTTTCCCGTGGTCATGTATGGATGTGAGAGTTGGACTGTGAAGAAAGCTGATCGCCGAAGAATTGATGCTTTTGAACTGTGGTGTTGGAGAAGACTCTTGAGAGTCCCTTATACTGCAAGGAGATCCAACCAGTCCATTCTAAAGGAGATCAATCCTGGATGTTCATTGGAGGGACTGATGCTAAAGCTGAAACTCCAATACTTTGGCCACCTCATGAGACAAGTTGACTCACTGGAAAAGACTCTGATGCTGGGAAAGGTTGGGGGCAGGAGGAGAAGGGGACGACGGAGAATGAGATGGCTGGATGGCATCACCGACTCTGTGAACATGAGTTTGAGTGTACTCCGGGAGTTGGTGATGGACAGGGAGGCCTGGCGTGCTTTGATTCATGGGGTCGCGGAGAGTCGGACACGACTGAGCGACTGAACTGAACTGAACTGAACTGAATGGCTGGTTTCAGTGCCCTCCCCGCCCCTGTGAAAGGTTGTGGCTGAGAGCCATGAATGACCCCAGGATTCGTGGCTTCTGGAGTAGAGGAATTCTATCTGGGGCCAGAGACGAGCCTTGATCACTCAGAGCTTTTGTGTAGCAGAGTTTTATTAAAGTATAAAAAGAGATAGAAAAAGCTTCTGACATAGACATCAGAAGGGGACAGAAAGAGTGCCCCCTTTTTAGTTTTTAGCAACGTGTTTTATACTTGTTAGCAAGCTGCTAATCAGATTAAAGAAACACCTCAAGATTGAGAGAGTTGCACCAGGCCCCTCTCCCACAACATGCATTTTGAGATAGAATGGCACAAGGGGAGTCATCTCAGGCCATTATACAATTGACATGAATCTTGAAGAAAGGCAGATTTCCAAGCAAATGCATAGTTTCGTTAACATAGTTGAAGAAAAACATTTCCACGAGTAAGATGTACTGGTTTGCTGAGCCATTATCAGTTCAAGGTTTGAGAAGATGGGATGCTGGGTCCAGAATATATACAGAATACAGGAGTCATTAGAAAAGCAACTTTGCTTGCTTTTACCCAGGAATTGTATTTCTGACATACTGTTTTCTTTTAGACAACTGTCAGGATCAGGTTAGTCAATGATTGAAAGCCAGGAACAATTTTAGGGACCCAGGTACTGATGCTGTAAAAACTCTGAAACTGAATCAAGTAAAGAGATCCTCAGGGTCAGAGAGTAGATCTGACGGTCACTTCACTGGCAGATGGCTACCTTTGAGTTCCTTTTCTTAACTTGTTAGATGCTTGATATGGAATGACAAGAAAAGGAGTGGTGGGAGGCAGCCATGCCTGCTGTTAATCTAGAAATATACTTCAGTTGAACTGTCCCTTTTCCAGAAAATGTCATGAATATCCTCTTTTGCATAGAGGAAGGTGTTTGGAATTGGTGCAGTTTCATTCAGTAGGCCAGGGAAGAGAGGAAGAATACATCAAGACATCCTTCATCAGTCAAACTGGAGCTTGACACCAGAAACCATTCTCTTACGCCAGTGATCTCTCTTGTCTCTATAGAAACACATTCTAAAGTCAAATTCATGGAGACCTGGGAGTCTTTAAGTCTGCATGTTAAGTATTTACATATGGTAATGGCTATTACTGTGGTGATATTGAGGATATCAGTTCTCTAACGTTTAGAGAAGAATACATCTTTTAAAAAATTAATAGTAGTGTAAACTCTCAAGCCTTTTATATCACATCTTCAGAAAAGAAGGCAATTTGCAAGGCCATCGCCTGTCATTCCTCCTTTATTTAATCATTTTTTGCCAGTTCTGTTCCTGTGTGGCTTCAGTTAGGTTACTAAACCTTTTTGAGCCTCATAACTTCCCTACCGGTTTTAGGTGCTGGCAGTGAGCTTAAAGGGCTTCCCTGGGGGCTCAGTGGTAAAGAACCCTCCTGCCAGTGTAGGAGATGCAGGTTCAATCCCTGGGTCTGGAAGATCCCCTGGAGAAGAAAATGGCAACCCACCCCAGTATTCTTACCTGGGAAATCCCATGGACAGAGGAGCCTGACTGGCTACACTCCATAGGGTTGCAAAGAGTCGGACATAACTGAACCAACTGAGCATGAGCACTCACGTGTTCCTTCATTCATCAAAAAAATTTAAGAGCCTAATTCATTTCAGGACTTATTTTGGGGGATGCGCATACACTTGTGGTGAAAGGAGATGGAGTTCCTGTCTCCTTGGTCTGACACACTTAAGGGGAGAGGTCCGTGATTGCCTTTGTGGAGATTTACCCGATTCCTCCAACTGCCTTTTTGTGGACAGTCTTAGAAGCTCCTGGGACATGCTGTGTGATAGCAAGTCAAACCTGCCATACAGATATTTGTGACAGTCAGGGTGGAGGTAAAATGGAATTGATCTGGATGGAAGTCCCCACTGGGTACTAATTGGGTAACACTGAGTATGGCCCCAGGTAGTAAGAAGGAGCAGATGACGATGAACACCAGCAGTTCATGTGACTCCTTCTGTGTCTCCAGAGGCAAAGATCTGTGAGATCAGAGTCACACACCAGGAAATGCGGGTTGGGGATGTGTTCTTGGACAAAGGTAGATTGTCGCTGTGCAGGCATCTTTTCAATAACATTTTCCAGGTGAAAAATAAATCACAGCCCGGTTTGTAGGTCAGGACCAGTCAGCTGCGTTTTCTGGGAAGCCTCAGCACCATCTGGAGGGTGAATGAGACTCCCTCCGAGTGCAGCGAGACAGCGTTGGGCAGTGTTCATGATCCTTCTGTGAGTCAGCTACCTATATAGTCTAAGGATGGGACTAGGTAGCCCTGTTGGAGTAGCCGTGCAGAAAGCCTCCAATTTCCCCTGAGTATCCAAACTCTTTGTGTCCTTGAGTATATGTGTTGGCATGAAGACAGGTAATTCCTCACCTACCCCAGAGCTCTAGCTGTTTTTGAGGGCAAGAAATAGCCAGTCCCTGCCTTCATCCCAAATCACCCTTCTGCCTCAGTCAGGCTTTCAGCGTTAGTCTCCATGGTCATCTCCCTCATAGGGGCTCAGTGTCCCCTCTGGAACTGGTCACACGAGACAGTGCTGTTCCCGGTCAAGGCTGGCCTGGAGTCAAGAGTTCACTGCTGGACACTTAATGACTCCCCAGCCTTGCTGGAGCCAGCTGATAACTCAGGGGTTGGGGGCACCCTCACCGAAGTCTGCTGCTCCTACAGCCAGTGTAGCTGACTAAATAGCTTTTCAGGATTCTTCTGCTGCATGACTTTCTGGCTTTCTACTCACAGTCCAAGTGGGAATGCCAGTTCTTCCGTCTTCTCTGGGATCTGGTATATTAATTTAACAATTTTCCTCTGCACACAGTCAGTCAGAGGATATCACTGGAAAAGTTTATGAGCGCTAGCCTTTTAGTGGGTTGAGCAGAGGTTGATAGGGCTCTTGGTCCATCACTTGGTTGCACAAAGCAAACAACTCTTGTGGATTTCCCAGCTGAGAGGAGAATACTTGAATGTTTTTACTTACTCTGGAGGTTAAAGATCTTTGGCCAGCCTGGTCTTGTTACAGTTTACACTCTGGTGCACCTTGGTCAACAGCAGTAGATGCTAACTGGGCACTGGGCTCAGCTGAGGCCCCTGGGCTGGAATGAGAGTCACAGTTCCCAGAGCCCGCAGATGGACTGGCTTCAGGGTGAGGGTATCAGTGCCAAAGAGAAGCTAAAATGGATATGTTGAGAATAGCCTAGTGTGTCTGTGGCAATTACTTACCATCCATTGCAAGAGAAAGTTTGAGAATTGATGTCACTCTTAGTCACACACAAACACACACAAACCATACAATTAAATCTATCCTAAGTTGAAATTTTAAAATTGATTATAGTGTTACTATCAAGAATATGGGTTTCTTAGATGGCTCAGTGGTAAAGAATCCGCCTGCAATGCAGGAGACACGGGTTCTATCCCTGGGTTGGAAAGATTTCCCTGGCGGAGGAAATGGCAACCCACTTCAGTATTCTTGCCTGGGAAATCCCATGATCAGAAGACCCTGGTGGGGCTGTAGTCCATGGGCTCATAAAAGAATTGGACATAACAACTAAACAACAGCAACAAATCAAGAATATATATTTATTGTAGTATCACTAACAAAAATAATATATAGCTGAATCCAAGACAAAGACATAGGGAACATTCCAGGGTTGGTCAAAAGCTAGTCTTGCAGGGGGCCCAGAAGCTTGGATAGTAATGGGATGAAAGACATGAGAGTCTGTTGATAGTCACCAGTTATGACCCTGGCAAGAAGGGCAGACAAAGGGCTGTCTGGAGAACGGAATGCCTCATGCAGGCCTGAAGCACTGTTTCTGCTGGCAGTCCTGCAGACCAGAGAACTGTGTGTAGCTGGTATGGACAGGGAAGACAGTCGTGAGCAAGCCACTCTCTATAAACATGCCTGAAAGCGATAAGCAGGACCGTCTTGCTCAGTAAGCTCAGATTGGGGATCTGCTTTCCCACCCTTCTCCCCTACAATGCCAGTCTTCCCTCTCCCTGACTCTCTGTTCCTTTTCTTCCTCTGTCTCAGCTCAGGGGTCGGGAAGCTCTCTGAGTATAGAGCTGTCTGCATCCTGTTCCATTTCCTCACTGCCTTCTTCACACTCAGTTTCTGGCAGGAAAATGCTACCTGTGCCCAAAGGGCTGTTCCTTAGGAGGTGATCCAGTGCCTTCTCATAGCACTCAGCCGCCTGCAGCAGCTCTCCATTCATCTTGTGAATTAAGCCTTGGAGAGACCAAGAATATGGTACATTCTGTGGTAGCTGGTTTTTAGCTACATTCTGTAGCTGGAATTTCATCTTTTCTTTCTCAGTTGATTTTGTGCTTATGGGTAAACTGTCTAAAGAACACTGGACTGCAGAGTCTTCAGATACCTCACGATCCTCCTGAGGATTGCAATCATGCTGATGGAGCTCTTGTCCCTTGGTGCTGGGGAGCTCCTTACTGAAAGCTATCTGATAACGTTCTTCGTTTTCCAGGAACTCATCAGAACATGCATGCAGAGGATTTAGTCCCTTCTCAATCGCTTTACTCACATAGTTTCTAGCATGTTCCCTTAGTTCTTCAATCTTCTGTCCTCTCCCACTAGCTTCAGATTCTCCGGTATGTTGAATTTGTTTGATTTTTGCCCTATAGCAGCATGCAATCTGGTGATATAGGTAGGCATTGTTTGGTGTGGATTCCAGTGCGCTTAGCAACAGTTCAATTGCTTTGTCTTGATCACCTTTTCTGTGGTAAAATTTGGCTGCACTGCGAAGGACATCTGTTTGACAAGGAGCTTTTTCCAGAGCCTCTACAACCAGCTGTTCCCCTTCAGCTTGTTCATTCATTTTCTGCAGCGTCAGGGCCAGGAGAACTTTGATGTACTGATTGTCAGGACTCAGCTCAACGGCATGCTTCAGAATTTCCACAGAGGACTGCTGCTCTGGCCTGTCATCCAGGTAGTACATCGCGATGGCCAGTCCAGAGGAGAATTCTGGGTTGTTGGGTTTCTCTTCCAGAGCCTTCTGAAAATACACCTTTGCCCTTTCATTTTTTTTCCCACCACACTTTACCAGTGTCCACCCTTCCTCACAGTCCAGCTCAGGACATTCAATACTGTAAGGATTTGAGAACTTCTGGCAGACTTGTTTCACCTTGTCAACATAAAGCTGTGCTTCTGCGAATCTTCCCAGGTGATGGTAGACCCAGGCGTAATTTCCCCAGGTGACCAGGCTTCTGACCTCTGCCTGGTCAGCGTGCTCGCGCCAGATGCACTCTTCGGCTTGCTGTAAGCATTCCAGGGCTGCTTCGTTTTGACCCTTTAAGTGTTTTATGTAGGCCAACAAGTTGTACTTTGTAGCTTTGAACTCAGAGTTTAAAAATTCAATCTGGTTACACACTCTGTCTTCGAGGTCTTGAGAGACACTTTCTTCCTTAAATAAGTTCCATGTGAAATGGCACTTCAGCTGTGGAAGGATTTGCTGCAGAGAATTCTTGTCCTCACTGTGGAGAGAGCAAACACAGTCACTGTGCTGTGCACCTGCCGAGTATGGTGCCCTGTGATGCAGGCACAGCCTACTTTATTTGAACAAATAAGTAGAGTATAAAAAATTTGTCCTGAAAAAAATTTTTTTAAGCTGGTAAAATAAATATGTTTAAAAATTATTGGGCTTCCCTGGTGGCTCAGTGCATTGGCTCTTACTACAGGAGACACAGGTTCTATCCTTCATCTGGGAAGATCCCACACGCTGTGGAGCACCTAAGCCCCGGCACCACAACTATTGAGCCTGTGCTCTAGACCCTAGGAGCCACAACTGCTAAAACCCACATGCCCTAGAGCCCATGCTCCTCAACAAGAGCAGCCAACACTCTGAGAAGCCCGAGCACCACAACTCGAAAGTAGCCCCCACTCATGGCAACTAGAGAAAAGCCTCCACAGCAACGAAGATTCAGCACAGCCGTAAATAAATAAAAATACAAATAAATTATTGTAGCAGTCATACAAAAACAGGTTAAAATTCTCAACGAGGGTAAACCAAAATGTGTCCAATTATATAAAACGTCTTCCCTTACAAAGAACAGGGATAAAGTTGAAGATCCATTTTGGTTTCACTGCTGAAAAAGAGAATAACAGAAAAACCAGTTTTGAGCTCAAAATTCACTAAAGTCTTCTTTTTCTTTAGCTTTTACATCCTTAATGTAGGATGGATTCCTGGGATGGAGAATTCTTGGTTGCCCACCTTCAAGCTTTGCCTTGCACTGTGGTCATCAGTTTTCCTCAGAGCTCAAGTGGGAAGGTACCAGGAATGGGCTTACACATTTGTTCTCAACTGGCTTTTCTTTGTTATTCTGTATGTTTTTCCGCAGTGAAACCAAAATGGACCTTCAGCTTTATCCCTGGTTGAATGGATTCCCACCACTGCAGTGCTCAAAATAGTTTACTTCTTGGCCAGCAAACACATGGGAGAGCCTGGAACAACAGCATTTAGCAAATGCCTTTTGCCTATGTCCAGCCTTCATGAGTTGGGGCTGACATCAACTTGCAGTATGGGTGTGTGTGTAACTCTCACTAATACATATCTCTAAGTTTTCCAAGACAGAGGAGACGGTACTTTCTCTTGCTTCCTAGATTTACCTTTCTACATCTATGGTCTATGCAGGAAACCCACAAAGCCCATCCCTTCTACCGCGTGAGCAGCTATGAAGGAAGTGAGGTTAAGGTGGGTGAGAGGAGAGCACCACAGTTGGAGGAACTGAGGTCTCTTTTGCCTGTTTCAGTTATGAAGTCAGGTTTTTTAGCCATCCAGTGACCCTTCACAAGGCTACCTCTTTGTGTCACTTTGTTAGTGTTTAGGGATGCTGAGAAAAAAATAAAATAAAAGCACTTATTTATAAATATTCTTCTTCCAAGATGAAACGTATTCCAATCTTGTTATAAACTTCAGAAGATCTCAATTGCTCAAGAACGTAGGGCAAGCAGAAAAGCTCACTCAACATTCCTAAACCTGTGAGAGAGCCTGGAACTCCTGGGGATGTTCCATCCATACCACCAGTTCACCAATGCTAAAGCTGACCATGTTAAGAAATGTGTGGTTACACTGAACAGTTTATTCAGGAGGATAGCCAGCTATGTATATGGCTTCATGATTACAAAACCTATTGAATGTTGGAAATCAGGTCTGTTGATTTTCCCTAAGCCTTCTACCCTAGGTTGCCAGTTTGCTTAGATATTTGATGCCTGATCTCCCCTGGAAGTATGATTTAGAGCAGAGTATACTGGGTTGTGAGTCCTGAGATCTGGATAAGAAAAAACATGGAACCCAGAGCCAGTGTTCAGGGGTTAGCACTAAAATACTGTTACCTTAGTGGGTGAATCATTTGTGAATCTAGTGATTAAAAGGAAAAAGTTTTAAAAATAACTATAACTACAGTAATTTGTTAATGTACACACTAGGTAAAAATATACAAATTGTGCCAACAAAAATATAAACTGGGAGGAAGAGAGAGTTAAAAAGGTAGAGTTTTAGTATGTGTTTGAACTTGTTATCAGCTTCAAATAGACTATTATAAGATGTTTTGTAAAAAGCCTCACGGTAAACACAAAGCAAAAATTTATGATAAATATACAAAAGAAATAGGGGGAAATAAGGAGAGGCTTGTGAAAGAATACAAACTTTCAGTTATAAGATGAATATGGTTGGAGGAGCCACTGTGAAACATGGTGAGCATGCTTGATAACACTGTTGTATAATTGAAATCTGCTAAGAGAGTAGAATTTAAATAGTCTCACCCCCCAAAAAAATATATGAGGTGATGGATATGTTAAGTAACTAGATGGGGTAATCCTTTCACAATGTATACATATATCAAATCACTACAGTGTGCACTTTCAATATCTTACAGTTTTATATGTCAATTATAAACATTTTAAAAAAGAATTATCTTAGACATTCTGGTCACTTCTATATAGTTTAGGTACATGAAATAGTTCCCCCCAAAACCTTTTGTATTTTTATTACATATTAGCTGTATGTTAGTTGATATGTTTACATGTGTCATATGTAATTGATGTTTATGAAAATGTTAATGTATTTGAGTAGATCAAAATAAAACGTTTGAAGATAATTCTGATTTAATTAAAGAAAAATACTGTTGTCTTTTCAAAAACCAATACTCCATTTGCCAAAGTATCCTCAGTTACTAATTTAGTGCATGTGTTTTTGCAGGTTGCTTTAAATACTCCTTTCTCTCTCTCTCTCTCTGTGTATATATATATATATAAATACACAGAGAGAGAGAGAGACATATATATATGTGTGTGTGTCGTCGCTTAGTCGTGTCCGACTCTTTGTGACCCCATGGACTGTAGCCTACGAGGCTCCTCCGTCCATGGGATTTTCCAGGCAAGAGTACTGGAGTGGATTGCCACTTCCTTCTCCAGGGGATCTTCCCAACCCAGGGATCGAACCCGGGTCTTCTGCATTGCAGGCAGATGCTTTACCCTCTAAGCCACCAGGGAAGCCCATATATATATATATATATATATATATATATATATGATTTTTAGTCATTAAATCATGTCTCTGAGACACTTACTCCCTCTCTAGCAGGTCAGTAAGAAAACCGTTCAGAGAGACATATTCCCCAGTCCTGAAAGGTCAGATTTCAGGGCAAAAACAGTCTCGTCATGAAGTTTTACAGCGCTGAACTAATCCTTAGCACATTTGCTGAGAAGGAAATGCTTTAAAAATGACCAGGATAGCCACAACAAAACACACAAACCTCTGATTTAGTCCTTTCAAATATAAAAAACAAAAGAAGGAACAGGACCCCCCCTAGCAACTTTCCTCCAGGCCCCAGCTCCCATGGACCAGATTTTGCTGCTGAAGGGATCTGAGCACACCCTCCTCTTAACAGCCCCTATTCCTTCCAGCCACTGGTTGCTAGCTCTGTTGGGAGGAAGTTTTTAGCGCCTGACTCTGTACAGGAAAAGCCACAGAAATAAACGTGCGTGAGTCGGTAACAGATTTAGGATCGAATGAGTGCAATGCATCTGTAATCTATTAGCAAACACTGGATCAGCATACTTCAGGACATCGCACTCAAGAACAAGATTTGGACGGGATTCTCAACTTCCTATCAGAGAAGCAGAGAATATTTACCTCATGATGGCTGTTTCCCTGCAATTCTGAAAAGCTGGGGTTCAGGCAGATTTTATTTTCTGCTTGTGTATCACAAGCAAATGCAGAGGAGGTTCCCACTCAGGATGCTAGCTGCTAGGTCTGTGCTTTTATAAAACAGAAAAGGAAAACAAAACTGAGGCAGTGCTAGTAAGATTCCTGCTGAGGAGAAACTGAAACTGAAACTGTGCAGAGCTGAATTCAGTTCCCTGCTGGGAGTGCCCTTCTACACAGCTGTAACTGCTTGTGAGTTTGAAAGAAGGCATTGTGGATGCTGTGCATAGTAAGGCTCTCTTCCCAGAGACTCATGCAACCTAGGGGTGGACCTGGGCTCAGCACTCTGCATTTTAACAGACATCCTGGAAATCCTGTATCATGTGAGGAGCATAATCCTGGAGCTCCTTTATTTTGTTTTGGTTTGGTGTTTGGGGCTGTGTGGCCTGTGGGATCTTAGGTCCTTGACCAGGGGATCAAACCCATGCTCCCTGCAGTGGAAGCATGGAGTCTTACCCACTGGACCACCAGGGAAGTCCCTGGAGGTATTTTGAAAAGTTTTCCATTTACTTATGAGAGATCATGTAATGTATCAAACAGTGACTCAGACAATCTGGAAGAGAGGAAAATAACCCCAGAAATCCTGGATTTCAGTTTTCTCTTTGACCAGCCTCTGGGAAAGTCCTTGAATCACATCACTTAGCCTCATTTCCTCAGCTCCCATCCCTTCCCAGCTAGGAGCTGCTGGCCCTGCTGGGAGGATGTCCTCAGCACCTGACTCTGTAGATAAGAAAGAGCCACAGAAATGAAAATTCATGAACTGGTAAAATAGGTTTACGATCAAATTATGAAATACACATTTAATCTGTTAGCAAACACTGAATCAGCATAATTATAATTTATTCCAGGACATTTTAGAAGATACCTTCCAAATTACCTTTTTTTTCTTACAACCAAATGATAGGAGACGGTGCCCTAGGGAGATCCACTTTTACCCTTATCTAAGGCATGGTTCTGAGCACTCTGAGGAATAGTCTTCCCTCTCCAACTAGGGACCCCAAGGGCCTAGACCTTCCAGTCCCTGCCCCTCCTCTCTAACATAAGCATAATGAAGACATTTTGCCCTATTGACCAGAGCCAGAAGATGCTTAGCACTGGAGTGTGGCTCCTGAATAATGACCATGCTCTGGCACCTACTTTTTATGTGACCTCTTGGCCAAGTAATTTGTCCTCTTTCTCATCTACAAAATGAGACTAGTGAAAAATAATAGGGTTCCCTTCCTGGGGTTATTGGTAGGATGAAGAGACACGTAGACCTCTTGGCAACTACCGATCACATGAAAACTGTTACTTCCACAGTCACTGGTGTATCAGTGTTATCATTTTAAGTGAATTCTGAGTGTGCAAGGGGGCCAGCCGAGTTCCACAGTGGATGGGGCAGAGGAAGGCACTTATCAGTCAGTCTGCAGGTATGAGGTGTTTCCCCAGGTGGCTTCCCTGCTTGGCAGATTTTAGCACAGCCTCTGGGAACAGGGCTTCCCTGGTGGCTCAGTGGTAAAGAACCCACCCACCAAGCAAGAGACTCGGGTTCCATCCTTGGGTCGGGAAAATCTCCTGGAGAAGAAAATGGCAACCCACTCCAGTATTCTTGCCTGGGAAAATTCCACAGACAGAGGAGTCTGATATGCTATAGTCTACAGTCCATGGGTCGCAAAAGAGTCAGACATGACTGAGTGATTAAACAACAACAACTGGGAATAGGCACCTTAATGTGGGCTTCAGTCCACAGTCCAGAGAGCCTCTCTCAGACTTCCTTGCGTCAGTGCCTTTGGACATACCCAAGCACAGGTCACTACCAAACTTCTCAGGCAGATGGGATACCAAGGCACAGGGCAAGTCTAGGTTTTTCTGGTCAACTCACTTATGCAGACACAGTTCACATACTCATGACCAGGAGCCCATTATATAGGAAAGGTGATCTGAGGCATTTGGTGGTAAATTCCTCTAACCACCCATCCCCAGATACAAGCCTGCAGAGCATCTGGGAGCCCTTGGGGCTCCTTGTACTCCCTCCCTAAATGATCACTAGGATGCCCTCTCCCCAGTCAATCAGCTTCTCAATTCCTTCCCATTGGTGTTTGATGGAAAAGGTTTCGGGTTTTTTTGGCTGTATCTTTCCTGAGGCTCTATCTGATGGTAGAACTCAGGCAGATCTATGCATATCTTTTAAAATCAAGTTTATCAAGATTATACTTTACATATACTAAAATGTACCCAGTTAAAGTATAGTTTGATGAATTCTGACAAATGACTATACCCATGTAACCACCACCGCTACCTTCTTGTAGGCTATTTGTATCATCCCTGGTGTGCCCTGCTAGTCAAGCCCAATCCCACCCTCCACCATCCATCCACAGGCAATCATTGCTCTGCTTTCATTCATTAGAAATTAGATCAGTACTAGGAAAGAAACTGGGAGACCTGGGTTCAATCCCTGAGTTGGGAAGAGGCCCTGGAGGAAAACATGGCAACCCACTTTAGTATTCTTGCCTAGAGAATCCCCACGAACAGAGGAGCCTGGCAGGCTACAGTCCATGAGGTTGCAAAGAGTTGGACACAACTGAGTAACTAAGCACACACACACAGGAAAGCAATTACATCCTTATGTTTTGAAGAAAAATTATTTTCTGTTTCTCACAAGCTCTCATTACAGCAATAAAAATAAACTCTAAGCTTTGGGTTTGTTTTTATATAAGAAATGGGGGAAAAAAGTCCATCTGTAAGGATTGTTTTTTCCACTTCCCATCTTGAAGTGATCAGATTTTCAGGGCAGAATTCCCAACATGACTTGGCTTTGTACTACCAACTTCATCTTTAATAACATCTGCTGAAAAGAAATGCTTCCTTTTAGAATGACAAAAAGAAAACCTCTGCGTTCTTTTAAAGGAAACTACAGAAAAGCCCCCCAAAGAGTAATTCGCTTAGATCTAAATTTGAATCTGCAGACTTAGTGCCTGATTGGATCTAATCACTCCTGCCAAGCCTCCCTCTCATCCAACTCCCCGCTCCCAGCTCCTCCCCGTGAAGCTTAGGAAGCCTGAGTGCACACACCAGAAAAAGTCACAGAAATAAAAGGTGCCCATACTGATACAGGAACTTTAGTCCAGGACAAACTCTGGAACTTGCCTGCACTCAAGAAGCTCGGCTTAAAATTTGCATTCAAGATCGAGGCTGCCTGCACCTTATCTCACTGACCTCATGATGGCGATCTGCTCTCTGCTGTTCTGAATAGCTGGGGTCCAAGCTGATTTGCCCTTCAGAACTCTTCCGTGTCTGCCTCAAGTAAAGGCTGAAGGAGCTATTAAAAGGGACGTGGGGTGGGGAGAATGCGTCAGCTGATGCTTTCAGTTTCTGAGTGATTTCCTTTATGAAACAGAAGAAGAAATGGAAAGTGAAGCTGTGTTAAAATCAAGGGTAGGAAAAGGAAACAAAGTTGAAATCTATCATGACTCAGTAGGAGCAAATCCTTTAAAATCATGACTCTGAGAACTTTCCTGGCAATCCTGTGGTTAAGACTCCCCCTTCCACTTGGGGCAGCAGAGCATCGTGGGGGTGGGGGTTGGGGTGGTGCAGGTTCCATACCTGGTGGGGGACGTAAGACCTCACAAGCGGTGTGTTACTGCTGCTGGTCGTGGCCAACACTGTGCGACTCCATAGACTGCAGCCCACCGGGCTCCGCCATCCCTGGGATTCTCCAGGCAAGAACACTGGAATGGGTTGCATTTCTTTCTCCAATGCGTGAAAGTGAAGTCACTCAGTCTTGCCCGACTCTTAGTGACCCCATGGACTGCAGCCTACCAGGCTCCTCCGTCTGTGGAATTTGCCAGGCAAGATACTGGAGTGGGGTGCCATTGCCTTCTCCACAAGTGGTGTGTAGTGGCAAATAAATAAAAATCGTGATTTCAGAAATCTCACCCTAATGCTAGGGTGCGTCCCAGGAAACAGAATTTTTTAATAGTATGTAGGAGAAGGGAAGGCTTCCTTGGTAGCTCAGCTGGTAAACAATCTGCCAGCAATGCAGGAGACTCCAGCTTCATTCCTGGGTCAGAAAGATCCCCTGGAGAAGGGAATGGCAACCCACTCCAGTATTCTTGCCTGGAGAATTCCATGGACAAAGGAGCCTGGCAGGCTACAGTTCATGGTGTTGCAAAGAGTGGGACAGGACTGATTGACTAACACTTTCACTTTTTTTTCAGGAGATTCTTATGTAAGGGTTTCTGGGAGCACATGATGTGAAAGCCTGCTCAAGAAATAATGTTGTAAAAAGTAGCTTAGAAAAGTCATCTTTCTTGTGGGAGACAATTTGCACCTTGATGTGTATGACTCAGGCCCCTCTTTGGTTTGTCTCTCAGTCATGTTCAGCTGTTTGTGACCCCATGAACCATAGTCCACCAGACTCCTCTGTCCGTGAGAATTCTCCAGGCAAGAATACTAGAGTGGGTTGCCATTCCCTTCTCCAGGGGATTTCCCCCATCCCTGGATGGAACCCAGGTCTCTTGCATTGCATGCAAATTCTTTATCATTTGAGCCACCTGAATTTAATTCAGTATGTTATTTACTATCTCTGGGATTATCCATGAATCAAATCACTGAGCCTGAGTTTTTTTGCCCCCATGCTAAATATAAGAAGCCAAGCCCTGGAATAAACCCTAGGCACTTAGGATCTCTGAGATCCAAAGCAGTCATTCAGTTTTCCCAGCTATAACCTGGGAAATAGTAACACATGTAATATTGTTGGGTGAGCTGCCTAGCTGATAAATTTAGGTATTTATGCTTTGAGCTCTGAAAGAGTGATAATACCCTGAGAGATTTTTTTTTTAATAGAATTTCCTATGATGTAAATATCCATGAAAATGGAGGATAGTTCTCAAGGCTGATTTGAAGATCAAGGAATGTCAGTTGCCTAGGAGAAAGACTCCCTCTATTCTGAAGCTACAGAAAGCAGAGGTTCTTGTGTAACAAGACTGGCACTTGTTTGTTTTTCCCCCAACAATGGGAGCATCATAGAATACTTCAAGTTCAGAGATTGTATTATGTCCAGCGAAAGTAATCTGTACCTGGGAAAGTATGTAATTTTTTTTGGTTGTCTTACTTAACAATATGTTACGCTGGTAGTGATAAAATAACATACCTTTATATCTTTTACAATGTCATCCAGGTAAAAGGGGCTCCTGCATTTTGGCCCCATGCTTTAGAGGGCCCCACACACCACAGACACATAAACTGTAAATTTTTATTTATTTCCTTTTTTGACTGCACCACACAACTGGAGTCCTAACCACTGGACCACCAGGGAATTCCCAACAAAAGGTACATTTCAAAAATAACACACGGTGTCTCTGTTACTGAGAATCTGGTGCTAAATCCTGGCATAGCCAGACATGAAACCCTAAACATCCAGCCCAGGGAAAATGTGTCTCTATCTTTTGCCTTCTCTGCTCAGAGAGAAAGGAAGTTGTGTCATGAAGGTTTCTGTGTTATGAGGGTGCTGATTTTAGGGATAGACACTATTTTGAAAGGCAGAAGTGATCAGAAGTGGTTAGATCAGAGAAAAGGCAAATGTATTGAACCGGCCGAAGGCTTCCTGTCATCCCAACTGCAATCTTACAGTATGAAGTTATTTTCCAGAGCAGTTGCACCAGCTGCCCATTTCTTGTTTCTCTTCTTGTTCTTATTCCTGGCTTATGATGTGCTCATGAATAAGCATGGTATTTGCAACAGTTGCATATGGTAGTTAAATAACATTATGCCTGTTAAGAAATTCATAGTGTGCTTAGACTTGTACACTTGTAGATTTAGACTTACACATTGAGTCAGATTTTCTTCTGCTTTTAAACTCTTCCTTTGTTCCAACTTGCTGATGAATGGTTCCTGAGAATGGGTGTTTAAAAATAAAATCAAGTGGGACCAGATTTTCATATCCACACCCTATCTAGAAAATAGAATATACAATTTCTCCAACATGTCTCTTGAGTGCAAAAGTAATGATGGTAGTTAAAATTCAAATAATAAGGGCACAACACAGTGCCAACAAATTTAGAGGTTAAAAATAGAAGGTGTTGAAAGAAAAGCTTGCCTTCTTTATGCACATTTATAACAAGGATGGCTTCCCTAGTGGCTCAGTTGGTAAAAGGATCTGCCTGCAATGCAGGAGACTCGAGTTCAGGCCTTGGTTTGGGAAATTCCCCTGGAGAAGGGAATGGTTACCTACTCCAGTATTCTTGCCTGGAGAATCCCATGGGCAGAGGAACCTGATGGGCTACAGTCCACAGAGTCAGAAAAGAATCCGACACAGCTGAGCGACTAACATTAGCATTAACTAACAACAAGGACACTCATTCTTTTTTTAAACAGTCATATTGAAATATAATTCACATACCATACAATTCACCCATTTTGGAGAAGACTCTTGAGAGTCTCTTGAACTGCAAGGAGATCCAACCAATCCATCCTAAAGGAAATCAGTCCTGAATATTCATTGGAAGGACTGATGCTGAAGCTTAAACTCCAATACTTTGGCCATCTGATGTGAAGAACTGACTTATTTGAAAAGACCCTCATGCTGGGAAAGACTGAAGGCAGGAGAAGAAGGGGACAACAGAGGATGAGGTGGTTGGATGGTATCACCAACTCAATGGACATGAGGTTGTGTAGATTCCGGGAGTTGGCGATGGACAGGGAGGCCTGGTGTACTGCTGTCTTGTGGGGTTGCAGAGTTGGACACAACTGAGAGACTTAACTGAACTTAACTGAAACTATACAATTCAGTATGTCACAGAGCTGTACAACCATCACCATAGTCAATTTTAGAGCATTCTCATTACCCCAGAAAGGAGATTACACTTCCTTGCTATCACCTCCAGTCCTCCTGGGCTTCCCTGATAGCTCAGATGGTAAAGACTCCACCTGCAATGTGGGAGACCTGGGTTCGATCCCCAGGTTGGGAAGATCCCCTGGAGGAGGGCATTCTTGTTTTCTTGCCTGGAGAATTTCCACGGATAGAGAAGACTGGTAGGCTACAGTCCATGGGGTCACAAAGAGTCAGACATGACTGAGTGACAAAGTGCAACAACCAGTCCTCCTAGTCCTCAGTTCAGTTCAGTTCAGTCGCTCAGTCATGTCCGACTCTCCGTGACCCCATGAATCACAGCACGCCAGGCCTCCCTGTCCATCACCAACTCCCGGAGTTCACTCAAACTCATGTCCACAGAGTCGGTGATGCCATCCAGCCATCTCATTCTCGGTCGTCCCCTTCTCCTCCCGCCCCCAACCTTTCCAGTGGGAGTCCTTTCCAGTGAGTCAACTCATCGCATGAGGTGGCCAAAGTATTGCAGTTTCAGCTTTAGCATCAGTCCAGACAACCACTAATCTACTTTCTGTCTCTTATAAATTTGCCAACTCTGGACATTTCATATAAATAGAATCAAACAATATGTGACCTTTTGTGACTGGCTTCCTTCATTTTCAAATTTCATCTATGTTGTAGCATATGCAGTACTTTATTTTTTATTGATGAATAATATTTCACTGTAAAGATATACTTTATTTAATACATCAGTTTATCAGTTGATGGATCCACCTTTTGGCTGTGGTGAATAACAATGATATAAACATTCATGTTCAGGTTTAGGTATGAATGTATATTTTCATTTCTCTTTATATACCTAGGAATAAAATGGCTAGGTCATGTGGTAACTCTATGTTTAACCAACTGAGGGACTACTAAACTGTTTTTCCAAAGGCACTGCGCCATTTTTACTGTGAAGGTTTTAGTCAGTCTCCCTCTTATTAAAAGATGTTTACTCCTTGGAAGGACAGTTATGACCAAACTAGATACCATATTAAAAAGCAGAGACATTACTTTGCCAACCAAAGCCATGTATGGATATGAGAGTTGGACTGTGAAGAAAGCTGATCACTGAAGAATTGATGCTTTTGAACTGTAGTGTTGAAGAAGACTCTTGAGAGTCCCTTGGACTGCAAGGAGATCCAACCAGTCCATTCTAAAGGAGATCAGTCCTGGGTGTTCATTGGAAGGACTGATGCTAAAGCTGAAACTGCAATACTTTGGCCACCTCATGTGACGAGTTGACTCACTAGAAAAGACTCTGATGCTGGGAAAGGTTGGGGGCAGGAGGAGAAGGGGACGACAGAGAATGAGATGGCTGGATGGCATCACCGACTCTGTGGACATGAGTTTGAGTGAACTCCTGGAGTTGGTGATGGACAGGGAGGCCTGGCGTGCTGTGCTTCATGGGGTCGCGGAGAGTCGGACACGACTGAGTGACTGAACTGAACTGAAGAAGGTGTAGACTACCAGCAATGAGGCAGCTGTGCTGTAAATCATAAGGAGAATTTGCAATTAGACAAATCAAGTTACCTCCTTTCCCAAAAGAGATGATGGGAGAAGTGGTGGAGGAAGGGAGAAAACAGGAGCATATGGTCTCTAGTTGGAACCCACATTTTTCAGGTTGGCATCCCAGGTTGACGGTGCATATAGCAGGGACTCTGACACAGTCCTCTTTGTGTTTATCTTCAGGATTCTCACACTTCCACGCTTGCAGTTGCACTGGACACACATTGTGCACAATTGTGCAGGTCAGGGGACATGATGGGGAAAGAAAGAGGAAAGCTCTGTGAAAAGGGGGCTGGGGACAGGCTGATAAATCTTTTGCTGAGAAGTAATTGGCATTACTGAGAACCCAGACCAGGATAAGAGACATTCTCCTCACTCCTTGGTATTGGAAGGGAGAGAGATGCACTGAGAGATGTGGTCAAGAGCCAGGGAATTCAAGAAATTCCAATTAATGTGTTTCTGTTTGTTATTCCTGGATAGGGAGATTTCAGGAAACATGAATTATATACGTAATTTTCTTGATTGTTTTCCAATCATTTCTGTCAGCTTTAAGTCCTCAAATAAATATTAAGTGTAACATGACATATGTCTCTTCTCTACCCTTTCTTCCTTTTTTCTTTTGGGGCTTCTGTTCTAGCAAAGGTTTTGGTGGCATGACCATGGCAAGGATGAGGTTACAGATACCCGGTGTGCCTTCTTTAGCACTATACAGGTGCCAGGGTTCTCTCAAGGTCAGTGTGCCTGCCCATCTTACCTTCCACTAAGAACACTCCCAGTTTTTCTCCCCAGGCACCAGATCTGATAATAAGTTACTCAGGCCAAGTAAGCTAAAACCTTTTGAAATGGATACTTGTCCAGTCAGTAGAATGGAATGAGTTTACCTTTGCAGCTGATGTGAATTGTATTTTCCATCAGAAGCCTCTTGACAAACAAAGATTTCACAGCTTTATGTTTCTTTCTATTCTTTACTTAACAGGAAGAATTCTCCCACATGTATTTAGATTGCCTACGGGATGGGACCTAAAACAGAACTGGAATACCTCCTCATTTCTCCTAATGGACATCAGAAAGGGAGAGAGAAGATGGATGGATGGAAGCACAAGATGTAACAAGATCTGCTTCCGTGGAGGGCAGGGGTAGGGTGTTTATGTACACAAAGGTACCTGCTGATGGTGTCAGGATGTAAGATAAAGCCCTGGACTATAAAAGCTGTAGAAAAAGATGTTTATTCTATTCAGTGAAAAGGTTGTTGAAAGGTTGCTGCTGGGAGCCGTGTGTTACTCTGGGATTCGTGACCTCCAGAGGATTTCGATCTGGTGTCAGAGATGTGGCTTGCTACTTTGTATAGCAAAGTTTTATTAAAATATAAAAGAGATAGGGAAAGCTTCTGACATAGACTTCAGAAGGGGCAAGAAAGAGTGCCCCTTTGCTAGTTTTTAGCAAGGTGTTTTGTCTGTTGCTGCTGCTGCTGCTGCTAAGTCACTTCAGTCATGTCCGACTCTGTGTGACCCCATAGACGGAAGCCCACCAGGCTCCCCCGTCCCTGGGATTCTCCAGGCAAGAACACTAGAGTGGGTTGCCATTTCCTTCTCCAATGTGTGAAAGTGAAAAGTGAAAGTGAAGTCGCTCAGTAGTGTCTGACCCTTAGCGACCCCACGGACTGCAGCCCACCAGGCTCCTCCATCCATGGGATTTTCTAGGCAAGAGTACTGGAGTGGCTTGCCATTGCCTTCTCCGTTATGTCTGTTAGAAAACTATTAATCAGATAAGAGAGACACCTCAAGGCTGAGGGAGTTTCACCAGGCCCCTCTCCCACAATGTGCATTTTGAGATAGGATGGCACAAGGTGTGTATCCCCTGGCCATAAAAAAATTGACAGGAATGCTGGTTTGTTGAGCTATTATCAGCCCAAGGTGTGAGAAGAGAAAAAAAGTTAGTCTTAGGTGGAACCATTTTGAATAAAGGCAAATTCCAAAACAAATACATGGTTTCATTAACATAGTTTAAGAACAACCTGTCCATAAGAGAAACGCATTGGTTAGCTCAAGGTAGAATCAGGTGTTGTCAAAACAGAATTAAAAGAGGGTGTGTGTGTGGGGGTGTGTGTGTGTATGTGTGTGTGTAGAAGAAAAAACCGTCTGCAGCTTGCAGTTTATTTCCTCCTGCCACTTGGGGACCTATGTCCTTCCTGCCTGTTATCCTCTCAATGTTTAGACCAGTTCATGCCCACTGTAACATTGCCTCTCAATGTTTAGACCAGTCTGTGTTAGTTGGAACCAGTTCATGCCCACTGTAACATTGCATTTTTCAGTAGCTGAGTCTGGAAGATTTAAGGTACAGCAAAATTTCAGAAAAACCAGAACACACCTTTATGTTTGATCACATCTAAGTTATTTATTAATTAATGACTTTTCAGGCATCCACGCTATGTATACTGATGATCTCAAGTGCACACTACACTATCTTTAATACAAAAGATATTCACTATACTGTGCATAAAATCTCCAAGACTTATTTATCTACTTGTTGTAAGTTTATACCTTTAAACTATATCTCTCCTATTCTCCCACATCCCTGCCCCTGATAACTACCATCTAAATTTAATTCCTACAGGCAATCATTTTGCAACCCAGAGGGTGATTGATTGATGATCTCCTGACTGTTTTGGTTCACACCAACCTTGATGTCTGTCTCTGGTCATTCAGTATTTACCCAGAAAATCCCAGTTGCCCCAGGCATACCATGACTTTCATGGTTTCCCTGAAGACTCTCAGGATTAAATGAAGTTTTATATCCCCTAATACACAATATTTCTAGTGGGGGAAAACCTCCACTATTCATGACATTTCCCAGAAATGTGCACTAGGTCCTTAATCACCAAATAATTCCCCTGTCCTGCTGCTTTCTTATCATTTTGAATCTGGGCTCATCAAAACAACTGAGTTCATCAAAGAAAGTCTTGTGTTGCAAAGAAATCTTCTCCATATGATTATAATCTACAATGACAAAGCAGCATTCTTCTCTCCTTCCCTTTTGCCTACTCTTTCCCTCTCCCTACTGGTAAGACATCTTTCCATACACATTTTTCCCCCTTTCTTTTTATTCAAACCTCCGTGGGCAAATTTAAGAGTCAGAATTTTTTCTCTTTTTTATTTTTTTAATTATGAAAGATTCTAACAGATCTATAGGAGACTTGGAAAATACAGAACAAGATTACATATAGTTCCACTATATATTACAATTATTTTTCAAGCAGATAAATTAAGATTTTTTTAGTTGGAGTGTCAATATCAAATTCTCAACAATTAAAAGAATGAATATACAGAGAAGTAGAAGCATATACTAGACCTGAAGAGCACTATAAACCAATTCAAGATATTTTAAAGAAAAGCATTATTTTGGTTTCTAGTGTATTGTACAGAATCTACCTTTTTGCCCTCACTTGCTGTGTTGTGGTTCGGAGAAGTTAATGGCAAGCCCCTCCAGTACTCTTGCCTAGGAAATCCCATGGATGGAGGAGCCTGGTAGGCTGCAGTCTGTGGGGTCGCTAAGGGTTGGACACGACTGAGCGACTTCACTTTCACTTTTCACTTTCACACATTGGAGAAGGAAATGGCAACCCACTCCAGTGTTCTTGCCTGGAGAATCCCAGGGACGGGGGAGCCTGGTGGGCTTCCGTCTACGGGGTCACACAGAGTCAGACACGACTGAAGTGACTTAGCAGCAGCAGCTGTGTTGTGGTTACAGGGAGGACAGAGAAGAGGCGATACCTCCCTGCCTGCCTCCTGAAACATTTGTATTGTGGTCACCTGACCCTACTTCTAGCTGTATTCCTTCCAAATTTGACCTGTTCACTGCTTTAAAAAAAAAAAAACAAAAAAACTCTTTGCTCTCTTCCGTTAATGGGATGCTTGAACTCATGTTGTATAGAGTTTGTATAAACAGTCCTAGATTAAGACTTGTCTGGGGAGGCGGGGCAGAAGGCAGAAGGGAGGGAGAGAGGACTCCCGGGCCTCCCTAGGCTTCGATCCCCCAGCCTTTGGATGGACACAGCATGTTAGAGTCTGTGCAGGGTGTTGGGAAGGGGAAATTTCTGCTTACCCTTCAGGATTCTTCTGGCTGATCTAATAATTAAATCGATGCAAGACAAATTAACAGGAGAAAATCTAAGTTAATTTCATACATATGGAGGTCTCCTAGTATACAGCCTAAGAAGTGACTTGAAGCTGGCAGCTTTTATACCTTTTAGACAAAGGAATAATAAATTCATGAGAAACTGGCAAGGCAAAGAAACTTGGACTTGGGTACTAATTAGTGGAGAGTCTAAGCAGAGCTGGTTTATGTATCTTCCCAGCCCTCAATTCCATACCGCCAGTGACAGGGATGTCTCTCTGCTTCCTGGCATAGTGAGGGTACCTTTCTCATGGGAGATTTATTTCCTGCTCTGAGAGGAGGGTCAGAGTGTTCTCCTTGCACTGGCTGTTTTCTCAAGTAATAACTTCAAAATAATCAATATGCCATTTTGGCATATTTGAAGGAAGCCTGCCCTGAACTGTATCACAGGACCAACCTGTACAGGATCTAAAGTGACTCCAAAGACGGAAAAACATTGCTGAAAGGGACCACAGTGTTACAGGTATGAGACATCTGACTACTTTATAGAAACAGAGCCATGGCATCACCCCACAGAGGGAATGCCAACTGTTCCCAAGAGGTCAGTTGGGAAATCGCCCCTTTACTGAACCCCCGGACCTGTCCCCAGTCCAATCCCCCTCCCAGAACTCAATTCAGATGTTAACACTGGCCCAGCAGAGTTCCTCCCTAACCATGATCAAGTACTGTGTGGCTAGGGTCTAAGTCCACGCCTGTGCCGATTGTTAAATATTTTGAATACCAACTTGGTGGAGGGTTTCAGCTCCCTTCTAGCAGTAGCCCTGTGGGTACCATGTTCCAGTTCCTCACTCCTCAGCTAAAGATGCTGAAGGGATGAGGTTTCCAGAGTCCAAACACCTCTCAGACTTTTCCTCTGCTGGCTGCGTGGCTTCATTCAGTTCCTGAAGAAACGCCAAGAGATGCAAAGCCTTAGGATCCGCTGTGTTTTTCGAGAGCTTCATTTTGGCAAGTCTTCGCAGTTTGTTTTTCATTTTTTCTCCCTCCTTTGATCCCTGGTTTATTTTCACACCCTCTATGAAATGGTGGATGGCCTTGTCTTCACGCTTCCTCTGGTACAGCTGAAAGTTGCCATATCGCAGGTGGAGCACTTGTTTGGCTACAGGAGGAAGCTCTTTGCCGAATTCTTTTTGAAAGTAATACTCTGCTTCTTCATACTGACCAACTTGTGCATGGAGGCAGGCGAGATAGGAGGTGATACGGAAGAAATTTCCATTACTCTCTTCAGCTCTCTTTAGATGATCTATAGCATATCTTACTAGTTCCTGTAATTCCTCTCTCTCCCCGCCCGTTTTCTCTACCTCCAGGACCTTGGCCCTATAGTAGCACCCGATATGGCAGTGCAGGTAGATGTTGTGGGGCATGCATTTTAGAGCCTTTCTCAGGAGTTCTATAGCTTGGTCCAAGTCACCTTTTCTTCGATACAGCTTTGCTGCCCCTCGAATCACATCTGTGGCCAATGGGGCTTTTGCCAAAGCTTCTTCAACTAATCTCTCTCCTTCATCTTTTTGATTCATCTTTTGAAGTTTCAGGGCCAGGAGGACTTTGACATACTGGTTGTCAGGATTCAGCCGAATGGCTTGCCTCAGAGGGTTAACGGGATTCTGAGATGGTGGCTGGTTATCCAGCCGGTAGCTCGCGATGGCCAGTCCAGAGGTGAACTCTGGGTTCTTGGGGTCCTTCTCCAGAGCCTTCTCAAAACACACCTTGGCCCTTTCGTTTTGGTTTCCGCCACACTTTAACCGTGTCCACCCTTCCTCACAGTCCAGCTCAGGACTCTCAATTCTGTAGGGGCTGGAAAACTTCTGGCAGACTTGTTTCACTCTGTCTACATAAAGCTGCGCTTCTGTGAATCTTCCCAGGTGATAGTAGACCCAGGCGTAGTTTCCCCAGGTTACCAGGCTTCTGACCTCTGCCTGGTCAGCGTGATCTCTCCGGATGCACTCTTCGGCTTGCCGTAAGCATCCAAGGGCTGCCTCGTGCTGGCCTCTGTGGTGTTTTATGTAGGCCTGTATGTTGCACATAGTGGCTTTGAATTCGCTGTTCTGAAACTCAGTCTGGTTACACACTCTGTCTTCAAAATCATCCAAAGAATGTTCTCCCTCTACCAAGTTCCAGGTGAAATGGCTCTTGAGCTGCTGTAGACTATGCTCCAAGGAATTCTTTGTGGTCTCACTGTGAAGGAAAAACAGAAATGAACACTCTAAGACATAGCACAGATTCACCCACGAGAAAAGGGAAGCATGACAAATAGGATTTTCCTTCTCCTTAACAGTGTTAACTCCAATAAAAAATAAAGAGTATCCTTTCCTTGGACTTCACTGGTGGTCCAGTGGTAAGGCTCCACACTTCTACTGCAGGGGGCATCTTCAGCCTGATCCCTGGTCAGGGAACTAATCCCATGTTGTAAGTAGCACAGCCAAAAGAGAAAAAAAAAAAAAGAACATCCTTTACTTTTTTAATTTTTTTTCAGTCTTGGTATATGTGTTAAATACACAGGGAAGCAGAAATGGGGTGATCACAGGCAGCAGAAAAATTAGGAAGGGACTTCCCTGGTGGTCCAGTGGTTAAGAATCTGCCTTCCAATGCAGGGGACACAGGTTTGATCGCTAGACAGGGAACTAAGACTCAGAGCCCTCATGTCACAATTAGAGAGAAGCCTGCATGCTGCAACATGACAGCCCTCCCAACAGTCAACAGTAAAATAAATAAATATTTTAAGAAAAGAATTAGGGAGAGGGCAGTGGGCAGCAATCTGAGCCTGAGGATAGTCTTTCCTGAATAAGGGAATTTTTGTTAGGAATGCTGGCTCTTGGCTTTCTGCGAGGGTCTCTACGTGCATGTGTGCATGCTAAGTCACTTTGACTCTTTGTGACCCTATGGACTGTAACTCACCAGACTTCTCTGTCCATGGGATTCTCCAGGCAAGAAACTGGAGTGGGTTGCCATGCCCTCCTCCAGGGGACCTTCCCCACCCAGGAATTGAACCTGTGTCTCTTACATCTCTTGCACTGGCAGGCAGGTTCTTTACCACTAGTGACATCTGGGAAGCCCAAGGGTCTCTACAGGAGCAGCCAAATCTTGGTAACTGATTTTAGGTTCGATTTTATGTAGTTTTAAAGAAGTAATGGTCAAAATAGAAAACCGGAAAAAAGAGAATATAGACTGTCAAAATAATAAAAGAACCAAACAAAATCGATTTGATAAAAGCTCCAAAAGTTTGGCTAGACAAAAGAAAATCAGTTAAGGATTTGTGACAAGCTCATGTAATTAGACAGGAAACACAAAGTAATAAAAATTTAAAAAGACAAAGTAGGGAGAACTAAAGAATTTAAAACATCAAAGAGAAAATAGAGTTGAAGTTTAGAAGCACAATAAGGTTGTCCTTATTAAAACAATAAAAAAGTATAAAATTATACAGTTGAAATTTCAAAATACAAAAGTAAATGCTAGTTAAGAAGGAAATACAGAAGCGAAGAGCCATTCAACGTGTTATTTCTTTGGCAATTCCTTTTCTTAACACGTTTCACTGATTTGACCTATTAATAATTTTGTATTTGTTTTAATTTTCCTTTGAAATTTAACTTTGACCCTCCTATGGTTTGCTTTTGAAGGAGTTTAGAACAAGTCTTCCCAATTTGTGCCATTTTGGCAAGTGGACTGTTTTGAGTGGAAAGCAATCAAGACCCAGTAGATTCAGTGCAGGAGACACAAGAGACACAGGTTTGATCCCCGGGTCAGGAAGATCCCCTAAATGAGAGCATGGGAACCCACTCCGATATTCTTGCTTGGAGAATCCCATCATGGACAGAGGAGCCTGGTGGGTTACAGTCCATGGGGTCACAAAGAGTCAGACACTACTGAAGCAACTATGCACGGGCGCACACTTTCATAAAAGAGAGCAAGCAGGGGGCTACAGAAGGAGTGTCATGGGCAGCTAACATCTTTCATTATGGGAAATGCTCTTTCTCTTTGAGGGTGCCTTTGCAACTCTTCTGGAAAGATTTTATTCCTTTGTGTTAGTCCACTAAATAAACAACAAGTAAATAAATAAGCAAAAACGAACCAATAGAAACAGCAGTCAAATAAAATTCCTATCTTGAATACATTTGGAAAAGAGTAGGTTAAAAATCATTCATTACCTAAAATTGTTTTCAATGTTGTCTATGTATTAGGGTCCCTGAAATGTTGTTTATTCTCACTTAAAATATTTTTTCATGATATACATTAATCAGTTCTCTTATCAGAAGCTGATATTCAATATATTATGGATTCTGACATAGACAACCAATAGAAATCTGGGAAGGATCACTTCTGAAATAACCGTCTAAATGGAAGATTTTATTCCTTCATTTTTTCCTACTCTCTATCTTTCACTTTTTATACCTCCCCTCAACTTGATTAGACCAGGGCTGGGTACCCAGATTCAAGTGGAAGCTGGAAGTGGAACTGAGAGGGAGTCAGTGAGTCTTCATGAGTCTTCATATGTTAAGAAGAGTGCTGTGCATGCTGGGGTTTGATGGTGGACATGTTCTATACGACTTGCTGCAGAGAGAATGACCCAGATACACATGTAGAAGACTCAGTGACTGGGTCCCCCAAGCTCACCAGTGTCCTGTTCTAGTCCTCCTGAGGTCATTAGTGTCCTGTGCATGGGTTCTGTGGGCCATTCTAGGAACTTTAAATCAGTTCCTGCTCATTTCTGTTACTTGTAACAAATGGAGCTATAATTATCCAAGTAGAATAAACAAAAAATAGGAGGGAAAATGGGTAGGAGTTACTGCTTAGGGAAAAACTCTTGTCTTTTCAAAGCCTTCTGTCCATGGGATTCTCCAGGCAAGAATACTGGAGTAGGTTGCCGTGCCCTCCTCCAGGGTATCCTCTCCAGCCAGGGATCAGGAAGATCTTAATGAAGATCAAGGTTGTCTGAGGCTCTTGATGTAACACAGGAGACAGCCTCACTTGCTATCTGACCTTGTAATGACACCAGCCTCTCCTTGAAAACTTTATGTCCAATCTGGTCTCTCTTCCTTCTTAGTGAGGTTATGGGAAGATTCTCTTACTTAGCACATGGGTTCTTTAGCTCCTTTCTCATTGTGTACAAGGAGCAGAGAGAGTGAATACAGTTGAGATTATCTCTCACATACAATACATATAGTCAACTCTACATTTGCAAGATAAATACATTTAATATATACATGTATTTAACATATACATGAATGTTAAATTCTTTTGAATTGTCATTCAAAAGGCATCCAATTTTATTGTGTGGTTTTGAGTTTTTATTTCTATTGGTAAATCAGAAGCTGGTCCCAGATCCTTGCGAACTGAACTCAGACTTGTGAGATTTATGTCCCTGATGCCCCTAGAAATTCCAAGTATTTACACAGCAAACAATTTCTCCCCTTGCTTCTTGTCTGGATGAAAGCCACAGTCCCACTGTCTGCCAGGCTCAGAGCCAGTGCTGCCTCCACACTGTCTTAGAGCAGTACCAACACCACCGGGGTGGGGTTGTGGGTGGGGGAGCCTATTAGAAATGCACAGGCTTGGATCCCAAGCCAGACCTAAAAAATCAGAGTCTTGGGGTTTGGGGAGGTTAGTATTTGAGCTCAAGTGGCAATGGCAAGCCATTCCAGTACTCTTGCCTGGAAAATCCCATGGATGGAGGAGCCTGGTAGGCTGCAGTCCGTGGGGTCGCTAAGGGTCGGACACGACTGAGCGACTTCACTTTCACTTTTCACTTTCACACATTGGAGAAGGAAACGGAAACCCACTCCAGTGTTCTTGCCTGGAGAATCCCAGGGACGGGGGAGCCTAGTGGGCTTCCGTCTATGGGGTCACACAGAGTCGGACATGACTGAAGTGACTTAGCAGCAGCAGCATCAGTCTTTAACAAGGTTTCTGTGAATCTTACACAGGCTCAAGTATGAGAAACATTCTCTTAGACCACAGGAGCAATGGCCAATGACAATCCCTATAGTTAAAGAATCAAAGGAAATGAGAAGATGAACTGATGGGTCAGTTTTATTATGGGAAAGATTCTAAGAGAAGGACATGCTAAAATTCTAAGAAACAGGAAGAAGGTTTCTAAAGATTCTGAATTACTATAGAAACAGACATCTGGAAGTATCTCAAATTATTATTTTCTTCCTATCAGGCAGAGGTGCAAACTAGCAGAAAAAATATATTATATTTCTTCTAGGAAGTAAGTACCAGGGCTGGTATCCCTAGATTCTGGAGCTCCTAGGACTGAGGCTTAGCTATCCAGTCTGACTTCTTGACCCTTAAACTGGAGAAAATAGAATAGAAAGCTTTCTTCCTACTCATTGTGTGAACGCTTCCTCCCCAGGGAAATCTAATGTTTCTGGGATATGAGAAGATTTTAGAGGTGGGGACTGTTTTCTCCAAGCAGTTCATCTCCAATTCTTATGTCAGGTAGGAGGATGCTAGCCAGTCAGTAGAATTTTGGGGTGAAAATATTTGTTATTTTGCCAGCCTTAATGCAAATCTGAGATGCATGAACACATTAAAAATCTTCCACCTTAGCATGAAGTGAGGTTGCTACCCTGAGTACATTTTTAACAATATCTGCTAAAAAGAGACATGTCTCACTGTGGTTATATATATCTATTTTCTTTTCCCTTATATTTCTTCTGATTTTTGCTTCATGTATCTTTGTTTCTTTGTTGTTAGGTATCTAATGGTTTATGATTATCTATCTTCTTTGTGAATTGTACCTTTTATCATTAAAAATATTTTTGTTTCATTTAAAATAAATGAAAAGTATTTAGATCATAAAAAAACAATCGTATTAAAAGCCCCTCACTGATTCCTTTGGATAAGAAACACAGGGCAGTCTACAGGAGCAATTTCTTTAGATCCCTCTTTAAGTGAGGCACCTGCCTGCTTTAATCTCTCTCCTCCTGTCCCTTCTTTTCTGCTTCACTGTTCACCAGCCTCAATTCTCAGCTTCCCGGTGAGAGATCCCTGTAGGAAACTTGACAGTGTGAAGCAGAAATAGGAGTAAACAAGCCAACATCCTAAAGACCTGCAGAAGATAGATGAGTCGTAAGGCTATAATCAAACACTAAAGCAAAACAACCTAGAAACTTGCCTTTTAGGAGCATGGCTATTGACAGTTCAGTTTCCACAACAAGAAGGACTAGGCATTTTCAACACAGTCAGAGGAGAGTCTTTTACCTCATGATTGCCGTGCACTTCTCAGCTGTTCTGAAAGACTGCAGTTCGGGCTATTGCGCTCTTCAGAAATCTTCCTCCTCTGCTTCAGTGGAATGTTAAGAGACCTATATATGAATGCATCACCAGATTCCTTTGCCTAAATAGACTTTAGGAAAGAGAAAATGAAACTGGAAACTGAAATTGGCAGGACTCTAAGAGGAAGTGAATCTTGAGTGCTAAGTGAGAGCCAAACTTACAGGGTGCCTTCCTCCCCCTCCCCCTACAGTTAGTCAGAAGTTCTTTGTGAATTGTTTTGATGTCCTAACATCAGCTGCCATCAACCGAGCCCAGCTCCGGGAAGGATACATTTACCAAGCACTCTGCCTCATTACTGGAATGTTAACCCATCTTCACTCTGTCCACTATTAACAGCAAGATGACCTGCTGGCCCCTGTGCATGCTGGGTGTATGCTAAGTCGTTTCAGCTGACTCTTTGCAACCCCATGTAGCCCTCCAGGCTCCTCTGTCTGTGGGGATTCTTCAGGCAGGAATACTGGAGTGGGTTGCCATGCCCTCCTCCAGGGGATCTTCCCGACCCAGGGACCAAACCCCCGTCTCTTATGTTTCCTGCATTGGCAGGAGGGTTCTTTACCGCTAGTGCCACTTGGGAAGTCCCGCTGGCCCCTGTGATGAACAGTTATGTAACTTCTACAGGTCTGGGGGGTTTCTTCTATTTTACTCAGTACTGAATCTCCAGTTCCTGCAGTCATACCTGGCACATGGTAGGCATTCAAAAAGTAGTAGCTGAATGAATGAATATGTGATTGGAACTGTGGGCTCTGATGTCAGTCTATCTGCATTGAAAACCAGGCTCCATTTTTATGTGGTGACACTAGAAATTACTGAATGTCTCTGTGCTTTAGTTTCTTCTCCTGTGAAATGAAGATATTACCACTACCTTGTGGTGTTTGTTGTGGGGATCAAATGGCTTAATATATTAGAATAATGCCTGGAACATAATAAGTGAGTGTCAGTTTTTATTATAATTAATAACTACAATCATTAACCAAAGAGACCAGCAAGGAAACTTCTGATGTTTACCTTTTCCAGAGCCTCAGTTTGGCATTCCACCATCCATCATGGAATGAATCATTAACCAAAGAAAAACAATTCCTAGCATCTCTACACGTTCTTGGCTTTCCTGAGCTCCACATTTTGAATCCCTGTGGGTCATCTTAGAATTTAGCATCTGCACACTACAATTTGCAACCAGAGTGGTTTGTTATAACAGAGGAAATGTGCTTTATCCTTATACATATCCCTAATCATAAAGGAATTACAATGTACATAGACCCAAGAGGGAAAATGTAACCACGCCAACTATCTTTGAGGTCAGGAAATTACACAGAGAACAGGTGAAACATTCCCAGTAAAACCGAGGTTGCTGAGGCAGGTTATTCAGTTTGGGGGAAAGCATTATTTATGGTGGATTTTTCTACCTAGGGCAAGGTAGAAGCAGAAGCTATGGTTCTTGGAAATTCCCTGCCATTTCATTAGGATTACAGCTAAGCTGGTAACCCTTACTTGTAGGTCTCACTCAAGAGTGATAAGTTCTAGTTCTATGTACAAGTTCTATGGTGTATTTATAGAAATGCAAGTCATGTACAAGAAATGCTGATTAGAGAACTAGAACACTGTGGCTTTTGTTTTGGTTTTTGGAATTTGCATTCAAGAAAACTATAGGATAGAAATGTGTAAGTCTTGTTAATAAAGGTCCTGGTTGGGGAGAGGCACAGAGAAAGAACATGTTCACTGTGTTTCAAAGTGTATAGAGGTGCTGGTTTATTCTTTAGAAATCTGTGTGGCCAGTGCCTGTGTATAATGCTTTCACAATAGGAATGCATCAGCTGATCTGGCAGCTGGGTTAATTTGAGAATTCACTGTGTGATTGCAAAACAGAAACTGAAGAAAATCAGTTCACCTCTAGCAGTATTTCTGTTTTGAAAAAAGTGAGACAGTGAGAGTTCTGGTTACTCAGCTCATTACCAATATTTATGGTTCTGTGTCCTAAAATATAGGCCTAGGGCTGCCTCTGTCTCAGTCTAGACTAAGGGAGAGTCCTGATTTGCTGTTCCCAAGAATGAGGAAAGCCACCTTCAAGGGCTGCATCAGCTACAAAGTGGTGTAATGCCTTAGTTTGAACACTGTCATCAACCACCAGCCGTATCAGCATCACCTGGGGCCCTGCTAGAAATGCGAATTCTCAGGCTCCAGTCCAGACCAAATGAATCAGAAATTCTCAGGTGGAATTCATGGGCCAGCAGTTTGGGGACCAATTAGATGTAAGGGAAGGCTGGAAAATGTAGTTTCAAAATGGGGACCGCTTTTACCAATGACAGCTTCATACTGTGCAAGTGGGAACACTAATTTGGGTGGACCATGAGTATGTTGCTCTGGTCCTAAATATCCACGATGTATCCTTCTTTCCAAACATACTCAGACCTTCCTAAGGGAGTCAGCCCTTGGGAATCAAGGCAGTCATTGCACCCAACTCATGATCAGGGATCTGTGGGTGATTTCCTGACCTCGCCAATGATCTGGGCATGACTCTTTTCAGTCTGATGATTAAAAAACCTAAAAGACTAGATAAGATTAGATAACTCATGTGTACCACATGCAATGGTGGGGCATGATAACTGTAATAAATATTCTCAGTTGAAAAAAGGAACATGGAGAAATCTCAGAAGGTGGAAGTCTGTAGCAATGATGACATTCTGATGGGGAGGCATTCTGAAGATCCTCTATCCTGGCAATGGTGGAAGTTTCTTAGTTAGATCCTGATTCTGCTCTCTGATGGGAACAATTTTGCCATTGTTCTCTATATCCCTGACTCCAACCTCTGGGAGTTCATTCATTTTCTCTGTTATTCTCACCTTTCCTACCTGACCTAGGGGTTCTATTTTCACTTTGTTGGTTCCAGAGACTCATATACTCACAAAAAACTTTTGTTGGTAGCATTTCTAAGGAGAACATTTATTCAAAATATTAATACTCTCAAAGAGTGCTCAGATATTTGTCAATGTTTAGTTCTGAGCATAAAGAGAGTTTGAAAAATACATAATCTCATGGAAGCATTGGTAGGTAAAAGAGAGATGAAAAAGACCACTTAAAGGTACAAGAGGCAGTGAGAGTAGTCAGAGGAAACGTGTGGATTGAGTGTTCTCTGCGTGGATATGAATTCTGGAAGAAAGTTTTTAAAATTAGTGGGAGGAACAGTTTCACCTCTCTCGTCAGCTGCCTCCCCCAGTCTGGGCAAAGCTTCAAGGGCATTTCACAGATGCCAGCCCATCTGTGCACCTGCTTTTAGACTCCTTTTGTGCTTACTACAGCACTGTAGGCAGAGACCCCCAAGAGTCATGTGAGGCCCAAGCAATACCTGCTAAAATTGCCCCTCAAAGTCAAGGAAGGTAAGTATCACTATGAAATAAAAAGCCTGGTTCCTGCCTTTCTAGAGTTTACAATCTGATTGCAAGATTTAACTTTCGCACATCTGATGACAGAGAGGTGAGCCCTTCAAAACCGAAAAGCACAATTGATGGACGAAGCTAATATTGGGAAATAACATTAGCATTCTGTACACACTTTTCTGCACTTTGACTTTCTTATTTTTTAAATATAACTTAGCTATAATGTTCTGTATTATTACATGTAGAACTCTTTTCTTAAAAATATGGACATGCTGTTTCATGTTATGAAGTGTTAATATTGAATAAGTAGGGCCCCTAATGATGGATGTTCGAGTTGTTTTCAGTCCTTTGTTATTATAAACAAAGCTTCATGAACATCCATGTACACATCTTTGCACACATATGCAAATACAGAGTAAATTAATGAGTGAAATTGCTGGGGAAAGATCCACAAACACTTAATAACCATCAACAAATTCCCTCCACCTATACAATTTCCAGTCTCAGTGGCAGTGCATGATATAGCCTGTATCCAAGTCCTTTTTAGTATACACTTAGGAAAGGCGTTTTCTTTGTTGACCTGAGACAGTCTCCTTGTAGTGTTGGTGTACTTTGCTCTTAAAAAAAGTGACACTGATATCATTTTACATGTTTACAAACTTTCTTCATTTCCTGTCTGTTCCTGACCTTTGTCCATTTTCCCACTGAGTTTCTTTTTCCTTATCGATTAACAGAAACTATTTCAGCATTAAGGAAATTAGTCCTTTACCTATCAATGTGTTGAGATAGTATTTTTGTTTGTCATTTATCTTTTGACTTTCTGAAGGTATCTCTTCTATGAAATATGTTTTTCATATATATGTATTAATATTTTATGCCCTGTAGAGTTTTTTTCAAACTTATACCTTCTAGACCCCATGATTACAAATGTCTCAAGCACTTTGGTAGTAATTTTATGATTTTTAAACATTTAAAACTTTGATGTACATGGAATTTATTTTGGAGTTTAAAGAGTGAGGAAAGAGAACCAGCCTGGAGTGACATTCTAGTCACTCATTCAATCAGCGAATGTTGAGTGTATGCTGTGTGTCAGGCCATGTGCAAGTCACTGGGTGAGTGAGAGCTGGCAAATTCAGATGACACAACTGACAATAAGCCGGGATCATATAGTCCCAAAGCAAGTCCTTTCCCTCAAAGCAGCATTTGTTCAAAATATCTGTGAAAGTGAAAGTGTTAGTTGCTCAGTCATGTCCGACTCTCTGCACCCATGTGAACTGTAGCCAGCCAGGCTCCTCTGTTCATGGAATTCTCCAGGGAAGAGTACTGGGATGGGTTGCCATTCCCTTCTCCAGGGGATCTTCCCGACCCAGGGATTGAACCTGGGTCTCCCGCGTTTCAGGCAGATTCTCTATCTTCTGAGCCATCAGAGAAACCCCCAAAATATCTATATAGCAGAGGAAATGTGATTCTGAATTTCCAGATTTGGATGAGAGAATTTTCAGAACCAGGAAAAAGCAACAGCAAAATGAAACGCCCCACCATTCAGCCTCACTGCTGTGAGGTTTCAGATTCTCTGTCTCCCCCATTAACCTCCCCCTCGTGACCACCATACCAGGCCTCTCCTGCTCTCCCCACGACTCAGAAAAGCAAGAAGCCCTAGAGAGGCCATAAGCAGGCCTCTGGGCTTCGGAGAGAGAGTGGGGACACCCTGCACCCTCTACCATTTCCTCACTGCCCTTCTCAGCCAGAGATGAGGAGGGGACAAATCTGCCAGGGTTGGAGGCTGGATGGTCCAACAGCCATCAGTTCTTGGGTGCCCTCTCCTAGTCACTTCAGGAAGGAATCCAGAGACTCGCCAACCCACACTGTCTGAGGCATTTTCAGAGTCTGGCAATTCTTCTTAGGTCTAGGATCGGTTTTTCCTTCTCAGGTTTTACTTGCTGTTGTGGTGCAGCCCTCTGGGTAATGGCAGATGGTGTTGTCTTTGCACATCTGCTGGCCTCTGAGAGTGCATAGTGGTGAGCCACTTGTCTCTCCACTGGAGAGAGCCTTACTGGATTCTTTCTAGATGCAATAGTCTGCCTCACCATACCAATCTGATGGGTAGAGGCAGGCAGGGTCTGAGCAGGTACAGGGGGGTTAATATTCAACTGAAAAACTTTCTTAAAATGACTCACAGCACTTTTCATAATTTCCTGTAGTTCTCCATCCTTATTCATGGAACATTTATTTGGTTTCTCTATTCATCTGATTTTTGCTCTGTAGCAGCATCCAACCTAGAGATGTTAGTCAATGTTGTTTGGCACTGATTCTAAGGCATTTTTAAGTATCAATGATTCTATAACTGTGTCCAGAGTACCTTTATTTCAGTAATATTTGGCTGCACTGCAGAGTATGTCTGTTGGACTTGGTGTTTTCATCTACGAGCCTGTCTCCTTCTGCTTCTTTCTTGATCGGTTGAAGAGTCAGAACCAGGAGAATGTTAATATACCAGTTATCTGGCTCCAACTCAGTGGCCTGCCTCAGAAGGTGAATGGTGTTCTCTGTAGGTGCTTTGTCATGCAGACAATACGGTGTGATGGTCAGTTCCAGGGATAATTCTGGGTTGGTGGGTTTCTTTTCCGGGGCCTCTCAAAACACTGCATAGCCTGTTCATAGTACTTTTCTCCCCATTTTAGAAGTGCCCCTCCCTCTTCACAGTCAATCTCAGGGCATTCAATTCTATAGGAATTTGTGTACTTCTTGCAAAGATTTCCCACCCTGTGGATGTAAGTGTCTCCAGTATGCTTGCCTGGAGAATCCCTTGGACAGATGAGCCTGGTGTGCTACAGTCCATAGGGTCACAAAGAGTCAGACATGACTGAAGTGACTTACCATGCACACATGCACAGATGTAAGTGTGTGCTTCTAGAAGCCTGCCCAGGTGATAGCAGACCTAGGCATAGTTTCCCCAGGTAACCAAATGTCCAGTTTTGCCTTGGTGATCCTGTCTGTGCATGATAAACTCCTCTGCTTGTTCTAAGTATTCCAGAGCCACCCTGTACTGGCCTCTGCAGTGTTTAATATAGGCAAACAGGTTGTACGTGATTGCTTTGAATTCTGTGTTTAGAAACTCTACCTGATCATATCCTCTGTCTTCTAAATCATCTAAGGAGCTTCCTTCACCACGTACATTCCAGGTAAAATGGCATTTCAGTTGTAGAAAGATATTTTCTAAGGAATGTGTGGTGATTTCACAGTAGCTAAGGAAAGTGAACATTTAGGAATGTGAGTGAGCAGATGTACAAAGTAACAGGTTTAAGGCTTAGTCATTGGGCCACTTCTGAGAATAGGTTAAATATACAGAAGATGTACCAATTTATAGTCTTTCAGCTACCTTCACACAGTAGTAAGATGAACCATGAACCTTGTGGTTTCTTTTGCAGGCTGTTTCAACTTGTCTTGGAGGAGACAGTGTTAAGGTATTACCTGATAGACCAGACATGGGAGAAGGATAAATTCTTGTACTAATTAGGGAGCTGGTATTCATTCCAGACAACAGTGGCTAAAAATTAGCTCAGCAGTCCTTCCCAGATCAATCCATGTGTGAGAGACCATTTTATTCACCAAGATTTGATTCATTCCTAGATTTGATTGAATTGTTTCTATTAGTCTTTCTAAATGCATGCATATCAGTCTGGGGACAAGAGAGAGAAAGAGAGAGAAAGGAAGACAAACTCATATCTACAGAGTCAGGAAGAGAGGAAGCAAAGGGGGAGAGGGGGAGAGAAAAGCATTTGCTTTGTCAAGTGACCATCCAAGGGAGACAAGCACATTTATCAGTAAAGAGGAATAGCTCACAAATTCATTCTGTGCCCAAATAATGATCTTTATTTTTAATGTTATGATGGTGGCTTAGTTGCTAAGTCATGTCCAACTCTTGCGACCCCATGGACAGAGAAGCCTGACAGTCTATACAGTTCATGGGATTCTCCAGGCAAGAATACTGGAGTGGGTTGCCATTTCCTTCTCCAGGGCATCTTCCCAACCCAGGAATTGAACCCAGGTCTCCTGCATTGTAGGCATTTTCTTTACCAACTGAGCTACAAGGGAAGTTTTGCACATAATAATAGGCAAATTGACAGCTATGATTCAGGGTTTGCAGAGGTGAAAAAAACCCAGATACAAGTGTCTCCCTGCAAAGGTCAGGGTCCCTGGTGCTCGCCCACCTCCAGATCCTTACTAGACAAACTCAGCTCTGGGGCAGGTTTCTCCTTCAGCGCTAAGAGGATCTGGTTCACATGTGTAACTTCGGAGGAACTCTCTCTAATACCTGTGTCAACAGCGTCCCTCTTGTCCCTGAGGTCATCTCTGGACTCTTGCTGCTTCAACAAGATACCACCTTCCTTCTCCAAAGCCCGGAGGTAAAGTTCCAGGAGCTGCCTGGACTGACGGGCTTCCTCTTTCTGGTCAAGCACCTGCTGGAGGGTGTTCTGGAGCCCCTGGACTGCCACATGACTTTGGCCAAGTTCTTGAGCCATCTCCAAACACAAGACATTAATGAGCATCTAGAGCTCCTCCTCGGACAGCAGGATGATGCTGGATAGGTCTTCTTTCAGCTGCCTGGCCACGTTCTTCCATTTCAACCCTGCCCTGCTGTCTGTTTCATCTCTGTTGAAGGACTCTTGGGTAATCCAAGCTATACTTCCATCTGGATTGTGTGTCCACTTCTCATTCCCAGTCAAGCCACTAACTTAGTATTTGCAGGAAGACACAGGAGGTAATCATCGTCAGCCACTATGGTAACATCCTCTGCCAGGCAGGGTGACTGGTGTCAGGGACTTAGCAATGGCCAGAATGTCACAAGCCTTGTTCCTCAGCTCCTCGAGGCAAGAGGCCGCCACACCATGCTGTTCCTAGCTGTTGTTGCGGCGCAGCAGACACTGCTTTAAAGAGCCTGGATTTTTAATGTTATACTCAAATCTAATTTATTTTATACTGATTTTGAATTCTTTCACCTCCTAAAGTTTCACAGTGTACCTTCTTCACGCCAAGGCAGGTGGCGTTTCAAGAATATTTATTAAACATGCAGAAGTGCATTAACTGGTGTGAGGAAATGGTCAAAGTCCATGACTAAGACAAATGCAGGATATCCTGTGTTCTACCGTATGTAAAATATAATAGAACTTTGAGAAAGAAGATAGATAATGATAACGAAAATAAGAGCTGACATCTATTGATCACTAATTATATGCCAGGTACTGTTCTGGGGACTTCACTTGTATTAATTCATGTAATTCTCACAACTCTGTAGGGAAGGAGCTACTATCTGCAGATGGGGCATTAAATAACTTGTTCAAGGTCATATAGTTTATTAACTGGTAGAGATAGAATTTGAATCTAGGCAGTCTAGCTTGAAAGCCCACATTTTTTGGGGGTAATTAATGTTGTGTTAGTTCCAGGTATGCAGCAAAGGGGTTCAGTTTTATATATAATAAATGTATGTATATCATATTATTTTTCATTAATAGGTTATTGAAAGATACTGAATATAGTTCCCTATGTTATATGGTAACATCAGATAATCAGTATGGTTTGATCACTCATCTAGAGCCAGACATCCTGGAATGTGAAGTAAAGTGGGCCTTAGGAAGTATCACTATGAACAAAGCTAGTGGAGGTGATGGAATTCCAGTTGAGCTATTTCAAATCCTGAAAGATGATGCTGTGAAAGTGCTGCACTCAATATGCCAGCAAATTTGGAAAACTCATCAGTGGCCACGGGACTGGAAAAGGTCAGTTTTCATTCCTGTCCCAAAGAAAGGCAGTGCCAAAGTATGCTCAGACTACCGCACAATTGCACTCATCTCACACGCTAGTAAAGTCATCCTCAAAATTCTAAAGCCAGCCTTCAGCAATATGTGAACTGTGAACTTCCAGATGTTCAAGCTGGTTTTAGAAAAGGCAGAGTGTTGGGGTCTAGCCTCGGCAGAGTCCAGGGATACCCCCAGGATGAGCGGCGTCGGCAAAGAAAAAAAGTGAATCGAGTCTTGGTTGGGTGCAGAATCAAGACTGCTTTATTTTTCTACATCAGTGCTTATATACCCTAAAACCAACAATTCTAAAAAGGGAGGAGGGATTGTCTTGATAAAATTGTGCCAGGAATGCAGTCATAAACCATCTTCCAGAACAGTCAGTACCTTCATGAATAACTCTTAAACAATGGACATTTAAGACATCAAGGCCACAAGGCATGAAAAAATGACTTTATTTATCAGGTAGTCAACTGTAAAAACTATTAGCAAGCCTTATCTTGGGAGCCTCAGTTCTGGGCAGACTTTGTGACTCCCTAGGTAGCATGGTATCTGTTTTTGGGCTCTACCCCCATACATCTGCAGAGACAATTTTTTACACTAATACTATATGCTTATTCATTTTGTTATCAACCTTTATCTCTATGTTTTCTTCTAGTGTACTCCGAGGCACACCATAGACAGGGGGCAGGGAGACATATCAGCAAGCACTGGTATGTGACCTTGAGGGCCAAGAGTCTCGTGAGCTCCCTCCAGATCTCACCCTAAGGGGCCCTTCTAAACTCAAGAAAGGCTCTGTATCTATTTTGCTTGTGGAGTGTCTAGGCCTATTGTTAGCAGACTTAGCTTTATGCCAGGGGCGCTTTGTGCAGTCCTGAGCATTCCAAATTCTAAATTGAAATTTATAATCCCAACAGGGCCAGAAGGGGTAGGATGTTCTATGTAAAAATATTTTCTTCATTCCTGGCCTGTTTATAGGGCCCATACACCCTCAGGGACTGTATTGCTGCCATGCAAAGGCTTCAAGGGGGATATCTGAGCAGGAGTCAGAAGAATTCTTAGAAAGCACAGAGGATGACCAAGCATCAGAAGAAGAAAAGACAGAGGCCCAGGAGTAGATGATGGGGCGGCCCTGAGAAATCCCTGGAGGTCTGGATGGCCTTGCGTGCCAGCTCCTCAAGCCAACACCTTGTCATGGGCGGGGTCTCTCATGCCGGCTCCTGACAGCAGAGGAACCAGAGATCAAATTGCCAGCATCCACTGGATCATCATAAAGCAAGAGAGTTCCAGAAAAGTATCTATTTCTGCTTTGTTGACTATGCCAAAGCCTTTGACTGTGTGGATCACAATAAACTGTGGAAATTCTTGCAGAGATGGGAATACCAGACCACCTGACCTGCCTCTTGAGAAACCTGTATGCAGGCAAGGAAGCAACAGTTAGAACTGGACATAGAACAACAGACTGGTTCCAAATAGGAAACGGAGTACCTCAAGCCTGTATATTGTCACTGTGCTTATTTAACTTATATGCAGAGAACATCATGAGAAATGCTGGGCTGGATGAAGCATAAGCTGGAATCCAGATTGCCAGAAGAAATATCAATAACCCCAGATATGCAGATGACACCACCCTTATGGCAGAAAGTGAAGAAGAACTAAAGAGCCTCTTGATGAAAGTGAAAGAGGAGAGTGAAAACATTGGCTTGAAGCTCGACATTTAGAAAACAAAGATCATGGCATCTGGTCCCATCATTTCATGGCAAATAGAGAAACAGTGGTAGGCTTTATTTGGGGGGACTCCAAAATCACTACAGATGGTGACTGCAGCCATGAAATTAAAAGATGCTTCAGTTCAGTTCAGTTCAGTTCAGTCGCTCAGTCATGTCCGACTCTCCGCGACCCCATGAATCACAGCACGCCAGGCCTCCCTGTCCATCACCAACTCCCGGAGTTCACTTAAGCTCATGTCCATCGAGTCGGGGATGCCATCCAACCATCTCATCCTCTGTTGTCCCCTTCTCCTCCTGCCCCCAATCCCTCCCAACATTAAGGTCTTTTCCAATGAGTCAACTCTACGCATGAAGTGGCTAAAGTATTGGAGTTTCAGCTTTAGCATCAGTCCTTCCAATGAACACCCAGGACTGATCTCCTTTAGGATGGACTGGTTGGACCTCCTTGCAGTCCAAGGGACTCTCAAGAGTCTTCTCCAACACCACAGTTCAAAAGCATCAATTCTTCGGCACTCAGCTTTCCTTGTAGTCCAACTCTCATATCCATAGATGACTACTGGAAAAGTCATAGCCTTGACTAGATGGACCTTGGTTGGCAAAGTAATGTCTCTGCTTTTTAATATGCTATCTAGGTTGGTCATAACTTTCCTTCCAAGGAGTAAGCGTCTTTTAATTTCATGGTTGCATCACCATCTGCGGTGATTTTGGAGCCCCAAAAAATAAAGTCTGACACTGTTTCCACTGTTTCCCCATCTATTTCCCATGAAGTGATGGGCCCAGATGCCGTGATCTTAGTTTTCTGAATATTGAGCTTCAAGCCAACTTTTTCACTCTCCTCTTTCACTTTCATCAAGAGGCTCTTTAGTTCCTTTCTACTTTCTGCCATAAGGGTGGTGTCATCTGCATATCTGAGCCTAGATAGCATACTAAAAAGCAGAGTGTTACTTTGCCAACAAAGGTCCATCTAGTCAAGGCTGTGGTTTTTCCAGTAGTCATGTATGGATGTGAGAGTTGGACTATAAAAAAAGTTGATCACCAAAGAATTGATGCTTTTGAACTGGTGTTGAAGACGACTCTTGAGAGTGCCTTGGACTGCAAAGATATCCAACCAGTCCATTCTAGAAGAAATCAGTCCTGAATATTCATTGGCAGGACTGATGTTGAAGCTGAAACTCCAATACTTCGGTCATCTGATGGGAAGAGCTGACTCATTGGAAAAGACCCTGATGCTGGGAAAGATTGAAGATGGGAGGAGAAGGGGACGACAGAGGATGAGATGGTTGGATGGCATCCCCAACTCGATGGACATGACTTTGTGTAAACACCGGGAGTTGGTGATGGACAGGGAGGCCTGGCCTGCTGTAGTCCATGGGGTCGCAAAGAGTCGGATATGACTGAGCGACTGAGCTGAACTGAACTGATGCTATATTGTATAAGGTAAAAAGAGAAATTGGGATTATAGTGAGTTTTTAACCTGGGCAACTTGATGGGCCCCGATAACATTGAGATGAAGACAACAGGAATAGCAGATTTATGGGAAAGAATAGTAGACTTTGGGAGTAGATTTAAGAGTTCCATTTTGAAATCATCAAATTGAGATGCCTAGTGGATATCCAATTGGAATTATTAAGGCAATAGCTAGATATTTGAGTCAAGAGTTCTAAGGTCCAGGCTAGAGTAATAAATCTGGAATTCCTGAGCATGTAGGTAGTTCTGAAAGCCTTGGGTCTGCAAGCCATTACCTATAGAATGACTGTAGAGGTAGAGGAGAGGGCTGGCCCAGATGGAGACTTGGTACACAGTGACAGTCAGAGAAATTTGATAGAGGATGAAAAACTGCAGAAGAGGTAAGGATTGGCCAGTGAGGAGGGAAGAAAACCAGAAGGTGATGCTGCTGTAAGAACCAATTTAAAAAAAGAAGTCCCAAAGAGGAAGTTGTAGAGTTAGTTCTTGAGGAAGAACCACAACAAGTACGGAAAAGTGGCATCGTGTTGGTCATTGGTAACTTTGTGTGTGAATCAAGAGTGATGAAGCAAATGCTTGTTTGCAATGAGTAAACGAGAAAGCAAGAAGTAAGGAGGCAATTCTAGTTTCACTGTAGAAGCAGAAACTTGGGTGGGTAAAACTGGAGAAGACTGAGGGGAGATTGTTTTTGAATTGGGTGATAGTAATGAATGTATATGTGCTGATCAGAGAGATGGAAAACTGGGATACCAAAGAGCTGGTAATTGCTGGAGAGGAGTCTTTAAGTAGGTGAAATGGGATGTGAACTAGAACAAAATGATGATGCTTGACTTAAAAAAAAATACTAGGGATAATTCATCCAAATTATGGAAGGGAAGGCAGGCTGAAGGCACAGATTTAACAGGCAGAAGATTTGGTAGTGATACATGAGGGTGATTCTCTAAGTCTGCTTCTTAGGGAAGATCTACACCAAAATGTTCCCTGGTGGATCAGCTGATAAAGAATCTGCCTGCAGTGCTGGAGACCTGGGTTCAATCCCTGGGTTGGGAAGATCCCCTGGAGAAGAGAATGGCTACCCACTCCAGTATTCTGGCCTGGAGAATTCCATGGACATAGGGTCACAAAGGGTCGGACATGAGTGAGTGACTTTCACTTCACACCAAAATATCCTTTTGGTGAAGTACTTTGATGAAAGTATTTGATGAAGATACTTTTCATGTTTATTTACTACTCTGTTTTTGTCCTCCACCTTTCAGGTTTTGCTTTTGAGCATGCATTTCTGAAAACTAAGTAATGTAGGTCTTATGAGTCCGTGGAATTGGGACATGATAGTTTCTACTTGCCCCTACACTCCACTCTGCATCCTCTCCACCTGGCTGTCACCATCAGATAAGGAGCTCTACAGTCTCTGGCTTCCCAATGGGTTTGGTCAAAGGGAGACACAACAAGATCTCAGAGAGAGGGAATGGTATCCTTGAGTATTTACTTCTGGGGCTTCCACACTGCAGAACTTTCCTCTCCTGAAGCCCACAGATGCCATCAGTTGGCCTGTTGACAATTCCCTTTTTCAGTTCAGTCACTCCCTGGTGGCTCAGAGCATCTGTCTACAATGCGGGAGACCCGGGTTCGAGCCCTGGGTTGGGAAGATCCCCTGGAAAAGGAAATGACAAACCACTCCAGTACTGTTGCCTGGAAAATCCCATGGACAGAGGAGCCTGGTAGGCTACAGTCCATGGGGTTGCAAAGAGCCGAACACAACTGAGTGACTGAAGTGAAGTGACTGAGTTTTAGCTTCAACATCAGAACTTCCAATGAATATTCAGGACTGATTTCCTCTTGGATGGACTGGTTGGATCTCTTTGCAGTCCAAGGGACCCTCAAGAGTCTTCTCTAACACCACAGTTCAAGAGCATCAATTCTTCGGCGCTCAGCTTTCTTTATAGTCCAACTCTCACATCCATACATGACTACTGGAAAAACCATAGCCTTGACTAGATGGACCTTTGTTGGCAAAGTAACATCTCTGCTTTTTAGTATGCTGTCTAGGTTGGTCATAACTTTTCTCCCAAGGAGTAAGTGTCTTTTAATTTCATGGCTTTAGTCACCATCTTTCGTGATTTTGGAGCCCCCCAAAATAAAGCCTGCCACTGTTTCTCCATCTATTTGCCATAAAGTGATGGGACCGGATGCCATGATCTTTGTTTTCTGAATGTCAAGTTTTAAGCCAACTGTCTCAATCTCCTCTTTCACTTTCATCAAGAGGCTTTTTAGTTCTTTTTCACTTTCTGCCATAAGGGTGGTGTCATCTGCATATCTGAGGTTATTGATGTTTCTCCTGGCAATCTTGATTCCAGCTTGTGCTTCATCCAGCCCAGCACTTCTCATGATGTACTCTTCATATAAGTTAAATAAGCACAGTCACAATACACAGGCTTGAGGTACTCCTTTTCCTATTTGGAACCAGTCTGTTGTTCTATGTCCAGTTCTAACTCTTGCTTCCTGACCTGCATACATTTCTCAAGAGGCAGGTCAGGTGGTCTGGTATTCCCATCTCTGTAAGAATTGTCCACAGTTTATTGTGATCCACACAGTCAAAGGCTTTGGGAGAGTCAATAAAGCAGAAACAGATGTTTTTCTGGACTCTCTTGCTTTTTTGATGATCCAGCGGATGTTGGCAATTTGATCTCTGGTTCCTTTGCCTTTTCTAAAACCAGCTTGAACATCTGGAAGTTCACAGTTCATGTACTGTTGATGCATGGCTTGGAGAATTTTGAGCATGACTTTACTAGCGTGTGAGATGAGTGCAACTGTGTGGTAGATTGAGCATACTTTGGCATTGACTTTCTTTGGAACTAGAATGAAAATTGACCTTTTCGAGTGCCGTGGCCACTGCTGAGTTTTCCAAATTTTCTGGCATATTGAGTGCAGCACTTTCACAGCATCATCTTTCAGGATTTGAAATAGCTCAACTGCAATTCCATCACCTCCACTAGCTTTGTTCGTAGTGATGCTCTCTAAGGCCCACTTTACTTCACGTTCCAAGATGTCTGGCTCCAGGTGAGTGATCATGCCATCGTGATTATCTTGGTCGTGAAGATCTTTTTTGTACAGTTCTTCTGTGTATTCTTGCCACCTCTTCTTAATATCTTCTGCTTCTGTTAGGTCCGTACCATTTCTGTACTTTATCGAGCCTATCTTTGCATGAAATGTTCCCTTGATATCTCTAATTTTCTTGAAGAGATCTCTTGTTTTTCCTATTGTTGTTTTCCTCTATTTCTTTGCATTGATCGCTGAGGAAGGCTTTCTTATCTCTCCTTGCTATTCTTTGGAACTCTGAATTCAGATGCTTATATCTTTCCTTTTCTCCTTTGCTTTTCGCTTCTCTTCTTTTCACAGCTATTTGTAAGGCCTCCTCAGACAGCCATTTTGCTTCTTTGCATTTCTTTTCCATGGGGATGGTCTTGGTCCCTGTCTCCTGTACAGTGTCACGAACCTCCATCCAGAGTTCATCAGGCACTCTATCAATCAGATCTAGTCCCTTAAATCTATTTCTTACTTACACTGTATAATCATAAGGGATTTGATTTAGGTCATATCTGAATGGTCTAGTGGTTTTCCCTACTTTCTTCAATTTCAGTCTGAGTTTGGCAATAAGGAGTTCATGATCTGAGCCACAGTCAGCTCCTGGTCTTGTTTTTGCTAACTGTATACAGCTTCTCCATCTTTGGCTGCAAAGAATATAATCAATCTGATTTTGGTGTTGACCATCTGGTGATGTCCAAGTGTAGAGTCTTCTCTTGTGTTGTTGGAAGAAGGTTTTTGCTATGACCAGTGCGTTCTCTTGGCAAAACTCTATTAGCCTTTGCCCTGCTTCATTTCGCGCTCCAAGGCCAAATTTGCCTGTTACTCCAGGTGTTTCTTAAATTGAAGGCAGTCAAAGGCAATATATGTTTCAGTAAAACTTGTTTATGTAAGCAAGTGGCTGACTATACTGTGTCCACTAGCTGTTGGGAGTTAGACCTTGCTCTGTGGCCCAGTATGTTCTTCATAGTCACAGAGCATCTTGAGGAAATGTGGCTCAGTGGTAAAGAATCTTCCTGCCAGTGCAAGAGATGCATGGACATGGGTGTGATCCCTGGGTTGGGAAGATCCCCAGAGAAGTAAATGGCATCCCACTCCAGTATTCTTGCCTGTGAAATTCCATGGACGGAGAAGCCCGGCCAGCTATAGTCCATGGGGTGGCCGAGAGTCAAACACAACTGAGCACAGCACAGCAGCAGTTATCCACTGTTCCTCCTATTGCTTCCAATTTCTGTTATTACTACAAATGACCTACAGCTCGGGAAAATGTCACTGAACCTCCCAAACATACCATCTCCATCTATACATTGGCTAAATTTTTCGACCAAGTGATCAATATAGTCCTGACAGTTGTGACCTGAGCCTCTCCTTAGCAGGCTCCTCACTGCTCCCCACTTTGCAATATTTTTCCTAGCAGACCTCTTTCCTGAGTGTCAAAAACGTATTAGTTGTCAGCTCTGTTTTTTTTTTTTAAGCATTTTTATTGACACTTAGGTAAATTGGTGCAGACGTGGTTTCTTAAATAGGAAAAAAAAAAGCATTAACCAAGGAAGAAATCTTGGTGGCTAAACACTAGCGTTTACTGAAAGGTGTGGAATGCTGTCAATATTTAAATGAAGTGATCACATAAAATTCTGTGAGGCCTCAATGGTTAGAAGACTTTGCTGCAGAAGCAGCTCTTAAATGCTGGCTAAAGGATTCTGGAATGTTATTGAGATGGGAGCAATGCTGGAGACTTCCAAAGACTTACACAGTAATACAAGAACAGTGTAGGCACCAGAAAGCATTCCATTTGATGGCATGTCATTGTTTAGACCTAGAGAGAAAAGTTGGAGGCAAATGTGGGAAGCCTTGAATCATCCATCAAAGGCATCGTAAGAGAACTGGCCTTAACAGAATGTATATTATGGCTAAGACAAGATGAGCAGAAAATTTCATCTTGAGCATCAACTCCCATGAAGTTGTAGCAAAGGACTACAATGGTTTGCTGGGAAGGATTCTGAGCTCGTGTCTGCACAAATGGAAAAAACACTGCAATCAACTAGTGATGTCTCTCACTGTCACAGGAAGGAATCATGGTGTATATAAATAATAACAGCATGATCCCAAATAAAATAACAGCATGAACCTAATACTGTATTTCTAGCATGACACTGAATAACCCAACTGGATGTGTTCCTTCCCCAGATTTCGGGTATAGCTGACTCACACCTGTCAGTTTTCCACAGAGGGTAGAAGTACAAACACCCTCCCCCAGAATTCTGCAACTTTACGTGGGCTTCTGTGCTCATGGCCTCTGGAGTCCTCACTTCCAGGATGCCACGTTCATAGCGTTTATACGGTTTGTTTTGATCTAGATGTGAAATTATCACCTCCACACAGCACCCCTAAAATATCCATTCACATAATTCAACCCTTTTTGCATTTGGTGCAGTAAAAGCCAGGTCATCAAACTCCCACCTCTGAATGAATCCCCTTTGTCAGAGGACACCCAGCCCCCACACCCCATCTCTCTCCTTCCTTTACCCAGGGACAGAGATGTCCTCCCACACTGCATTCAGAAAATATGCCAGTTTATTTTTCTCAAAAAGAAAAAGAAAATGGAGCCCCCAGCCAAGAAGGGTTGTGATGCCAGTTGTTACTTTAAAAAAGAAAATTTAACTCATTCCACACTAAAATGCTACCGGATAAGAAAGCTTTGGTACATATACACAATGGAGTATTATTCAGCCATTAAAAAGAATACATTTGAATCAGTTCTAATGAGGTGGATGAAACTGGAGCCTATTATACAGAGTGAAGTAAGCCAGAAAGAAAAACACCAATACAGTATACTAACACATATATATGGAATTTAGAAAGATGCAAATGATAACCCTGTATACGAGACAGCAAAAGAGACTCAGATGTATAGAACAGTCCTTGGGACTCTATGGGAGAGGGTGAGGGTGGGATGATTTGGGAGAATGGCATTGAAGCACGTATGTTGTCATATGTGAAACGAATCACTAGTTCAGGGTCAATGCATGTTATAGGATGCTCGGGGCTGGCATGCGGGGATGATCCAGAGGGAGGATAAAGGGAGGAGGGAGGTGGGAGGGGGGTTCAGGAGGGGGAACTTATGTAAACCCGGGGCAAATTCATATCAATGTATGGCAAAACCAACCAATATAATATTGTAAAATAAAAAAAAAAAATTGCTACTGGAATCCCTGTGTTCTGAGACTGTGGATAATTTTTATTTCTATATTTTTCTTTGGCTGTCTATATTTTCTTAATTTTCTGAGTATGCATTTTCAAGTAAGAACTACAGAAGAAAAATGGCGATATTTTCCAAGTACTTGCTTCTGAAAAGGGGGTGTGGAATCCTTCGTGGGGAAAGATGGACCAGCCATCACAGCCCAGCTCACAAGGCTCCAGTGAGTCGGCCAAGCCCGCCCCCTAGTGGGGAAACCGAACAGCGCCCTCGACCCCTCCAGCGTCTCTTAAAATCTTGCAGAAAAAGCTCCTTGACATCTGTTTTTTTGGAAATGACACCAGAAGCACAAGCACGAAAAGCAAAAGTAAACAACCGAGACTACATCAGAACATACACACTACCTGACATTGTCCGTTTTATTCTCTCATTTTTTTCTTTTTTTAGTTTATTTGGCTTCTTCAGGTCTTAGTTTTGGCATGCAGGCTTAGTTGCCCTGTGCTATGTGGGATCTTAGTTCTCCGACCAGGGATTGAACCAGCATCCCCTGCATTGGAAGGTGGATTATTAAAGACTGGCTCACCGGGGATGCCCCTCTCTTCCTTTCTAATTTCAGTGTGTGTTCTTTCTCCCCAAACACTCCTAAAGGTGGAAGGCAGTGTGTGGAGATGTAGAGTTCACCACTCTACCTAGCACAGCGGCTTGATCATGGCAACTACAGCACTTAATGGAAAAGCCAGAACATTTCCTTACAATTAATGGTGACCCAGTGAGAGTCCCTGATCCCCAGGATTCCAAGCTGCTCTTCTGCAAGCAGCTGCTGGGTCAGTGGAGGCCTGAGATGATGACATGTTTCCAGATACTGGACACCTCCTGACTAATAGGTCTGAGATGGCTGAGAGAGACAGAAGGGACAGAGGAGGGCCATACGACCACAAGGTTATGATGGAAATAGAAGAAAGTATATGATGTCCGTCATGGGTTCTAATCCTGGGGGGTTTGTACAAAACCTCACATCTATACCAGGTGAATTATTTGTATTGATCAATTTCATTAAATTATAACAGCTCTTACAAGTTCTTTTCGTTGGCTTTGTGAAACAGGATTGTTTTCAATGAGTTCCCTCAATGACAGGCTTTCAGTAAATGTGACTGCTTTCATCCTCCTACTGTCACCAGAGTCTAAGAAAGTGATCCTGGAGCAAATGAGGTGGAGGAGGGAGCCATATGGATCTCTGAGAATATGTCAGGAAGAGGCAGGCGCTAGTGCAGAGTCTTGAGGTTGGGCTGTGGGAAAAGAGAAATGTACTGCAAAGAAACAGGCAGATCTGTGAAGAAGAAATTGAACTATGATGTCTGCTAGCTTCCCCTTGGCTTTAGAGATACTAACAATGTTCTTTATTGTGTCTGAGGTACTTCATACAGTATCACGCGTGTTTCATACAGTTTCACAGTGCCAGTTAAGTTGTGATGTTATTTTGAGCCCAGTCATTCAGAATTTAAAGGAAATTGAATATTTTAAGTGTAGACCTTTATGAGGCTTTCAAAAGCCAAAAATAATCACTCCTTTCCAAACTGGGAAAGGCCACTGAAGCATCCTACAAGTTTCAGTTTCTAATAAGGTAATGTTGCTTTAACCTAGGTAAAAAGCTCTCTGAGGTCCCTAACATTTAAGAATAAGGAGATTGTGAAATCGAACAGTGAGAAAATCACAATGGATTATGCCCAGCCTTGTTGATAGGTTTATGTCTTTCCATGACCTCATATGAAACTATCGCTTTGGAGTTCCTAGCACTTATCTAAGTCCCTCACTGGGCCTAAGTTGTCAGTCCTCTGGCTCAGGTAGCTGCTTCTCAGTCACCTGAGAGACTTTGACCAAAGGTACCCTGTTTCTTCTTTGGCATTTTTGTCTTTTTTTCCTTCTCATTTTTTCTTTGTTCTTTTACTTCTGTTCCCATTTTTCTTTTTTAATTTTTTTTTTTTTTTAATTTGGCTGTACCAAGTCTTAGTTGCAGCATGTGGGATCTAGTTCCCTGACCAGGGATCGAACCTGGGCCCCCTGCATTAGGAACAGAGTCTTAGCCACTGGACCTCCCATTTTTCTTATTTTATTCTTGTCTGGCATTGTGTTTTGACTCATCATAAAGACCAGTTCATGGGGTGAATTTTGAACTGATTTTGTTTTGATTTAGACCAGGTGTCTCACCAGTTCTTCCCAAATATAAGCTGATGTTAGGACTGACTCCAAGCACAGCAGTGAGTCCACCATGCCAAGGGCCCTTTGAGCCTTCTGTGCTGAGGAGACACTCAGATTCACATGGTCTCCTCCAGGCCCTGGAGACGGTCGGCAAGGGAGACTGGGCTCCAGTGAAGCTGGCCAGCATGTCCTGGATGGGAAAGCAACAGCCATAAAGATCACTGACCTCTGCAGAACTCTCTAGCCTCTGCTGACTGTGCCACGAAGCAGGAATCATGAAGGTTTGGATCATCCCAACATAGTGAAATATTTGAAGTGACAAAGGTGGAGGAAACTCCCTGCCTTGTTCAGAGGATGCTTGTGGAGGAGAGGTGTGTGAGCACCTGTGACTCAGGGCAGTAGGAAAGCAGAGAGGCTGAAGGCAGAGTCCACCAGGTAGTGTGTACTGTGTGGTCACCAGCAGGGTGCTGTCCACAGAGACTTACAAGTAGAAAACCTGCTCTTGAATGTGAACACAAGCATCATACTTTGGCTTCAGCAGCAAATTCACCTTTTACAACAAACTGGACACCTTCTGGGGTGGTCCCCCTCATGCTGCCCCAGAAGTCTCTCAGGGAAGAACCATAGGAAGTCATCCTGTCTACACCAGCAAGTGATTCCCTGCTTTTAGAAGTATGGAAACTCAAGGAGCTATGGACACAGGGTCTGAGCAGAACATATCACATTCCATTCTTGTCAATGGAATGAGAAAATCTGCTGGGGAGATTTCTGATTCTCCATCCCAACTAGAGAGGCACTTTAAAGCAGATTGTGAAGAATCCGAGGACTATTGTGGGTCATGAGTATGAGGAACTAAAGCTTTACATGGAGCCACAAGGCCTGGGCAGACTGACTTCTTGGCATTCACAGTTTCACATGGAGTTGGAGATCCAGGACTCACTGATAGGCCAGAAATAAGAGGTAATGTTCCAGTATTGCTCCGGAGTTATAAGAGATCTGAGGCCAGAGGGCTGCCCCATCACCCTGAAGCCTCAGCCATCAGCCAATCTAACCAACAGCAGCCCTCCTTGCCCACCCCCCAGGTGCAGCACAGGGTCCCCGCCAACTGCAGGCACCACATCCCCACCTCTAACTGCTACCAAGAGCACTTGGAGGAGGAAGGCAGATCTGGGGGAGGATCAGGGGACAGGCCGGAGGACCACAGCACAGCCAGCTGCCTGCAGGGAGGAAGACCACCCCTGACTCCTTTTGATTTCCGACCAGAATTCTGGCTCCTAAATCTAAGCCCAAGTCTTTACATCATAAGACCGCGGTGATTCTGTAATCATATCCAGTTGCCATCACAAATTGGACCTGGAGATTCATTACTAGGACTTCTCAATTTTGGGTAAAGGAAATTTTAAAAATTCACCTTCTTTCCAATATGAAATATTAAGAGATTGCAAAAGTAGGTGCCCAAAATATGATACAATCCTTCAATAACTGAATGATCTCTGATGGATGTTTGAATCGTGACCGGTTTCCCAGCCGGCGGTTTGGTAACGAATCAACAGCCTTAATGGCCCAGACGGCGTGAGCGGCGGGGCTGCGGAGCGGCCGAGTGTCCACCGCCCTCCGGCCTCACCCCGGGTCCGCGGCCGCGCTTGGAGCCCCAGCTCCAGGGACTCAGACCGCGGAGCCCGGCAGAGCTCGGGAGGCGCTGAAGCGCCAGGAGAGACTGTGACCACGACAAATTCACTTACAAGTTGCCCACTGAGGGTGGGCAGAGCTTCGACTCTGTGGCCAAACTGCAGATTTCGAGGAGCTCGGAGGAGAGCGAAGGGTTTCACCCCGGAGACGGTGCCCCAAGGCGAGAGCCATTGAGGGGGAGGATGCAGACACGGAGAAGGCCCAGCATGCTGACAGCAACTCGAGACATTTCGTGACAGTTTCTGGCTGTTCCTCTGTAGGTGACAGCAGGTCGTCTAAAACAACCTCACACAATGGGGCTGCAGGTCCCCTTCACAAGCTATGGAGACAGCAGAGGGGAGTCCCCCGAGGGCGAGGGCGGACTTTCCTGCTGCGGAGCCCAGGCGCCCGCCTCTTCTGAAGCCGGTGAGCACCTCCCTCAGCATTCACCTTCAAGTGAAGCGGAAGAGACTCCAGCTCTGACAGCTCCTGTATTGATGGGTTACAAAGGATCATGAGGTGAACATCACCAGGCAGAAAACACAAGTACTCTACCTTCATAGTGGGACCCAGAAGAAGCCTCATCCGTGTAAGTTCTAGGAATTTGAACCCCAAACCCAACGCCTCCACCACGTATGTTTAAATCAAATGTATTACGTTTTCCCATTATGCGAGAAGGGGGACTGTTTCCTCTGAGGAAGGAGGGCCCAGGGAGAAGAAGCATCTTGATGGCATCGCAGCAGCCGGACTTGTAACACTTCACCATACATCTGCTCAGCTGCTTTTCTCAAAGGATTTTTGGCACTTCGGAAAGAGCAAAAATAGTTATGAGGAGATTAGAACCAAGCTCACAGGACAAAGACTAGCTGAAAGAGAGGATATTAAAATGCAGACCTGTAATCAGAATGTGGGGGAAATCCCAAGGGATGAAGACTGTGATCAGTTCTCTTGTTACCAAATCACAAGTCCGAGTGCCTGACACACTGTGAGGCAAATCAAAACTAGAACATTGGAGTCTGGACCAGAGAAAGGTTTTATTACAGGTTCATACAAGGAGATGGGTGGCTCATGCACTAAGAACCCCAGTGTTACAGAAAGCTTTCAGCAAGCCCCTTTAAAAGCAAAACGTGAGGGAGGGGCGTGGTTAGTTGTTGCAAACTTCTTGATGCCAGATCTTTTGCTCTCGAGTCATTGCATGGTCCAGTAATGTTCCCATAAATCTCTACTAAAGGAATGTTATTCTTTGTCTTGACAAGAAAGGGCAAGGTCCCAAGACACAACTTTCACCCTCCAAGGTCCCAGTCCTGGCTAAGAGGAGGCAGATTTCAGTTGACAGCTCCTTCAGGGCCAGGTTCCCACATGCTGTTCAGCTGCCATCCCTGAGGGAGCCAAGCACCCAACGCAACTGGCCCTCAGTCTCGTCAGGCCCACCCAAATGATGAGACCAGGTCTCACAGACTGCAACCCATGCAGACAGCCATTGCTACTCATTGCTACCAGATCATAGAGACAGGGATGGGGAGAGGTTCACCGCTACCTCAAGGGCTGGGCTACGGCTAGTAGAAGGCCTTAGTGAGGGCTCTGGAGCCCTGCAGGAAATAGTACCCAGCCTGTTCCCTTGGCGCTCCAGCTCACCTGCTGGCTCAAACCTGGGTGAGCTGGAGGGCTTTCAGGGAAAGGCCTGAATCTGCCTCTTACCATACTCTCCACCTGATGACCACTACACCACTGACCCTTGGCTCAATCACTTCCCTAATGGTTCCTCATTGACAGTTCCTTGTGGGCAGAGCCCACTGCAGTGCTGACCAATAGCTGAGCAGGACAACTAGCAAGGTGTCTCATTGATAGTTGGTTGCTTATGGGCGGGGCCCACTGAGGCACTGATCAATAGCTTAGCTAGACCTGTTGCCTAGTGACAGAGTGGAGGCAGGGGCAGCAATGAGGCACAGCAATGGCTGCCTGCTAAGGGCTGTGCTCATCCTGCTCTGTTACACTCTGATGATATATTCAGAAGATGGGCTTTAGGATAATCTCCTAAATCACTGTAAAGATGGATCTTAGACTCTTCAACAAGTATCAAGATCAGTGTCAGACACTTTTGAAAGTCAGAATTTTATAAGGTTACACTGAGGAAAATTGAAAAAAATTCCCAGTTCATCTGTCAGAAGATGACTTTCATGTACTTAGTTCAGTTCAGTTCAGTTCAGTCACTCAGTTGTGTCCAACTCTTTGCAACCCCATGAATCACAGTACGCCAGGCCTCCCTGTCCATCACCAACTCCCGGAGTTCACTCAAACTTGTCCATCGAGTCGCTGATGCCATCCAGCCATCTCATTCTCTGTCGTCCCCTTCTCCTCCCGCCCCCAATCCCTCCCAACATCAGAGTCTTCTCCAGTGAGTCAACTCGTCACATGAGGTGGCCAAAGTATTGGAGTTTCAGCTTCAGCATCAGTCCTTCCAATGAACACCCAGGATTGATCTCCTTTAGAATGGACTGGTTGGATATCCTTGCAGTCCAAGGGACTCTCAAGAGTCTTCTCCAGCACCACAGTTCAAAAGCATCAATTCTTCGGCGATCAGCTTTCTTCACAGTCCAACTCTCACATCCATACATGACCACGGGAAAAACCATAGCCTTGACTAGATGGACCTTGGTTGGCAAAGTAATGTCTCTGCTTTTTAACATGCTATCTAGGTTGGTCATAACTTTCCTTCCAAGGAGTAAGTGTCTTTTAATTTCCTGGCTGCAATCAGCATCCACAGTGATTTTGGAGCCCAAAAAAATAAAGTCTGACACGGTTTCCACTGTTTCCCCATCTATTTCCCATGAAGTGATGGGACCAGATGCCATGATCTTAGTTTTCTGAATGTTGAGCTTCAAGCCAACCTTTTCACTCTCCTCTTTCACTTTCATCAAGAGGCTTTTGAGTTCCTTTTCACTTCTACCATAAGGGTGGTATCATCTGCATGTCTGAGGTTATTGATATTTCTCCCAGCAATCTTGATTCCAGCGTGTGCCCAGCGTTCCTCATGATGTACTCTGCATATAAGTTAAATAAGCAGGGTGACAATATACAACCTTGATGTACTCCTTTTCCTATTTGGAACTAGTCGGTTGTTCCATGTCCAATTCTAACTGTTGCTTCCTGACCTGCATACAGGTTTCTTAAGAGGCAGGTCAGGTGGTCTGGTAGTCCCATCTCTTTCAGAATGTTCCACAGTTTATTGTGATCCACACAGTCAAAGGCTTTGGCAAAGTCAATGAAGCAGAAATAGATGTTTTTCTGGAACTCTCTAATGTACTAAAGTTTTGTACTATATCATGCATTGGTCTGAGTACTGCTTTTTTACAAATAATTTTACTTATTAGTTTTTTAATGTATTGGCTGTGCTGGGTCTTTGCTGCTGTGTGGGCTTTTTTCCAGTTGCAGCAAGCAGGGGCTACTCTGTAGTTGTGGTGTGTGGCTTCCCTTGATGCTGAGTACAGGCTCTAGGGTGCACAGGCTTCAGTAGTTTCAGAGCAAAGGCTCAGTAGTTGCGGTTCCTGGGCTCCAGAGCACAAGCTCAATAGTTATAGCGTGTTGTTCCGTGGCATGTGGAATCTTCCCTGATCAAGGACTGAACCTGTGTCTCTTGCATTAAGAGGCGGATTCTTTACCACTGAGCCACCAGCAAAGTCCTGAGTACTGCTTTTTAATAGAGTATTTTCTTTTTTACTGTAAGCTAAATGAAAGCAAGTAAGTCCAATACTTACTACTTGCTGCTGCTGCTGCTGCTGCTAAGTCACTTCAGTTGTGTCCGACTCTGTGTGACCCCATAGACGGAAGCCCACCAGGCTCCCCCGTCCCTGGGATTCTCCAGGCAAGAACACTGGAGTGGGTTCCCATTTCCTTCTCCAATGTGTGAAAGTGAAAAGTGAAAGTGAAGTCGCTCAGTTGTGTCCGACCCTTAGCGACCCCACGGACTGCAGCCTACCAGGCTCCTCCATCCATGGGATTTTCTAGACAAGAGTACTGGAGTGGCTTGCCATTGCCTTCTCTGACTTACTACTTACCTTTCAGTAAAATACTTAGTTTTGCCAGGTTTCACCTAAGATGAATTAGAAAGACATAGATAGCATCCTTCTTTTCTGCATAAAAAAGTGAGCAGTCTAGAGAATTGTATGCAGATTTGCAAGGGTTTATTGAAATATTGGATGTGAGGTACTTAGGAAGACACTAATAAGACATGCTTAACAAATATGTCTTTCCTTAGGAAGAATGTTATCTTGCATCTCGTTGAGAATAAGGAGTACTTCCAATAGGAGCTAGAGGTGAAGAATCATTCTAGGTGATCATATTTTACTGAAGCAGCCAGGGGTATAGGAAAAGTCTTAGATGATGAATGGAGGTGAAGGGAATACCCAAGCTTGTCTTTTTCCTATGTTAAGTTCTTTCATCTAACAGGGAATATGTTCATTTACTGGATGTTAACATTTGGCAAGAAAATATTTTTAAAAGTTACAGCTGAACTGTCATCTTGCCAATATGTCATTTTAAATTTTCCCCAAAGAGGGGGAAACATCTAGGCTACAGAAACTTCAGTCTCACTTATATACACTTTCATGTCATCCTAAAGGACTGTATGGCTGTCGCCAGAGAAGGTAACACTTATGTTACCAAAGATTTCTTTATCTAGTGTGTCAGCACCTTTGAACAATGTTAAAAGAATTGTAAAATATTAATTAGAATAAGAACAATTCTTAAAGGAGAGCCTATTTTAGATCTACAAGTTTTATTTCAGAGACTTTATCCTAATGGAATTACCATGGATAAGTAGGTGATATTGGTTTTTAAAAATAACTTAAACGTACAACAAAGGAGATTTGTTAGTAAATTATTGTGACTCCAAATAATGGTATCATACATGTAGCCATTAAAAATGATTTTTAAAATGTTTAATGACATAGAAAGATTTTCAATATTAAGGGGGAATAAAGCAGACAAATAATACATGTGGTCTGAGCCCAATTTTGTAAAATTATGTATGCAGAGGAAAATAGGGCTAGATGTATATACACAAGTGGAAATATATTGAACCTATATGATAACTAAAAGCCATTAATAATAAGATAAATTGAATTTATAGAAAGAATTTACTGTAAGAAAAAATTTTTTAAAAATTAACCAGCATTTAAGACATTTCTCCAAAGAAGACATACAGATGGCTAACAAACACATGAAAAAATGCTGAATATCCCTCATAATCAGAGAAATGCAAATCAAAACCACAATGAGATACCATTTCACACCAGTCAGAATGGCTGCTATCCAAAAGTCTACATGCAATAAATGCTGGAGAGGATGTGGAGAGAAGGGAACCCTCTTACACTGTTGGTGGGAATGCAAACTAGTACAGCCACTATGGAGAACAGTGTGGAGATTCCTCAAAAAACTGGAAATAGAACTGCCATATGATCCAGCAATCGCACTCCTGGGCATACACACCGAGGAAACCAGAATTGAAAGAGACACATGTACTGCAATGTTCATTGCAGCACTGTTTATAATAGCCAGGACATGGAAGCAACCTAGATGTCCATCTGCAGACGAATGGATAAGAAAGCTTTGGTACATATACACAATGGAATATTATTCAGCCATTAAAAAGAATGCATTTGAACCAGTTCTAATGAGGTGGATGAAACTGGAGCCTATTATACAGAGTAAAGAAAGCCAGAAAGAAAAACACCAATACAGTATACTAACGCATATACATGGAATTTAGAAAGATGCAAATGATAACCCTGTATTCGAGACAGCAAAAGAAACACAGATGTATAGAACAGTCTTTGGGACTCTGTGGGAGAGGGTGAGGGTGGGATGGTTTGGGAAAATGGCATTGAAACATGTTGTCATATGTGAAACAAATCACCAGTTCAGGGTCGATGCATGTTACTGGATGCTCGGGGCTGGCGTGTGGGGATGACCCAGTGGGAGGATAAAGGGAGGAGGGAGGTGGGAGGGGGGTTCAGGAGGGGGAACTCATGTACACCCGGGGCGAATTCATGTCAATGTATGGCAAAACCAACCAATATAATATTGTAAAATAATTTGCCTCCAATAAAAAATAAATAAATTTAAAAAATAAAAAATAAATTAAAAAATAAAAATTAACCAGCATTTATTGAGTGCTATATGCCAGAACAATTACAAATGCTTTACACATATTATCCTGTCTAAACTTTGAAATGGTCTTAGACCCTTCTAATTTTATTTTACAGGTGAGAAAACTGAGAAAAAGAAGTTAAAAATCTTGCCCAGTTTTGCACAGCTAACAAATTATTGATATCGGCTTGAACTTGAGTGGTCTGACCCCTGAGTCTGCACTCCTGATCACAATTCCAGATTTCCTCCTACTTTGCCAATATAGAATGTAGAAAGATCATGTGAACATTATCTTGAATTTCCCTCTCTGGCTCCACTTTTCATCCTTTTCCATCCAGCCTTGTAAAGTGGGAAGATTATGGAATGGACTAAATTAACAGGTTCCTCGATCCTCCAGCTACTGGCTGGGTTTTGTCAATGGTGGATGCTTTGCAGAAGACTGAAGGGAGGGAGACAGTGATGGCACAGGGTTTATTTCTCTCCCTGCCGAGAGGCTAAGGGCTGTATCATTCTGAAGAAGGATTCTGTTCCTTTCACGGGGGCTTCTATGAGACTCTTTCCTTCCATTTTCCAGTAACCATCTCATCTGTTTGGGCCTAGGGATGGCTAACAGCTGTGCTATCTTGTGATTCCCCTATCCAACCACAGTTAAATGGTCCCTTTGTAAATCTGCTCTCAATCATCCCATTTTAAGTGTCCTAGTTAGAATCCAACGGAGAAGGCAATGGCAAGCCACTCCAGTACTGTTGCCTAGAAATCCCATGGATGGAGGAGCCTGGTGGGCTGCAGTCCGTGGGGTCGCTAAGGGTCGGACACAACTGAGCAACTTCACTTTCACTTTTCACTTTCCACTTTCACACACTGGAGAAGGAAATGGCAACCCACTCCAGTGTTCTTGCCTGGAGAATCCCAGGGACGGGGGAGCCTGGTGGGCTTCCGTCTATGGGGTCACACAGAGTCGGACACGACTGAAGTGACTTAGCAGCAGCAGCAGTTAGAATCCAAACTGATACAAGCTGTTATCTCTGTTTTTAAAGCTGACATAGAGCACTTTGGGCATATACCTCAGAAACAGGAAAGCTGAAGACTGTATAAAAAGAGATCATCTGGAGGAGTAAGGTTGATGGCTACAAACTAAGGTGTTTTAAGTTGCATATTCCTGGCCACCTGCATCTTATTCTCCATTCTTATTTTCCTTTGGACAGATTAGCTGTAGAGATGTCTGTAGAGCATGCTGCATGGTGATCAAGTGCGCTCTGAAGTTTTGCAATCTCGGTGTCAGAAGTAATTATATCAAAATAATTCTCACAGTGGTTTTCAGAGCAATTTCCAGAGCTTGTGACATGCATGGACATTGAATCATAGAGCATTTTATAGACAGCTCTTCACCTGGAACAGATTTACGAGGTCATTAGATACCACTCCAGTGTTCTTGCCTGGAGAATCCCAGGGACGGGGGAGCCTGGTGGGCTTCCATCTATGGGGTCACACAGAGTCGGACACGACTGAAGTGACTTAGCAGCAGCAGCAGCAGTAGATAGGATCTCTCTAGAAACAGAAACAGAAAATAGAAGCCAAGACAGTCTTGAGTTAAATGTTTTATGGACTTATCTTCTACACAAGATAACATAAAGCCATAATAACACAGTTCCTTCCCTGCTTTCTCAGTCCTCTAATATTGAGGCCTTTCTCTAACTACTGAACTCTTACAAGTCTGAGCAGAATAGACATTCGAGGACTTGCAACTTATGAGAAGTCAATAGACAAACACCATAAGTCATGACCTGGTCACTTCCACTCCCTTGAGGCATCTGCCTTCTTTTTTTGTACCCAACATGATTGATGGTGATAATATACAAAAGTTTTATCTCTCTCTCTCTATATATATATATACATTTTTTTTTTCCTTTGAAATTTGAGGCAAGGACACAGCCTTTAATTCTCTGCTCTAACAGCTGAGTTCTGACTCACACAGGAAAGGGTTGGCGGAGGAGGTGGAGAGTAAGAGATTCTAGAAAGTCACACAAATAAGGAAGAAGCCATCAGATCATCTCTTAAAGCTAATGCTGCATCTGCTAGTTCTGTCTGTAGTTGCTTCCTTAACTATATTCAGATCTGTGCTTTCTATAAAATGCAAATAAGTTCTGCAGTACTTGAAAAGACGAATTTCATGAGTGTAATTGTGAGATTGGCTTGTCTGGAACTGATTGGCACTTAGAATTGACACTGATTTCCTTATTCCCAGGGTTTACCGTTAACCAGGATCTTGTGGAAGAATCCAGGACTGCTGACCACTGTAGCCTTTACTGAGGTCTCAGTCTGCTCCATTTCACTCCTTTTCTCCTGAAGATCCCAGGGACTTAGCCTGGTTCTTCTCTTGTTTGGAAGATTCTTTCTCTATAATGAAATGAATGGTACGGACAAAAAATGTAATTGCCTACTGTCCCTCTACTTTAATATTGCCTTTTTTCATTTGTCTGGTTTTTGCTTTGAACCAACAGAAATTTGTGGATTATACTGTGACAGGGGTATTGAAGAAGCTGCAGACAAATTGTTAAAGACATCAGCACAATTTCATTGCTTAAAAATATCCTGTGTTTTATAGAAAAAGTTCAAACTCAATAATACCCAATATTAAAACAACAAGAAAGTTTCCAAATTCATAAAAGCCAAAGTTCTCACAAGGATTTATGTGACTCATACATACGTAAGGCTTCCCTGTTCATCACCAACTCCCAGAGCTTGCTCAACTCATGTCCATCGAGTCAGTGATGCCATCCTCTGTCATCCCTGTCTCCTCCTGCCTTCAGTCGTTCCCAGCATCAGGGTCTTTTCCAATGAATCAGTTCTTCACAGAGATGGGAATCAATCTTCAAGAGATGGGACCACCAGACCACCTTACCTGCCTCCTGAGAAATTTTTATGCACGTGAAGAAGCAACAGTTAGAACCGGACATGGAAAAACAGACTGTTTCCGAATTGGGAAAGGAATACGTCAAGGCTGTATATTCCCATCTCTTGAAGATGGGAATACAATCTTCCCTCATAGCTCAGTTGGTAAAGAATCTGCCTGCAATGCAGGAGACCCTGGAGAAGGGATAGGCTAACTACTCCAGTATTCTTGGGCTTCCCTTGTGGCTCAGCTGGTAAAGAATCTGCCTGCAATGTGGGAGACCTGGGTTCGATCCCTGGGTGGGGAAGATCCCTTGGAGAAGGGAAAAGCTACCCACTCCAGTAATCTGGCCTGGAGAATTCCATGGAAAGTATAGTCCATGGGGTCACAAAGAGTCAGACATGACTGAGCAACTTTCACTTCACTTCACATACATAAGTGATGGGATCCCCCATCCTTACCCCTATCCCTCCCATCCTCTGAATCTCTACCTGGTATGCTCTGCTGTTCTGATATTGACAGGGCAAGCACCCTATTTCCTTCAGCTTGACTCAACCACCCTCTTCTTTGTGATAAAGTGAAAAATGGCCTGCTTAAGAGTTAAACTATTAAGAGGAAATGGAATAGGGAGACCAGAAATAAACCCATTCACCTATGGCCATTTATGACAAAGAAAGCAAGAACATACAATGGATAAAAGACAGTTTCTTCAACATGTGGTGCTGAGAAAACTGAACAGTTACAGGCAAAACAATCAGATTAGGACATTTCCTTCATATCATAAGCAAAAATAAACCCAAAGTGGCTTAAAGACTTAAATGTAAGACCTGAAACCATAAACTCCTAGAAGAGAACATAGGCAGAAGATTCTTTGACATAAAATCACAGCAATATATATATAATATATATAACATAATTATATGATCTGTCTCCTGAAGCAAAGGAAACAAAAATTAAAAAATGGGACCTAATTAAACTTAAACTTAAAAGGACATTACTGACAAAATAAAAGGACAATCTATGCAACAGGTGGCAACAGTTACAAATGATATAGCCAACAAAGTTATGTTGCTTTTTCCTGAACAGCTTCCAATGGCTTCTCTTCTTGGTAAGAAGTAATAGAGTCATTCCAATTGGTCCCCAAGGCCCCCACTTACCTCTAGAACATCATGATGTACTGCTCTCCACCTTGCACTTTCTGTTCCAGCCTCACTGACCAAATTCCACTTATTAGACACCACTAAGAATATTCCAAAATCACTGCGGATGCTGATTGCAGCCAGGAAATTAAAAGACGCTTACTCCTTGGAAGGAAAGTTATGACCAACCTAGATAGCATATTAAAAAGCAGAGACATTACTTTGCCAACCAAGGTCCGTCTAGTCAAGGCTATGGTTTTTCCCGTGGTCATGTATGAATGTGAGAGTTGGACTGTGAAGAAAGCTGATCGCCGAAGAATTGATGCTTTTGAACTGTGGTGTTGGAGAAGACTCTTGAGAGTCCCTTGGACTGCAAGGAGATCCAACCAGTCCATTCTAAAGGAGATCAATCCTGGGTGTTCATTGGAAGGACTGATGCTAAAGCTGAAACTCTAATGCTTTGGCCACCTCATGCATCGAGCTGACTCACTGGAAAACAGTCTGATGCTGGGAAGAATTGGGGGTGGGAGGAGAAGGGGACGACAGAGAATGAGATGGCTGGATGGCATCACCAACTCAATGGACATGAGTTTGAGTGAACTCCAGGAGTTGGTGATGGACAGGGAGGCCTGGCATGCTGTGATTCATGGGGTCGCAAAGAGTTGGACACGACTGAGCGACTGAACTGAACTGAACTGAAGAATATTCCTGCCTCGACCTTTGCACTTGCTATCCTCTCATCACAGAATGCTCCTTCCCAGTATCCACATGGTTCGAAATCACCTTCTTTTTGTTTGTGCTCGATGTGTCATCAGAGGGTCCTTTCCTGATTACTTTAAACATAACATAGCACCTACCCTCATTATTCTTTTATTGTTCATCATGGCACTTTTCACTACTTCGTTTTTATATTTATTCATGATGTCTCTTCCCATGAGAATGTAAGCAGGAGAAGAAGGCTCTTGTTTGGCTGCTATACCCCTAGTATCTTCAAAAGTTAAAGTGTTAGGCACTCAGTCGTGTCCGACTCTTTGTGACCCCCATGGACTGTAGCCCACCAGGCTCCTCTGTCCATGGAATTCTCCAGGCAAGAATACTGGAGTAGTTTGCCATTTCCTTCTCCAGGGGATCTTCCCAAGCCAGGGATCGAACACGGTTCTCCCGCATTGCAAACTCTTTACCCACTTAATGCTAGGCATTTTAGTAATAAAAATAAAATGTACAACAAGATTGCCCTGCCTCAGGCACACCGCTGAGGGATTCATAAGTAGCATATAATCACAAATACAGAGCCCACCTTCTCTGTGCCAGGCGCGGAGCTTAGTGGCTCTGCAGGAGCTCCTGCGGTGGAGCCCACGCAGCCTACCAGACCCGGCCGGCGCGGCCTGTGGGTGGAGCTGGTGATGAGCTCCTCCCCGTAGCCGGCTGCGGGACGCCGCACCGCTGGAGCGCGCCCATGGCGCATGCTCCGCGGGAGCAGGGAGCCCGCTCGGAAGCGGAGTCTCCCCTGCTCTTCCCAAGGTTGGGCTGATCTGATTGGGGGCGCTAGACTGGCTGAGCCTCGCGCGGGCGCGGGCCCCGGGTCCAGCGAGGCTCCGCCCCTCCGGGTTTTCTGCGGCCGCCCCAGCCTCTCGAGCAGGCACTGCGGCCCTAGACAGCGGCCCGGGAGGACGGCTGCAGGTGAGTGCCGGCCCTGCTGCACTGTTAGGTGAGGGTGCTGCAGCATCGGCTTTCCTCCGCGGGGTCCGAGTGCTCAGTCACGCCGCCTGTGATCCTCTGCGGGACCCCTCTGCGCTGGTTCCCGGAGCACCCGAGGGCACCCGGGAGTTGAGGGCTCTCTTGAAGTTGCCCGTCCTTCCCTGGGCTGCAGCGACACCCAGGATTTCTGATTCCCAGTTCCCCTACTTCCTCCTCGTCCTTTACTCGTATTAGCTCCGCCAGGCAGCCCCCAGAACGCGCTTACGTTTTAGCCAGAGGAGTGGTCAAGGAACGGCTTGATACCTGTCCTGGTGAATTTCCCTGCGATACTATTTAACCACTGGACAGTTTGCTTCCAGTAATAAACCTGGGTGAGCCTCAGTTTCCTGGAAAAAGGATTTAACGGTACCGCAGAGAATTGTTGGAAGCGTAATGAACATAGTAGGACCGAAGCGCTGCCTGCGAAATCTGGAGCACAGCAAGAGCTTAAATGGGAGTCAAAATTATTAGTGTTGTTATTGTTAGCTGAATAACAGGCTGCTTTGGAGCTTATCTTTTCTTCAGCTACTGAACTCTGGTCTGCCCCAATACTGTTTTTCAGAATCTGTTGTGTGTCCACCCTTTGCTGGGTCCTGGGGGTTCAGAGTTGACCCAGAGACTGGCTCTGCCCTCAGGCTGGTGTAAAATGAAGACAGACAAGTACTTAGTTGGGTTGTTAACAATACCAAAAGAATTGAGATAAAGTTGCAGAGCCCACTGAATCCATTGTGGAGGAGGCTTTTTCTCCTTGAACTTCTTAGTCATCATCCTATGACAGTTACTTGACTGATAGGTTGAGAAACTGTCCAGTGTTTTGTTGGAAGGAAAAATCAGTTGGATGACTTTTCTAGTTGAGTAGCTTCAGATATCATCCTTCTGGAGCTTTCTTTGGGGATAGCTGCCCCAGATCTGGGAGCACTGCATTCAGTGGAAAAGCAGCTGCCACTGGAGTCGTTACGATTTGAAACTGTGGTTACAAACTTTTACTTTTCTTTTTCAATCTACTTGGTATTCCCTAGTAATAATGGGCTTTCGGAAGGTTGTATTTATGATAAAGGTAGACCGAAACTGTACAGCCCTTCCTAACCACCATAAAGAAATGTAAACTTGTGACTTTGCCTGTATAGATTCAAGATAATATCCATTCCTGTCTAGAAATTTCAGGTTCACCACCTCTGGGAGAAATCACTCCATCACCAGCAGGAGATGAATCAGCAGAAGGGAGCTAGTTCACTTTTGCCATCATCTGAGAACCAGTTTCTTAAGACTTGTGTAATACTGGGTTTAAGCCCATCTTAAAAACAGCTCTGTTGAATTACTGACGTACAATACTATCAGGATATCTTTAGAATGTACATTTTATGCGTTTTGATATGTTTATACATGTGAAACTATGATTGTTAAATGTCATTAACCTGTCCATTACCTCCAGAAGATTCCTTGTGCATTGGGTACCCCTTTGCAATGCTTACTTCCTGCCCCTCGTTTCCCCAGGCAGCCATTTATCTGCTTTCTGTCAATAGAGATTAGGTTGCATTTTCTAGGGTTTTATAGAAATGAAATCATATGTATTTATTTGATCTGGCTTTGTAAAGAATCTACCTGCCAATGCAGGAGACGCAAGAGATGCCGGTTCAATCCCTGGGTCAGAAAGATCCCCTGAAGTAGGAAATGGCAAAACACTCCAGTATTCTTGCCTGGAAAATTCCATGGGCAGAGAAGCCTGACAGGCTATAGTCCATGGGGCTGAAAAGAGTTGGACACAACTGAGCGACTGCACACATCATGTGCTTGGGACTATGGACTTTCACTCACCCTAATTATTTTGAGATTCATCCATGTTATTTATGTGCATTCCTTTTTATTGCTGAATAGTATGTATACATCATAATCCATTCACCCATTAAGGGCATTTGGGTTTTTCTCGTGTTTGACTATTGCCCATAGAGCTGTTACGAACATCCTTATACAAGTCTTTGTATTGGGATACACTCATCCATATCTTAAAAAAAATTAATTTATTTATTTTAATTGGAGGATAATTGCTTTACAATATTGTGATGGTTTTTGCCATATATAAACATGAATCAGCCACAGGTGCACATGTGTCCCCCCACCATGAATCCCCCTCCCACCTTCTTCCCTACCCCATCCCTCTGGGTTGTCCCAGAGCATTGGCTTTGAGTGCCCTGCTTCATGCATCAAACTTGCACTGGTCTTACATATGGTAATATACATGTTTCTATATTCTTCTCTCAAATCATCCCACCCTCTCCTTCTCCCACATAGTCCAAAAGTTTGTTCTTTACATCTGTGTCTCTTTTTCTGTCTTGCATATAAGGTCACTGTTACTGTCTTTCTAAATTCCGTATTTATGCATTAATATACAGTATTGGTGTTTCTCTTTCTGAGTCTGTATAATAGGCTCCAGTTTCATCCACCTCATTAGAAGTGACTCAAATGTGTTCCTTTTTATAGCTGAGTAATATTCCATTGTGTATATGTGCCACAACTTCCTTGTCCATTCGTCTGCCGTCATTCATATCTTTAAGGAATATATTTATTTTAAAATATGTGGGAGGCTGGGGCTGTAGTCCCACTTTTGCCTTTAACCATTGGCATGTCCTTGGAAGAGTCACTTCATTTTGCCTTTAATATCCATCCCCAAGGTCTTTGCTGTGCTGTGATTTTGTGCCATCACTGTTAGAATTATCTGGTCTGTGTTGATCCCTGGAGAGGGTCTCAGAAGCAGAGAGGGGCAATCTTCTTTCCTTCTGCCAGCTCTCTTATTTTTTTCATTTCACTTTTTTTCCCTTGGGTGACAAATTCAAATCCTAACGTGTAACTTTGTGCAAGAAGGGACGTGAATAACTAGCAAGCATAGGAGCTCATATCAGCTGAACTTCAGAACATTTAAATCACAGTTAGAGAGGAAAAGGTGGGAGGTTAACAGGCTTTGGAATTTTGGGGATCTTCCCTTTTCTCAGCATATTCTCCTCTGAGTCCTCTCTTCTGCTCTTGCTCCAGGAACATTACGTTTAACTTTGTGGTGAGGAGGTGGGTGGGTGTTCTGGGCTCCATGTGTCACAAATTAACTGAGGGTGGTGGGTGGGAAGTTTTCTAGTTAAAAAGAATTCCTGAATTTTTTCTTTGAGGTGTGGCTTGAGTCATTTGTTCCGTATTTGTCCTTTGCCTAACTTTTACCTGACGTAAACTTGTTCAGAACCTTGGAGCATTATTTACCAGTGTAATTTTGTGTAGTAAAATTGGTGTAGGCAAATAACAACAGACTGTTTTATACAGAATGAAAATGTGGCTCTGGGGTTTGCTGGTCTGTTTGGTCCTTGGGACCCTGCCTTCCCAGGCATCTGGATGGAAGCAGACACCTGTGGATCCCGAAACAAATATGAATGTGGTAAGTTTCTTAAAGGCATCTGCTTCTTAAAACGCATCTGTGATCAATGTTATTTTCTGAAATCCAGTTACATAGCTACGTGAAGCTACAAACTCCATTCTCTCTATATCTCATTATGTTTTTCCTGGTCTCTGAATCTCCAGTTCAGTTAGCTGGACTTTACCCACTAGGTAATGTGTATTTTACAAACTTCTTTTTACTGATGAAATGATATAATTCTTAATAAGATAAGTGATATTTTTAGACATTCATTTCATTTTTAAATCTCACTGAATTTGTTTAATCAACAATAAGAAAGTGTTAAAACTTCCGAAGAATGTTAATACTGAACGTGATAAACAAGGACAGATTACCAGTGTTCATAGTTCAATACAAAGATCAAAGTATCTGAAAGCAATTTTGTTAGAACAAACAAGCAAATATATAATCCCTCATGTAATGAAAACATCTTGAAGTTATTAATCTGAAGCGAACAATTAAAACTGGAGATACTTTATTTAGGCATAAAATATCAGGAAAGTATAGATTGCTACAGAAAATAGAAGGTTTAAAACAGTGACACAAATGAAGAATCAGGCAGCTTTGGAGATTTTGATAAAGTTATAGTCAGTCAAGAGTGTGCAACCTGTTATTAGGGTTTTAAGGATACGTGTTATCTCCTGTTCCTGATTTTTTCTTTTGAAGGTTTTTTAAAATTAAAAGCATTTTTCCTTTTTAATTTTTTTCTGTAAGAATGATAAACTTAAATCCTTTCAAGTATTTGTAGTAGAGAGAATCACAAGCACTTATTTACATTGTCTTCTGGATAACTGAGTTAGCTGTATGCCACTGAGCTCCTAATTAACAATTGCCCAATGGATTAAGTGGTACAAACTGCTATGTGTAAAATAAAGAAGCTTCAAGGATATATTGTACAGCACAGGGAATATTAACAATATTTTATAATAACTATAAATGGAATTTAACCTTTAAAAATTATGAATCACTGTGTTGTATACCTGAAACTTTTATTAAACATTCAGTTCAGTCGCTTAGTCATTTCCGACTCTTTGTGACTCCATGGACTGCAGCACACCAGGCCTTCCTGTCTATCACCAACTCCCTGAGTTTATTCAAACTCATGTCCATTGAGTTGGTGATGCCATCCAACTATCTCATCCTCTGTTGTCCCCTTCTCCTCCCACCTTCAATCTTTCCCAGCATCAGGGTCTTTTCCAGTGAGTCAGTTCTTCGCATCAGGTGGCCAAAGTATCGGAGTTTCAGCTTCAGCATCAGTCCTTCCAATGAATATTCAGGACTGATTTCCTTTAGGATGGACTGGTTGGATCTTATTGCAGTCCAATGGACTCTCAAGAGTCTTCTCCAACACCACAGTTCACAAGCATTAACTCTTTGGCACTCAGCTTTCTTTATAGTCCAACCCTCACGTCCATACATGACTACTGGAAAAACCGTAGCTTTAACTAGGTGGACCTTTGTCGGCAAAGTAATGTCTCTGCTTTTTAATATGCTAAGTTGGTCATAACTTTTCTTCCAAAGAGTAAGTGTCTTTTAATTTCATGGCTGCAGTCACCATCTGCAGTGATTTTGGAGCTCCCCAAAATGAAGTCAGCCACTGTTTCCCCATCTATTTTCCATGAAGTGATGGGACCAGATGCCGTGATCTTCGTTTTCTGAATGTTGAGCTTTAAGCCAGCTTTTTCACTGTCCTCTTTCACTTTCATCATGAGTCTGTTTAATTCTTCTTCGCTTTCTGCCATAAGGGTGGTGTCATCGGCATATCTGAGGTTATTGATAGTTCTCCCGGCAATCTTGATCCCAGCTTATGCTTCATCCAGTCTGGTGTTTCTCATGATGTACTCTGCATATAAGTTAAATAAGCAGGGTGACAATATATAGCCTTGATGTACTCCTTTCCCTATTTGGAACCAATCTGTTCTTCCGTGTCTAGTCCTGTTGCTTCTTGACCTGCATACAGATTTCTCAGGAGGCAGGTCAGATGGTCTGGTATTCCCATCTCTTTCAGAATTTTCCACAGTTGATTGTGATCCACACAGTCAAAGGCTTTGGCATAGTCAATAAAGCAGAAGTAGATGTTTTTCTGGAACTCTCTTGCTTTTTTGATGATCCAGTGGATGTTGGCAATTTGATCTCTGGTTCCTCTGCCTTTTCTAAATCCAGCTTGAACATCTGGAAGTTCATGGTTCATGTACTGCTGAAGCCTGGCTTGGAGAATTTTGAGCATTACTTTGCTAGTGTGTGAGATGAGTGCAATTGTGCAGTAGTTTGAGCATTCCCATTGCCCCTAATTGGAAAACCTAATTGCCCCATAGATCTTTCTTTATGTGAATTTGATCATTATTCCTTTTCATCTTTCCCCCTGGTTTTATTGAGATGTAATGGACATACAGCATTGCATTAGTTTAAGATGTACAAGATAGTGATTTGCTCTGGGTCTGTATCATTTTATCTTGTTCAACTCTACCTTGACATTCTACTGTAGATCTATTGTTCCATTGAGTAAAAACAGATTAATACTTTTTATCCTTCATTTCCCAGGATGGGGTCTCTTAAAACAAGGAAAATTGTAGATTACAGAATTAACTGGCATATTTAGAAAAGAAAGAAGTGTTTATTTGTGCCTGGGAGCCAGGATGGAACCAAAGAAGCCCAAAGCTATGGTAAAATAAGGCACACTTGGTGCAGAACATGTTAGAATGGTGAAACCAAGGTTTAACTAAGCATCTGTGAGTGGAATGCAGGGGTAAAACAAGTGGAGGATTTACTCTTGTGATGGAGATTGGCTACTGGATTGAGCAGACTAAAATTTCAGTAATGACTGGCTTCTGAAATAAAACTTGGTCGTTGACATTTTGTCTTCTCCTTTGCTCCACAGAGTGAAATTATCTCTCACTGGGGATTCCCTAGTGAGGAACACCTGGTTGTGACAGCAGATGGGTATATTCTTTGCCTTAACCGAATTCCCCATGGGAGGAAAAACCATTTGGACAAAGGTATGGTTATTTTCAGTGTTGAGATAGGAAAGTTCTGAAAATTTAATTGCATTGCTGGAATTTTGCTGGTTTTTATATCAGTCACAAGTTCAGATTTAACTTGAAAACACTGAAATGGGATTGTCTTTTAGACCAAAGTACTCAATGTATTACATTTATGCAAGGTATGTAAAAACACTTTTTTTAAAGAAGCAAGGACAAGAATCATCTGATTTCATTTTCACTTAAAGAGGCAAAGGTCAGGTTTGTTTGAGAATATGCTAAAATATCTCACTGTTATAAAGAAGCACTTTTATTTAATAAAGTGATTTGAACACTAAGTAGATAGCTCTTGCTATTTGAAAATTACTTAATTTTTTGAGTAGGTAATGTCACATAGTTCAAAAATTGAAGAGAATAAAAAGCTACACAGTAAAATACTTCCCTCCTATTTTATTCTTTACCTCCCCAGTTTTTTTATGTATCCTTCCAAAATTTCTTTATTTTAAATTTCTTTATCTTTAAAAAAGTCTCTTTAGAAACAAACATAAATTATTATTTTCCCTGCTTGCCTTTTAATTTAGAATGTGGCATATAATACACATTTTTGTTTCTTGAATTTTTTTGTTTAATGTTTTGAATATTTTTCATATAGTACAAAGAGCACTTTATCATTCATCTCTACCAATACATAGTATTCCACTGTATAACTGTCACGATTTATTTAGCAAGTGTTCTCTTAGTGGCATTTGGACTATTTCTACTCTTCTATTAACAAGTACTGCTGCTGTAAATAACCTTGTTTGTGTGCAAGTTTATTTATAAAATACACTTTCAGAAATAGAATTTTTGGGTCAGAGGATATGTGGATTTGTGATTTTGATGTGTGAGTGTTAGTCACTCAGTCATGTCCGACTCTTTGCGACCCCATGGACAGTAGCCCTCAGGGCTCCTCTGTCCATGGAATTCTCCAGGCAACAATACTGGAATGGGTTGCCATTCCCTTCTCCAGGGGATCTTCCCAACCCACGGATCAAATCCAAGTCTTCTTGCATTGGCAGGCAGACTCTTTACCATCAGAACCACCGGTGAAGACCCAGATATTGTTAAATTACTTTCTATACGGTCTTGTTTTGGTAACTATGCTTATTAGGAATACTTGAAAGTTTTTATAGCTTTGGCTTAAAATATATGCATATTATTTCTGTGTCTCATAACTCAAGCAAAACTGTGGTTTCCAGTGTAGATTGAAGAATTTCTAGATAGACTTCTTGAAATCACTGAACAGACATCAGAATAAGGATATGATCCTTAGTCAATTGTCTCTCTAGATATAGATTTTTTTTTAAGACACTTTTTGTTTTTAGAAGCTTTCCTTCGGCTACTAAGGTGAGATTTAGGTAAATGGATAACTGTGTCTTCTTCAAAATTTTATGTGAGTAGAAAATTTCTATTCAAAGTGAATTTAAGAGCCCTCTGTGTTAATTGAGGTTTATATCACTGTCTATTTTTCTGTTAGTAAAATCTGATTTATCTATGTTTTTATCTCATAAATTCTAGCCATAATGAGTCTTTTGATGACATTACCTGGTGAAGACAGCCAGTGCTCTTTTTGAAATTTAATTTCTGACTCGAGAGTTTTATGATTTATAGATCCTCTTAAATGTATGTTAAAAAATGAGAAATGAGTTACAACAAGGGCTTCTATTTTTCTTCTGCTCAGGACACACAAAACATTTCAGAGTGAACATATGATCTTGATTTCCTTCCTCTTTTTTACTTTTAAAGTGAACCTTGTATACAGATTAGAGATTCAATATAAAGAAAGATATATATTGATACTGTTTCTCTTAAAAGTGGCTGCTGCTGCTGCTGCTAAGTCACTTCAGTCGTGTCCAACTCTGTGCGACCCCACAGACGGCAGCCCACCAGGCTCCCCCGTCCCTGGGATTCTCCAGGCAAGAACACTGGAGTGGGTTGCCATTTCCTTCTCCAATGCATGAAAGTGAAAAGTGAAAGTGAAGTCGCTCAGTCGTGTCCGACCCTCAGCGACCCCAAGGACTGCAGCCTTCTAGGCTCCTCTGTCCATGGGATTTTCCAGGCAAGAGTACTGGAGTGGGGTGCCATTGCCTTCTCCAAAAGTGGCTAGTTGACTAATATAATGTGACTAACATTAGTAATGTGAGCCATTGTTAAAAGATACAGGAAACCTCAGTGAAAACAAGCTTAGGGAATGTGCCTCCTTTTTCCATATCTACCTCCAGGCTTTTCCCTCCTATAGCAATTAAAGCAAATAGTGCCAGGTGCCTTCCTGTGGTATTTATCTCAACCACTGCAGGTGAAATTGCTGTACCCTAGGAAGTGAGCATCTTTCGTGACTTGCTATCAGGTGACAGGAAGAAGAGATGGAGGAATTCTGTCCATAAGTACTTTTGTGCTTTCACCTCTGTAGGTCTTGGGTTCTTCATTTTTAAAAACAGTCGATTGCCTGACATGATCTCAGAGTTCTCCGTTAGTCTTTATTTCTCCCTAGTTGTATGGGTTAGATTTCTTTTTTTTTTTTTTGGCAGGGATATGTGGATGGGGGCAGTGGATATCTTCAGAGGCCTCCCTGTAGAGAATCAGTGATGTGTATGTAACACCTTCTGTGAGCTAAGCTCAGAGACCAGTCTGGAAGCAGTCTATGAAGGTGGTCAGTTATCTAAAGGAGTCTGTGATTCTCCTCAGAACTGCATAGGTGCTTTTCTGATGGTCTGCGTTTCCTTGGTCCAAGGCCGAGCATGGAGCTGAGGTTCTGCCCTGTCCTTCACTCCCATCCCGGAGCAGTGTTGTCAGTGGTGCTAGTTTGGCTTATTTAAGCCAGATAGACAGAAAGCATATATAAAATCCTTCACACCCAACTTGGAGGCTGGCTTATCCATGCCGCTTCCTCTCCTGACTTCCTCTTCTGTTAATAACACCCTCATTGTCCTAATGACCAGGACCAGAAACTGCATAGTCACTCTTGACTCCCATCCTCCAGGAGCTGACAAGTCCTCTCTAGGTTCCCACGTTACATGGCTTCCATTTAGCCTTTTCCTCTCTGCCAGGCCACCACCCTACCTTATGCTCTTGTGACTGCTTACCTGGCCATCTGAAATAAACTCAGAATCAGAGAGAGAGAGAATTTCAAAACAAGAATGGGGCTATTCATTCTGCTTATCTTTTAAGAAATGAATGCTCTTAATGCATAAGAAAATAATGCCATATATCTGTACTATTTATAAGTCATTACATGATCCTTTAAAACATAATTCATTTATCAAGAATGAAGTGAGGCTGTTCTTCCTACTCTTCTTTTATAAAAAAATAATTTTTTTTTAATTTATTTTTGACTGTCCTGGCTCTTTGTTGCTGTGTGGGTTTTTCTCTAGTTGTGATGAGCAGGGGCTACTCTCTAGTTGTGGTTCGTAGGCTTCTCATCGCAGTGGCTTGTGGGCTTCCCTCATAGGTCAGTTGGTAAAGAATCTGCCTTCAGTGCAGGAGACCCTGGAGGAGGGATAGGCTACCTACTCTAGTATTCTTGGTCTTCCCTTGTGGCTCAGCTGGTAAAGAATCTGCCTGCAATGTGGGAGACGTGGGTTCGATCCGTGGGTGGGGAAGATCCCTTGGAGAAGGGAAAGGCTACCCACTCTAGTATTCTGGCCTGGAGAATTCCATGGACTGTATAGTCCATGGGGTCACAAAGAGTTAGACATGACTGAGTGACCTTCACTTTAATTTCACTATTTTTCTGAGCACAGGCTCAGGGGGGCAGGCTTTGGTATTTGTGGCGAGTGGGCTCAGTAGTTGGGGCTCGAGGGCTCTAGAGCACAGGCTCAGTAGTGGTGTCACATGGGCTTAGTTGCTCTGCCTACCAAATGTGGGATATTCCCTGATCAGAGATTGCACCTGCATGCCAATGTCTGTTGCATTGACATGCAGATTCTATTCCACTGAGCCACCAGGGAAGCCCCTGCCCTTCTTAGTGTAGTTTATTTTTTTCTCATTTTTGTGTTCTGTTGTGATGCTGCAACCTTACCCCTGGGTTCAGGGATGCTAGCAACCCTTCTATAGATGGTTGCAAAGTTGGAGTTTCTGTGAAGGGACTAGGGTTGTGCTGTGCTGCACTTAGTCCCTCAGTCGTGTCTGACTCTTTGCAACCTCATGGACTGTAGCCCGCCAGGCTCCTCTGTCTGTGGGGATTCTCCAGGCAAGAATTCTGGAGTGGGTTGCCGTGCCCTCCTCCAGAGGATTTTCCCAACTCAGGGATCGAACCCAGGTCTCCAGCATTGCAGGCAAACTCTTTACTGCCTGAGTCACCAGGGAAGCCCAAGAATACTGGAGTGGGTAGCCTGTCCCTTCTCCATCTTGCCAATGTCACCTCCATTACTTATTTATAGATATCACATTCATTGTGGAACCTTAGTAAAGCTGCGTGGTGAGTGTCTTTCAGTCCTGTCTCAGTGGCCCTCTCCGATTTTATGTAGAGCCTCACTTGGGGATCATCATAAGATTTTTATCATAGGCCTTGGCTGCATGGCTCCTCTACCGTGTCAACTGCTTTCCTTTCTGCCAGCCTCCTTGTTCTCACCCATCTTATGTAGTTCTGCAGGATTAAGCTTCTTAGAGCCCAAGAATAATTATATGATACTGCCATTCAAAAGTCTTCGTGACTCTAATAAATAAAGATAACACCATTCCTTAATGTTGTGTCCTGGCTGATGTCTGTACTATTCGCCTCATTTTGTGTAGCAGTGGAGTTTTGAAGTTCACCTTGGGTATGTGCAGAGAACTTCATGATTCCCCAAGTTAGTGATTACAGTCACAGGATAGGATGTCGTCTTCTTGTGTAGAATGGGATAGACTATCTCTTTCATCTGGTTTATGGGGAGTGCTTGAGAACCATTGATCTTTACCCATCATCTAAGAAACATTTCTCATTGGCACAGATTTAAATTGGCACCATAGCCAAAATGCAAATAGTATTGTTGAAGTTGTATCAGTTTATAAGTATTATAAGAGCTGCTCTTTCACACTCTCAAATCCAAATGAGTTATTCCACTTTTGCTAATTTCTCTCTGGGCCTCCGCTGGTGACTCACTGTGCCTACCATCTTCATTTCTACACATCTGTAAAAACACTGTTTCCCCCCACCCTTGCAGCCCCACCCCAGCTTAACTGTCTACTCTCCCTGGTTGCTTGAGCAGGAAGGAGACCACTTCCTCTGAACTCACAAATGTCTTGCTGACCACCCTCTTGAGGTCCTTTCCTTACTTTGTTGTGGGGTTGACTTAGGTGTGTACTTCTCTCTGCCCCATCCCCCAGTCCCTCCCGCAGCCACTTTTTGAAGGAGGAGGCTGCGTCTTTGTCACCTTTGCATTCTTCACAGCAACCAGCATGGCCATATTGTCTGCGTGGCTGGCCTCATTCAGAGGTGTATCTGGCAGTCATCAGAACTGGGATTCTGAGGGAGATGAAGGCAACAGATCCTCTCTCAAGTAAGATCAAAGAGACACTTGTATACACAGGTTTTATATTCAGATGCAGAGAGTTTATGGACCCAGTGGAGAATCCCCTGATTTAGACAATCATTTACCTGTCTACTCAGACCTCTACTAATTAGGCGGCTTGAAATGTGTATTTCGAAAGCTCTTGGTGACCAGTAGGGCATACGTGGGCTGTTTCTCTGTGTTACACAACCTTCTCTCTCAAGTATTGAGCTCCCCCTCCTTTACACTAATTCTGTAAGGGAATTGAAATTCAGAAATTCATCCTTCATAGGGAAGTGATTATATTTTCATCTGCTGAGCCTTGTTTCAGAAAGTCATGGGATGCTGGCACTGGAAGGATCTCAGAGTCCTGCGTGAACCGAGGATTTGGAGAGCTTGCATTTTTAACATAACTCCCTAGTGGATTCCACAGTAAAATCCTAGGGTTTGGGAACCTGGGTTCTAGAGCAGCGCACCCTTATTTTACTGGGCAAGACAGTTAGGTTCAGTGAGGGAAAGGAATTTGCTTTACATCAAAGGCTAGTGGTCCAGCCAGTCTGACTCCAGGTTCAGTGTTCTTTGAGCTAGAGTGTATGACCTTATGTATTTAATAAGTATTGAGCAAGTTGAATCTATGGGAGTCAAAATATTTATTTGGCTAAAACACAGAAATAAAGGCTTTGTCCCAAACAATAAAATAGCAACAATATCAGTGAGGCAGACTTCCTTCCTGCTTAACTGCGAAATAAACTGTAAACTAAAGAGGTCATTAGATAAAGCGCCAACAGTGGAACATTTATATCTGAAAAGCAGTGGTTCTACTGGCCTGATGAGTGAAATGCATTCTGGAGTGTAATTGTCTTCGTGAAGAAACAGGCTGTCTGAATTTTGCCTTGGCAAAACTCCTCAAGGGTTGCCCATTGAACTTTTTGAGTTATAATTGAAAATTCACAACCTGACTTGTGAGTTAGGTTTTGCAGGAAAAGGCCATCAGCCTGTGTTTTTTTCTTTTTTTTTAAATTAATTTTGATTATATGTTTTAGGATTGCAGCCAGTTCCTGAATTTTCTGTTCTTATATGTGGTTCCTCAGGAAACCATTTCCAAAATGCAGTGCCCTACCAAGCTAAACAGAGGCCTTGATCAACTGGGATGCAATTCCTCCCCCCAGGGTGGCACTGGATAGACGTAGGGCCATTAGTCAGTGCCTGGACTTGTTGCCTCTGGCTCTCTGAGCTCATGCCCTTGGACCTTGATGACACACTGGGTGTGGGGCTGTGTTCAGGCCCTCTGCCTAACTAAGTGCTGCAAGGCAGTGTCAGCTGCACAGCAGTTTCTTTTGAATTTGCCGACTGGGGCCAGGAGCAGAGAGTCAGAGTGGAAAGAGGAGATGCTTGGCTCAGCACCTCTCCTTCCCCTGTACTCCCTGTCTTCCTCCTGTTTAAGCTCAGTGTTGCATCAGGGAGGAATTCCCCAGCCACTCACACCCAGTCAGGCCTCTGGCTACACATTCTCATAGCTCTCTGTGTGTTTCCTTCACAGCAGTTAAGACAATAAATAATAGTTTATTATGTGGGTGATGATGCTTGTAATCTCGGGCTTCCCCACTAGACTGTGAGCTGTCGGAGGGCCCAGACCTTTTCTGATTACCTGATAATCTCTGCAGTCCAGGGCTTTAGTCTGGTGCAGTCCTGGTCCTCCTGGGGCCTGGGCTGACCAAAGCATCCACACTTTATGATGACCACAGGAGGGTCGGATCCTCCTGAGCTCAGAGGCACAGCACCTCTATTTAAAGGCAGGCCGTGGTAACAGAGAAGGGCATGAAAGCAGAAGGGCAGTTTGGCATGGAGATAATGGGCACTTTAATGTTCCCAGCTCCGCCGTATACTAATTGTATCTGCATCCTGGGGCAAATTATTTATTTTTTTCTATGCCTCAGAGACCCCCTGTATAACGCGGGAAGAGTAACATAAATGGTCTAGCGCCATCGTGGGTCCATAGTAAGCTCTAATTAAGGCTGTGCCCTGGAAAGCACACATGGTGTATCTCCATATGTGTGAATTTGTTGTTGTTGTTCGGTTGCTAAATTGTGTCTGACTCTTTGCAACCTCATGGACTGTAGCGTGCCAGGCTTCCCTGTCCTCCACTATCTTCTAGGGTTTGCTCAAATTCATGTTCATTGAGTTGGTGATGCTGTCTAACCATCTCATCCTCTGTCACCCTTTTCTCCTCCTGCCTTCAGTCATTCCCACCATCAGGGTCTTTTCCAATGAACTGGCTCTTCGCTTCGGGTGGCCAAAGTATTGCAGCTCCGGCTAAAGTCCTTCCAGTTAATATTCAGGGTTGATTTCATTTAGGATTGACCAGTTTGATCTCCTTGCAGTTCAAAAAAATATCAAGCGTCTTCTCCAGCACCACAGTTCGAAAGCATCATTTCTTCAGAGCTCAGCCGTCTTTACGTTCCAGCTGTCACATCCATATGTGACTACTGGAAAATCTGTAGCTTTGAGTATGCACTGTTTTTTTTTTTTTTTTGCTTTCCTTTCTTCATTCCTTCACTATTGCACTTATTTATCAAATTTACCTGCAGTGAGCACCACATGGCAGACTCAGCATCAGGTGCCACAGATGCTGCAGTGAATGAGACAGAATGGTTGCTGCCTTCTCATTGCTTAGCAATCATTGTGACCATGGCTACTGTTGGGGAGAAAGGCGCCCTGAGGACGGGGTATTTTTCTTCCCTGCTCTGTGATCCCAGCACTGTTGTGTTCCTTCCTGCTGAGGGTCATGTCCTTTCCAGCAGGGTGACTGTGAAATGTGAGTGCAGTGATCTGGACTTCCCTAGTGGCTCAAACTTTAAAGAATCTGCCTGTACTGCAGGAGATCTGGGTTCAGTCTCTGGGTTGGGAAGATCCCCTGGAGGAGGGAATGGCAACCCACTCCAGTATTCTTGCCTGGAAAACCCCATGGACAGAGGAGCCTGGCAGGCTGCAGTCCGTGGAGTTGCAGAGAGTCCTGATCTGGGATTGCCAGCTGTGTAACTCTGCACAGATGACTTAGCTACACTGTGCCTCAGAGTCCTTATCTGAAAAATGAGAGCAAAACCTAGTACCCAGCTGTTGCCTTACACTTTCCTATTGCTGCTGTAACAAACCACCACAAACTTAGTGGCTTAAACAGCACATATTTTTTTAACTTACTGTTCTGGAGGTCAGAAGTCCTAAGATCAAGGTAGGGCTGCCTGCTGGAGGCACTTGGGAAAGATCCCTTTTCTTGCTTTTTCCAGCATCTGAAAGCTACCCACCTTACCTGCCCCATTCTCTATCCTCAAAGGCAGTAGCCCTTTCCAGTTTCTCTCTCATTCTGACCCTCTTAGAGGGACCCTTGTGGTTACATTGGGCCTACTGGATAACCTAGGGTGATACACCATCTTAAGATTCTTAATTACATCTGCAAAGTTCCTTTTGCCATGTGAGGTAACGTGTTCACAGGTTCCAGGAATTAGGAATGGGTTTCCCCAGTGGCTCAGTGGTAAAGAATCCACCTGCCAATTCAAGAGATGTGGGTTTGATCCCTGGTTTGGGAAGATCCCCTGGAGAAGGAAATGGCAACCCACTCCAATATTTTTGAATAGATAATCCCATGGACAGAGGAGCCTGGCCGACTACGGTCCATGGGATCTCAGAAGAGTCAGACACTACTTAGTGACTAAACAGCACAACATCTTTGATGGACCACTGTTTAGCCTACTGCCCCAACTCAGCGAGATGTGGTTTCTCATCTGAGATGGTGCATGTAGAGGGTTTAGCATGGCACCTGACACAGTCAACACTTAGTGTTCTTATTGTAACTGAGATTCTGTTACCATGGCTAAAGAGTGCCCATTCATGTTGTCTTTCTTCACAGAGCTGTAATAATAATAATTAATTAACTAGTACATTTATTATTATTATTGTGATTCACTATTATTTATCAACCACTGTGTCATCCCACACTTTAGATAAGAACATCTGTATTCCAGAGAGATTGAGTAAATCCTGTAGGGTTTCATACCCAGTAAGAACTAAAGTCTGTTTCATGCCAGTGTTCTGATCTTTGTGATCTGCTCCTCCACCTCCTCCTTTCGGTTCTTCTTTGGACCTCAGCTGAGTTCTCACAGTGTTTTCCAGTGTGGTTGAGGCCCGTCCAGACACTGCCCTGGTAGAGAAGGCCAGTGCCTTGGGAGGTGGGAGGAACTTCCGTAGGCACCTGGTCATCTTCCTCTTGTGAGGCTGTGGGCTCAGCAGATTCATTTTTGAAGCCTGAGTAATCCCTTCCTGGCTCCCACCCACATTTGGCCCTATCAGGGCCATCACGGGACTGCATCTCTTTGCTGGCTTTGTGCTGACTATGTAGGCAACTGATAAAGTCACTTACCCTCTCTGGGCTAAAGGTGCCCGCAGGCCTTTTCCTCAGCCTGCAGCCCTCGTACAGCCAGTGTGGACAAACTCACAGTAGGGCTCTTCAGGAAAGACAGCCCTTGTCCCATTGTGTTGGTCTGTTGCGTAGACAGACCAGGCTGCAGATGCTGGCATGTGTGGACTAGGCTGGTCCTTGGGAGAATCACCTGTGTACACAGGGGTGCACAGTAATAGCTAGCTGTTACTTCAATCAGCTTTTCTCAGCAGGATGAAGAGAAATCCGATTAAAATAATTCACTGGAAGATCTGAATGACAGTAGGCTTAACCCTCCTAGAGAGAAACTTCTTTTTCCAAAGTGGAATATTGTGGTTCCGCCTCCCATGCTCTGTCTCCTGTCCATCCACTAGAGATCTCTTTCTTCAAAGCACCTGACTCCCTCCAAAATATCTTCCCTCTTCTGCTTGTCATTGCCTGAGGGCCTCTGTGGGTTGTAGAATGACTCTGTTGTTAGCTTTTCCCGTAGCAAAACAGTTTAAGGGTACAGACCCTGGCATTAGTTTATGTGGGTTCAAATCCCAGCTCCCCCACTTACTAACTCTGATCCAGTCTTGGGCAAATGACTTGACTTCTCTTAGCCACAATTTCTTGTTCTCCTAAATGGAAATAGTACTGACTTCATAAGATTTTCATCACAGTGCCTTAGAACACAGGGGTGCACAGTAATAGCTAGCTCTTACTTCAGTCAGTTTCTCTCAGCAGGATGAAGAGAAATCTGATTAATTCACTGGAAGATGTGAATGACTGTAGGCTTAACCCTCCTAGAGAGAAACTTCTTTTTCCAGCAAATCCTTGACTGGTGGCGGGTTGGGAGAGATGACATAGTGCCTTCCTTCCTCTCCCTGCCCCATGGGAGCCAGGTAGGAGCAGGTAGGAGGAGCTGGAAGACAGGTGGGTAGGCCTGTCACAGTGCCCTTGTCTATTCTGCTGCCATTTTGCGTTCACTAAATGTCAGAGGGAAGGGACAAGCAGTTTAGTACCCATTTTCCACCCCAGGCCTGGATTTGTTAGTATTTTCTCTTTGTTGGTGGCCCATCATGTCTCATAGAGTCACGGGCATGGGAAGCAGTGGGTTATATTCTCTGTGGCTTCTTCCTCAGAGGCCCCTTTCGTTCTGGGAGGAAGGGGAGCTGGCCCCACTTGCAAGGATGTACACCCTGAAGGAAGTCCTTCATATCCCCTCTGTGCCCAAATCGGACAAGGCACACCACTCCCTGCAAGTGGTTCCCCAAACCCCTGTGCATCAGAGCTTTTACAGTGCCCTCTGGGGTCCCGTCTGGCTGAGGCCCGGGATACAGTGTCAGGTCTCTGCAGATCCAGGCTGCCGAGCCCTTTGTGGGGAGTCTGTCTGTCACTTGAGATTTGTCTCAACTCTTCCTCTCCTGGCTGAGTGAAATTTCTCTTTTCTCTGAGTTGCACTGTGTGGTAGTCTAGCCCTTTCCACACTGGGCTGGAAGGTAATCGTGTCTGTCTCCTTGACTAGAATGAAGCTCCATGGAGAAGGGAGCACTGCTTACCCACTTTCTTATCCCTGAATCTAGCTCAGTGACTGACACAGAGTACGTACCGGGACAGGTTTACAGAAAATGTAATGTGTGTTTTGAATCACTTGATTTTTTTTTTTTAACTTCCAGTGCTTTCCTTATTATCCAGTGAAACTCTCAGTGACCAGTCCTTAAATGATTGAATAGGACATAGCTGAGAAGCTTGAGGTTGCTGTCAGGCGGAGCCGTTTCTCAACCATGTGCCTCTCCGTGCCAGTCCCTTTCCTCCCCTGCTGGCATTTCCCAGGAGAAAGCTGTGGGGTCTGCCCTCCCCTTTGCAGTTCTTGGCCGAGATCCTGCAGATTTGAAAACACCTGACTTTGAAAGACCAGATTCACTCCTTTTTTCCTTTCTGGTTTCACCTTTTATATCTGTGGTTCATTGAGCTTTTGGATCCAGCTTGAAGTGAGCGGGGAGGGGGGGAACCCCAACAAACAAAAAGAGAATTAGAAAAAAGCATGACTTCGATCCACTCCCATCCCCTATGACGGGTGTCTTAGCAAGTCACTGAATTTCCTCTACCACCCCCTGCCCTGCTTAAAACAATCACTACTGCAATCCAGGTACCTGGATTGTTTGATTTTGAAACAATTTTCTTTGTTTCTTTTTCTGTTATGCACAGATTCTTTTTAACCATGGATTGCAATAGAGGTTGTTTTAGGCAAGTCCATGGAAATTCAACATGTAGGGTAAATACAGGAGCATAAATACAGGTAAATACAATCCAAATAAAGGTTTGGGAAACCTTTCCATGGATTATAGAGCAAGAGGTCTGGGAATGTTTTAAGCCTCATTCAGGGGTAGATGGCATGTTCAGGGTTCAATAGAGGTATTTGCAGATGTTGTTGAAAGCGCTTTAGCTGCCATAATTGGCCCCTCAGCCGACCTTGCGTGGTGGGCACATGCCTGAGTTGGCCGCCTGCACTTTCCTGGGCTTCATGCTCACCTCTTGCCAAAGCATCCGTAGCTCCTAATTGCTTTTGGGAATCCAGAAGTTATTTACTGGTGGTGTTTAAAGAGTTTCCTGGTATATCTTCAACTTGCCAACTCCCACTTTTCTCCTTTGAACCTTCTGGAGGGGGGTGTAGGGAGGGAAGTGTAGAGAGATTTCAGAGTCATTTGAAATATTCCCTCAAGAAAAGGTAGGGAGCTGACTCCTGGTCCCCACAAACTGGCACCTGCCTCCCCTTCCTGCTCAGTCCTAGCTGCCCCACCTTTTATCCTGCTCTTCCCTCCTCGGTTCTCTCACCCCTACTGGAACCCATCCTCCTCTCTTAAGACTCTGCCCTGCGAAGTTGGCTACTATGCAACCTCAGGTTTTCCATTAAGTGTCTGAAGAGGCACAGGTTGGAACCAGCAGCTAGGAGTTTCGCTCCCTATGTGCTAACCTCCTGCCTTCCCTTAACCCTCCCCAGCAGACATCACCGAGCACAGACACTCCTTCTGTTAATGATGACCAGCACCAGAGCCTCTTGGAACAAGAGAGTCCTGCCCCACTGGTCCCTAAGTTCTTTCCTTGGTCAGCCTGACTTCCTGGTCTTTTAATGTCCAATCATCTTTCCCATGAGCTTCCTTGATGGCTCAGCTGGTAAAGAATCCACCTGCAGTGTGGGAGACCTGGGTTCGAGCCCTGGGTTGGGAAGATCCCCAGAGAAAGAAAAGGCTACCCACTCCAGTAGTCTGGCCTGGAGAATTCTATGGACTGTATAATCCAAGGGTTCGCAAAGAGTCAGACACAACTGAGCAACTTTCACTTTTACCTTTCCCATGGCCCAGTCCCAAAACACCTTTGATGGGTGAGAAGTGTCTTCATGTGCCCAAGAAAAACAGCTCCCATGCTCTCTTCACACATTATGTACAGTACAGTTACCCCTGAATGGTAACACCACCTCGGTCTTTTGTCTCTGTTTCACTATTTGCTTTGTGATATTTTGCGACTTATCTGGTTAGCTTGATATCATGTCAGTTTTGAAGCTTTGTGCTGCTAACTCCTAAACTTGATTGCCTTCCAGGTCCCAAACCAGTGGTGTTCCTGCAGCATGGCTTGCTGGCAGACTCCAGTGACTGGGTCACAAACCTGCCCAACAACAGCCTGGGCTTCATCCTGGCAGATGCTGGTTTCGACGTGTGGATGGGGAACAGCAGGGGAAACACCTGGTCTCAGAAACACAAGACTCTTTCAGTTTCTCAGGATGAATTCTGGGCCTTCAGGTATCTTTTAAGTCGATTATGGCAGGGATCTCTTTCCTTGGTACCCTCAGTGTAAACATTGAGGAGGCAAATAGATGGGGAATTCAAGATCATATGACACGAAACCAATGGTTTATGGAAGGTTCTACACCTTAACCTTCTCCCTTCCTTCATAAACATGTACTCCAAATGTTAGGAATTTAATAAATAGCAGTAAGGTAAAATAAATGGTTACATTGAAGGATTAGATTCAAGAAGGAATTTTTAGTTATTTGGGCATTCCTGGTAGTGTGGGTTCTGCTGAGTAAATTGTATCCCATAACTTTCTCCTTCCCTTCATAAACATGTCCTCCAAATGTTCACTTTTCTTATTTGCAGAAGTCCTCTTCTCTCTCTTAATTCCAGCTGGACCAGTTAATCACTGCATGACATTAGGCATGCATGTGGCATAAGCCCTCTGTGTCTGTAGAATGGGGATAATAAATACCTATCTCGTAAGGTCACTGGGGGCTTAACAGAGAGGATGCAAGCTGGAAAGAGGCTGGCGGGGAGCCTGACACGTTGGGAATGGTGGTAACAGCACATGTGCACTCGGGCTCAGGGCTATGTCCCCGTACCAGGCATCGGAGAAAGTCAGCACCAGGGACTCCTTCGGGCTTGCTTCCCATTTGTAATACCAGAACCTACCCAAGGCCGTAAAACACAAGAATGAGAGCTTTTACCAAAGGCCTATCCAGGAATATATTTGTTGTTACATTATTTGCAATAGCAAAATGTTGGAAACTCCCAAATGTCCACCAGCAGTGAATGGACAAAGTGTGATGTATTGACACATTAACCAACTGACAGCAGAGATATGTGACGGCAGAGGTGAAGTCTCATGCAGAAAGGCACACACTGTTTGATCCCATTCATAGAAAATTTCAAAAATGGATCACACTATTTTATGAAAAATGAGGAAAGCGGTTTTTCAGGAGGCATGGTTATCAAGAAGCCCAGAGAGGCTTCTGCAATCCTGGTAATGTTCAGTTTCCTACACTCAGGGCAGGTGTGCCCAGCTGTGTGCAGCTTGTAGTGACTCATCAGACCCACACACTTGCTATTTGTATGCTGTTATATTTCTGTACAATGTCTCCATGAAAGGTTTCCTTTTTATGGATTACAGTTTTGATGAGATGGCAAATTATGACCTACCAGCTTCAATTAACTTCATTCTGAATAAAACTGGCCAAGAACAACTGTATTATGTGGGTCATTCTCAAGGCACCACAATAGGTATGTATATAGTGAAAGTGGAAGGTTGATAAAATGTCTTGTAACAGAATTTGTGTTTGCCCTTAAAAGTGAAATAGTAAGAAATGTTAGTTCAGATGGAGTTTTGTGTTTGTTTTTTAATGCCCAGTAGAAATAATTGAAAGGGCAAAGAATTTCTGTAAGACTGAGTCTTCTCTGGGAATTCAGACTTAAACATAAATAGGTAAACATGCTGTATATGGCTCCCTTGACTGAAGGAATTGATGTCAGCTACAGCCTATTACAGGGCTTCCCAGGTAGCATTAGTGGTCAAGAATCCACCTGCCAATGCAGGAGAAACAGGAGATACAGGAGATGTGGGTTCGATCCCTGAGTCAGGAAGAGCCCCTGGAGTAGGAAATGACAACCCACTCCAGTATTCTTGCCTGGAAAATGCCATGGCAGAGGAGCCTGGCGGGCTATAGTCCAGGGGGCCACTAAGAGTAGGACACGACTGAGCATGCACACACATTCAGCCTATTAAATATCTTCCTAGTTAAATACTATGGGGATATGAGAGGGTAGATAGATAACAAGAAGTTTTATACATGGAGGAACTTTTATAAAGAAAACAAGGAAATATGCTGATTTTTTAAAAAGTGAAGTAGACTAAAGCTAATTATAAGGATGCCATAATATGCTTTATTTACAGTTTTTAAAAGTCACAAGTATTTTTAATTTATGCTGATGAAAAAAGTAATATGTGTTCATTGTAACAGAAACAAAATTTAGCAAAGTTTCAAGAAAAAATAATTGCCCATAATTTGAGCAAACGAGTTCCCCTGAATAGGGACTACAGACCTGTGTCATAATTGGTTTAACTCCCTCTTTAAGGGTAAACTATGACTAATATTAATAAGACGGTAGGTATTGCGAGTGGGCATCAGAGGGCGGACACACTGAAATCATAATCACAGAAAACTAGTTGATCTGATCACATGGACCACAGCCCTGTCTAACTCAATGAAACTAAGCCATGCCTTGTGGGGCCACCCAAGACGCACGGGTAATGGTGGAGAGGTCTGGCAGAATGTGGTCCACTGGAGAAGGGAAAGGCAAACCACTTCAGTATACTTGCCTTGAGAACCCCATGAACAGTATCAAAAGGCAAAAAGATAGGATACTGAATGAGGAATTCCCAAGGTCGGTAGGTACCCAATATGCTACTGGAGATCAGTGGAGAAATAACTCCAGAAAGAATGAAGGGATGGAGTCAAAGCAAAACAAATACCCAGTTGTGGATGTGACTGGTGATAGAAGCAAGGTCCGATGCCGTAAAGAGCAATATTGCATAGGAACCTGGAATGTTAGGTCCATGAATCAAGGCAAATTGGAAGTGGTCAAACAGGAGATGGCAAGAGTGAACATAGACATTCTAGGAATCAGTGAACTAAAATGGACTGGAATGGGTGAATTTAACTCAGATGACCATTATATCTATTACTGTGGACAGGAATCCCTTGGAAGAAATGGAGTAGCCATCATGGTCAACAAAAGAGTCCGAAATGCAGTACTTGGATGCAATCTTAAAAACGACAGAATGATTTCTGTTCGTTTCCAAGGCAAACCATTCAATACTACAGTAATCCAAGCCTATGCTGCATCCAGTAATGCTGAAAAAGCCAAAGTTGAATGGGCCTATGAAGACCTACAAGACGTTTTAGAACTAACACCCAAAAACGATGTCCTTTTCATTATAGGGGACTGGAATGCAAAAGTAGGAAGTCAAGAAACACCTGGAGTAACAGGCAAATTTGGCCTTGGAGCACGGAATGAAGCAGGGCAAAGGCTAATAGAGTTTTGTCAAGATAACACACTGGTCATAGCAAACACCCTCTTCCAACAACACAAGAGAAGACTCTACACATGGACATCACCAGATGGTCAACACCAAAATCAGATTGATTATATTCTTTGCAGTCAAAGATGGAGAAGCTCTATACAGTTAGCAAAAACAAGACCAGGAGCTGACTGTGGCTCAGATCATGAACTCCTTATTGCCAAATTCAGACTGAAATTGAAGAAAGTAGGGAAAACCACTAGACCACTCAGATATGACCTAAATCAAATCCCTTATGATTATACAGTGGAAGTAAGAAATAGATTTAAGGGACTAGATCTGATAGATACAGTGCCTGATGAACTATGGATGGAGGTTCGTGACATTGTACAGGAGACAGGGACCAAGACCATCCCCATGGAAAAGAGATGCAAAAAAGCAAAATGGCTGTCTGAGGAGGCCTTACAAATAGCTGTGAAAAGAAGAGAGGCAAAAGCAAAGGAGAAAGGAAAAATATAAGCATCTGAATGCAGAGTTCCAAAGAATAACAAGAAGAGATTAGAAAGCCTTCCTCAGTGATCAATACAAAGAAATAGAGGTAAACAACAGAACAGGAAAAACGAGATCTCTTCAAGAAAATTAGAGATATCAAGGGAACATTTCATGCAAAGATGGGCTCGATAAAGGACAGAAATGGTCTGGACCTAACAGAAGCAGAAGATATTAAGAAGAGGTGGCAAGAATACACAGAAGAACTGTACAAAAAAGATCTTCACGACCAAGATAATCACAATGGTGTGATCACTCACCTGGAGCCAGACATCTTGGAATGTGAAGTCAAGTGGGCCTTAGAGAGCATCACTACGAACAAAGCTAGTGGAGGTGATGGAATTCCAGTTGAGCTATTTCAAATCTTGAAAGATGATGCTATGAAAGTGCTGCACACAATATGCCAGCAAATTTGGAAAACTCAACAGTGACCAAGGACTGGAAAAGGTCAGTCTTCATTCCAATCCCAAAGAAAGGCATTGCCAAAGAATGCTCAAACTACCGCACAATTGCACTCATCTCACATGCTAGTAAAGTCATGCTGAAAATTCTCCAAGTCAGGCTTCAGCAATATGTGAACCATGAACTTCCAGATGTTCAAGCTGGTTTTAGAAAAGGCAGAGGAACCAGAGATCAAATTGCCAACATCCGCTGGATCATGGAGAAAGCAAGAGAGTTCCAGAAAAACATCTATTTCTGCTTCATTGACTATGCCAAAGCCTTTGACTGTGTGGATCACAATAAACTGTGGAATATTCTGAAAGAGATGGGAATCCCAGACCATCTGACCTGCCTCTTGAGAAACCTGTATGCAGGTCAGGAAGCAACAGTTAGAACTGTACATGGAACAAGAGACTGGTTCCAAATAGGAAAGGGAGTACGTCAAGGATGTATATTGTCACCCTGCTTATTTAACTTATATGCAGAGTACATCATGAGGAACGCTGGGCTGGAAGAAGCACAAGCTGGAATCAAGATTGCCGGGAGAAATATCAATAACCTCAGATATGCAGATGACACCACCCTTATGGCAGAAAGTGAAGAGGAACTCAAAAGCCTCTTGATGAAAGTGAAAGAGGAGAGTGAAAAGGTTGGCTTGAAGCTCAACATTCAGAAAACAAAGATCATGGCATCTGGTCCCATCACTTCATGGGAAATAGATGGAAAAACAGTGGAAACAGTGTCAGGCTTTATTTTTTTGGGCTCCAAAATCACTGCAGATGGTGATTGCAGCCATGAAATTAAAAGACGCTTACTCCTTGGAAGGAAAGTTATGACCAACCTAGATAGCATATTAAAAAGCAGAGACGTTACTTTGCCAACCAAGGTCCATCTAGTCAAGGCTATGGTTTTTTCCATGGTCATGTATGGATGTGAGAGTTGGACTGTGAAGAAAGCTGATCGCCGAAGAATTGATGCTTTTGAACTGTGGTGCTGGAGAAGACTCTTGAGAGTCCCTTGTACTGCAAGGAGATCCAACCAGTCCATTCTAAAGGAGATCAGTCCTGGGTGTTCATTGGAAGGACTAATGCTAAAGCTGAAACTCCGATACTTTGACCACCTCATGCGACGAGTTGACTCACTGGAAAACACTCTGATGCTGGGAGGGATTGGGGGCGGGAGGAGAAGGGGACAACAGTGGGTGAGATGGCTGGATGGCATCACCGACTCGATGGACATGAGTTTGAGTGAACTCTGAGAGTTGGTGATGGACAGGGAGGCCTGGCGTGCTGTGATTCATGGGGTCGCAGAGTCGGACATGACTGAGCGACTGAACTGAACTGAACTGATGACTAATATCTCTTCACGGCTGCTCCTTACCTTGTACGAGGGGTATCTCCTCATGGCCGCCCCTCCTGACCTTGAACGTGGAGTAGCTCCTCTCAGCCCTCCTGCACTGGCGCAGCCACTACTTGGACGTGGGGTTGCTCCTCTCGGCTGCCCCCCCCGACCTCAAAGCTGAAACTCCAATATTTTGGCCACCTCATGCGAAGAGTTGACTCACTGGAAAAGACTCTGTTGCTGGGAGGGATTGGGGGCGGGAGGAGAAGGGGACGACAGGGGATAAGATGGCTGGATGGCATCACCGACTCGATGGACATGAGTTTGAGTGAACTCCGGGAGTTGGTGATGGACAGGGAGGCCTGGCGTGCTGTGATTCATGGGGTCGCGAAGAGTTGGACACAACTGAGCAACTGAACTGAACTGAACTGATGACTAGTATCTTTGTGTTCCTATCACACAATCTCCTTAGATTACTTTCCTAGAAGAAAACTATGATACGAAAGCTAAAATGCTTTAAAATGTCTCCAGCTATGTGGTTCAGTAGCCTTGCTCTCATTACCACCCCTCCGCTCTTTGCCAGCTTGAGAGCCTTCAAGGAAAAAGTGACCAGGACATAATTGCCCTTCTTATTAATGGACTTGACCACTTTTTCATCTATATTCCTTCTTCCTTGACTTGTTTATTTGTGTCCTTTGCCCCACTGCATTCAAAGTTGACATTCTGGGACCAAGTTTAAGGCAAGAAGTGACCTAAGAGCAAGCTAAAAGATATTTTAGAGCTAGAGGATTCTAAATGTGTAAGTTCCTTTTGAGTCCATGGTGATTGCTTTGAATACCTTTGTACATCGTTCTTAGTGATGAAGGGATGGGGACCAGGGGTGGAACTATTAAGAACACAGTCTTCAGTCTCTGGCTTACATCATAAAGGAATGGGAAACATCTCCTGGTTCTAGCAACTTGGATTTCTTCCAGTGTATATCTAGGTTGAAAATTGAAACAGTTCAGTTCAGTTCAGTCGCTCAGTCGTGTCCGACTCTTTGCGACCCCATGAATCACAGCACACCAGGCCTCCCTGTCCATCACCAACTCCCGGAGTTCACTCAAACTCATGTCCATCGAGTCGGTGATGCCATCCAGCCATCTCATTCTCTGTCGTCCCCGTCTCCTCTCACCCCCAATCCCTCCCAGCAACAAGCACTTAACAAATACTTGATTTACTGATTTAACCAAACTCAGTGTGTGCACACATAGGTGTTCTGTGTGTGCATGTGTGCTCAATCATCTCCAAATGTTGGCAACCCCATGGGACTGTAAGCCCTCCAGGCTCCTCTGACCGTGGAATTTTCCAGGCTAGAATACTGGAATCGGAATGTAGCCATTCAGTTCTTCAGGGGATCTTCCCAACCCAGGAATCGAACTTGTGTCTCTTGAGTCTCTTGCATTGGCAGGCAGATTCTTTACCACTGTGCCACCTGGGAAGCTACATAGGCATTCAGAGGTCCTCATTTCTCGAATTTTGCTTCCTGGCATCGCTTGCATAGATATTCAACAAGGACCTACTGTATAGCACAGGGGACTATGCTCAGTATCTAGTGAAAGTGAAAGTCACTCAGTCGTGTCCAACTCTTTGTGACCCCGTGGACTATACAGTCCATGGTGTCAAATCCAGGTGTCCTGCATTGCGGGTGGATTCTTTACCAGCTGAACCACCAAGGAAGCGCAAGAATACTGGAGTGGGCAGCCTATCCCTTCTCCAGCAGATCTTCCCGACCCAGGAGTTGAACTGGGGTCTCCTGCATTTCAGGCTGATTCTTTACCAGCTGAGCTACCAGGGAAGCCTAGTGTGGGGGATCTGAGTTTGGTCCTTGAGTTGGGAGGATCCCCGGAGAAGGGATCAGCTGCCCACTCCAGTATTCTGGCCTGGAGAATTCCATGGACTGTATAGTCCATGAGGTCGCAAAGAGTCAGACACAACTGAACCTGAACGATTTTCACTATTGTTTGCATGGTTCTCAAGTTGCCACTAGAGGGCGACATGCACACCCACCCTTGCCTTTGCAGAGGGAAGTCCTGGAAGATGGAATTCTGTTCTTTTCTTTTTGTTCTCACAGGTTTTATAGCGTTTTCACGGATCCCTGAGCTGGCCAAAAAGATTAAAATGTTTTTTGCCCTGGCTCCTGTGGCTTCAACTGAGTTCATGACTAGTCCTCTAGTTAAATTAGCACGAATTCCAGATCGTGTCCTCAAGGTATTTGGACCCACCCCACCCCCACTTCCTTCCTTCACAGATTTCCCTTGGTGCTGAAGAATTGACCTTTAGTGGAAGAATGTGTGCCTTCCTCCCCTACCAATGAAGTAGTGGGTTTCCTTCTTTCCACAATTTTTCTTCCCTGTTTCACCCCTACTTCCAGATCCTGGGGAGCCAGGGAAGGTATCCTTAACTCTACACTGGAGCCTTCTGTTCTCATGGCTGACACATCAGTGCAGCACCCCAGCTGCCAAGAAAGAGAGCACGAGGAAGGCCAGGAGAAAGGCAGCCTAAACCTCCTTGAAGTTGCCTTTATTCCATAGAATGGGCCTGTGCATAGAGGAGTAGGCAGTAGATGGGAAACAGGAGCTTCCACGTGCCTGACCTTGGCCACACTGATGGTGATCTAAAGACACAGTTACTATTATATTTTATTATATGACCCCTAAGCACAGGCCGATAACTTCATCAGAGATCAATGTGTGAAGCCCCCAGGCTGTACTCAAGGAGGCAATAATTTTTATGAGAAGTTGAGAACCAGCTGAGGCCAGATGCACTATCTATATTCTGGACTTGATACATTTATGCACACACATTTGAAACTCCATACAGGAATATATACTTAATGTATACGTATCTCTTGACCATTTAAGAAATATGTTCACAGGACATGCAGAACCTTCTCTGACCTCAGAATCCAGATTCTCTGTACCAGTGGTCAGACAGGCAGATAAGATATGGGCCGCTCCAACTAGATTTATTTTAAATACCTTGGATAATAGAAGCTTCAGTTTTCATTATAAACAATTAGAGGTTACAAACAAAGTCCCTTCAACTACCAAGGCTTCTCCTAGTACCTTCCTCATGGTGCTCAGTTTGGGGTCTTTTTCTATGGACCTTGTGGGTGAGTTTACATATCTGTATAGGTCCAGAGAGAAGCATGTTTTTTTTTAACGTAGACTGAGTACCTTGATAAATAGTACCCTATTTCCAAATATGTCATATAGTGAGATAAAGGGAATGTCTTTTGGGGAGGGGACACAATTCAACCCATAAAACTGCCTTTGTAAGCATTTGAATTTTTCATTCTGCTTATCCTTCTGGATAGGCATTAGCAAAAGTGTAAATTATAAGGAGATAATTTGAGTTCACTATAAGGAAGATCTTTTTCCTGTTTCATGTTATGTACATATGTGAAGATCTGCCTGGAAGGCATGGTGATTACCCCAGAAATACTTGAGCACAGGTCCAGGGGCCATTGATCAGGCCTGGTGTACACAAGGAGTCAGCAAACATTTTCTGTAAATATTTTTTGTTTTATGGGTCATATCATTGCCATTGCAACCACCGAACTCTGCCATTATCATGTGAAGACAGCAAGAGACAGTATGTAAAGAGATAAGCTCAGCTGTGTTCTAATAAAGCTTTATAAAAACAGCATGCTGACAGAGGAGGCATGGGGCTTTATTGCTTAATGGGTACAGAGTTTTAGTCTGAGACGCTGAAAGAGTTCTGAAGACCGATAGATAGTGGTGATGGTCACACAATGATGTGAATGTACTGATGCTGAACTGAACACTGAAAAATGGTTCAAATGGTAAATTTTATATCAAGTATTAAAAAGCCCCAAAAAGGAGTGGGCAGGATTTGGCGCACTGGCCAGTAGAATTGGATTAGACATATGTGTTCTAAGGAGACACATTGCTGACCAGTTACAGTTTCAGTTCTTTCTCAGAAGTCACTCACCATCTATCAACATCAGATGAAACCTTTTGGAGATGGCCCTGGAATGAGGGATCATACAGGCCCTTTCCCACTGTTAAAGCCTTCTGTAGACCTATTAGATTTGCTGCCTTCATTTTTGCATTTGAGACTTTAACATCTGTAACCTCTGCTGTTGCCTTAGTAAGCATATCACACAGGTATCCTGGTTTGAATGACTACCGGTTGCCCTTTCTCATTTGAGTCCCTCTGTGGAGATTGGTGGTGTGTGTCTGCTTGTGAGGCGGGACATGGAGGCCAGTACATCATAATGAAATGCTGAGAGAGTCTTTTTATTTTATAGGACTTATTTGGGATCAAAGAATTTTTTCCACAGAATTCATTTTTGAAGTGGCTGAGTACACATGTTTGCACTCATGTCATTCTGAAGGAGCTTTGCGGAAATATCTTTTTTGTTCTGTGTGGATTTAATGAAAGAAATTTGAATATGGTATGTATGTTTACAATAACACTTGCTTTAAACTTTCAGTGATTTTATCTGTGAATATGTGTCTTTGTGTTGGAGGATATGGGAGAGGCAGGAGTGACCTCAGTAGAGCTCTTAAGAATCTCATTTCAAAGGCATAAGAATCCACCTTGGCAGGTGCCTGAAACACCATCTGTGGCTAGCCTCCTGCCAGCGCTTGTCAGTTTCCTGCATTGTACCTGTGTGAAAACTATGCAGTGAGGAGATTGGTCATCATTTAAATTCTGATATTTATATTTTTTAAAGAATTTTTTCTTTTAAATAATAGACACATTTAGGTATGTTTAAAGTTTAGAGTGTCCACTGATACACAAACACCCATTTATATACATTTATTTATTTATTTTACAAACTGTAAACCCTTGGCCAGCAATGTGCTGATGTATTGTAATTACAAATTACATTTGTAATTTATTGTGTTATAGTTTGAAAATAAGTTTTAAAATTCTGAAGTGAAGGCTCTAGGAAATTTTTAAGGGATGTTGATTTTTCTTGTTTCTGATGAATAAAAAGCAGGGTGTGATTGTCATAGAAAACTTTGGAAATTCAGAAAAACATGCAGAGGAAAATAGAAATGACCAGTAATCTCAGCTGGTAAGCCCCACAGTTACTATTTTGCTGTACTTCCTTTGTGTGTGTGTGGTTATACATATTTTTATAGGATGTATTAATATTTGTGGTCAAAGAATTTTTTCCTGCTCTCAATCTCATGTATTTGAGGTTATGGCTCTATAGTTTGTAATGCTTCCCAGTGTAAACTATGTTTATTATCAATGCCTCCTTCATGCTATTTTCATTCTTTATTGCTGCATATTTATTTTGCAGTCTAGAGTGGCTGTGTATGCAACACACAATCCTGCTGGAACTTCTGTGCAAAACATGATACACTGGATCCAGGTAAGCATTTCAGGGGCACAGTGGGAGGTTGTAGAAAATCAGCGTTGGAAGGTTTTTTGCATTCCGAGAAACAGAAAGTCTGCTCACACATCTGGGCTGCCTTCCTCCCAGTGCCCTGGGCTCTTGTCACTGTGTCAATGTTGTCTGCGTTATCCTTCTTTGGGCAGACTGCATTACGTGCAGATTCACGAAACAGCTATTGAGGGCTTCCCTGGTGGCTCAGTGGTAAAGAATCTGCCTGCTGTTTCAGGAGACACAGGTTCGATCCCTGAGTCAGGAAGATCCCCTTGAGGAGGGCATGGCAACCCACTCCAGTATTCTTGCCTGGAGGATCCCCATGGACAGATAAGCCTGGTGGGCTGCAGTCCACAGGGTCACAAAGAGTCGGACACGACTGAGCAGCTAAGCACACAGAGCATTTCAGCATTAACCCATGAACACAGTTTACCTGAAACATCAGTGGAGGAGCAGCTAAATCAATCATGGATATAAATGAGAATCACTTAGTTTTAATATAGAGTTTTGATTGTATGATCACATATCACAAAAACATGCATGTTTATTCTAGAAAACCTACCCTGGAGATGGGACAATTCATTCGGACTGGAAAGCCTAAACTTTTGTTTTTAGAAAACAACTTTATCGAGGTATAAGTGACATACAGTATTTAAAGTGTACAGTGTAGTCTGTTTTGCCATATACACCTGCAAATGTATCACCACAGTCAAGACAATAACATATCTATCACCCCCAGAGGCCCCTATTAACTCACACCCACTTTTGGAGCCTACTCAAACTCATGTCCATTGAGTTGGTGATGCCATCCAACCATCTCATCCTCTGTCATCCCCTTCTCCTCCTGCCTTCAATCTTTCCCAGCATCAGGGTCTTTTCCAATGAGTTAGGTCTTCGCATGAGGTGCTCAAAGTATTGGAGTTTCAGCTTGAGCATCAGTCCTTCCCATGAATATTCAGGGTTGATTTCCTTTAGGATGGACTGCTTTTGGTGCCGAGTGGTGAGAATTTAAATATTGTTTAAAAATTCTGCCCATCAGATTCTACTGTTCAACAGGATTTGGAACCCATTGCTTCAGGACATTACTAGCACGTTCATGTCCCAGAAGCCCTGGCTGTTGGGGATGCCATAGGTCACCTCCCCCTGGGCTTGTCCCTACGAACCAGGCAGGATGGGGTGTGAGGCTTTTAGCGCCATGGTGACTGTGAGGCCCAGTGCTAAGCATCATTGACTCAGTGTCAGAATCTGGCTTAGAAGAGAGGCATCTGCAAGGCCGGGAGCTTGTGACAGGCAGAAGAGCACACACTTACCTCTGAAGTAATGTCCTGCAACCTTCGAAAGTCCACAAATGTTCACTGCTAAGTGTCCATTCAGGCCCCTGGTTTTCTCCTCAACCACATCTCTGTTTAGTTGGTGGTTTTCTCTGTATACCCTGCCATCAACATATGCTGATCTGCTTGAGCATTTTTACCCTCAACTCTAATGGACATTTTTCAGGAAGGCCCAGCTTTTGTCATCTCAGAGGTCAGTGCTCCCTTATACAGAGGATGACTGAGCTGAGCTCAAAGCATATGCTGAGCTGTCCAGGCGCTGTTCCCGTGTGCCTCAGCACAGCACAGCCCTGGCTTCTCAGAGCCCCCGGGAGTGTGGTGGCCAAGGTTGTCAGATTCCCCCATTTCCCCCCCAGGTTGGCATTTCTTCATGCTGCACACCTCCCCTGTGTGCTGGGTTTGCCTGGAGCTCTTGGACTGGCTGTAAGGCAGGCTCCTGCTCTTGTCTAGCCCTTTTCTCAAACAGCTGGTGGGAGTCAGAGGCTACTGGCTGTGGATAAGAGCAGCGCTCTCAGGCCCAGGCGTGCCCGTGTGGTTTTAGGTCCTAACTGCACTGGAATGTGCCCCAAGAATCTTTCTGAAGTCCAGATTCCCTGCAGAAGGTGGCCCTGCCCTTTTGCTCTTCTGCTCCCTGTGTCATCCCTTTGTCAAGAAGATAGTTGCTTTTTTGGCCCTTAAAGGCCATTGTATTCATAGTACATTTTGAAATGAATCTTTAAGTAGTTAGCATTCCCTTCTCAATAGTTCTAAACATAGTTCTTTACTGGATTTTTAAATTTAGCTGAAAATCTTATCCTCTTGTATAAGCCTCATGTGTTTCAGATTTCTTCCAGAATCTGTAATCTCCTTGGTGGCTGTGCTCATAGCCCAGGTCCTTGCTCCTATTTGAAGAAGGCAGGTCCTAACATATCTTTTCAGTGCTGTTCAGAATTACTTGTGTGTATATTAGTGTGTATTAGTTGAAGAATCGTGTCTGACTCTTCGTGATCCAATGGGCTGTAGCCCACCAGGCTCCTCTGTCCATGGCATTATCCAGGCCAGAATACTGGAGTGGGTAGCCTTTCCCTTCTCCAAGGGATCTTTCTGACCCAGGGATTGAACCCAGGTCTCCTACATTGCAGGCAGATTCTTTACCATCTGAGCCACCCTGGAAGCCCTCAGAATTACTTAGGGCACTCTAAGATAACTTAGGTCTATCCAAGACTTGTTGGGAGTCAGAATTCCTGAGGGTATGGCCCTGGGATCTGCTTTGTAATAAGTACCTTGTAAGATCTGATGTTCTCTATTGTTTGAAACCTGCTGCTTAAGAAATATACATTAGTTAGGCTCTTCAAAACACTGTAAGAAACACTTAGTCATTTTTTATTACATATATATGTTCATTATGAAATTTTCAAAAATGTGTGAGTACAAAGAAGAAAATACATCACCTGTATGTCTACTACCAATGATAACTACTACTAGTATTTGAGTATTATAGGGGAGGTATAATTTTTCCTTTACCCTCTTAGGGTTTCTGACTGGGACTGCTGTGGGACAGAATAACAGGAGTAAAGCATATGGATTTTTTTCTGTGTTCATGGGAGCCCTCACAAGAAAAATGAAGACCCAAAGAAGTAACTCTGCCAAAGTGCTAACATACTAGGTTGAACAAAGAGTAGCAGTTGTGGAAAAGTAAACTATCTGAGGAGACTTACAGGATGTGGGAGTTATTTTTACAAGGCCTTGTATAGAGTCCCTCCTTGTGTAGCCTCCTCGCTTAGGCTTTGGTGTTGTGCGTGCTGCTTCCCCGATACAGGGAGGGCTTCTTTCATAGGCAAGTTTTGTTGGCTCCTTTTAGAAAGAAAAAGGAAGGTCAGCGTCCCCCTTGCATCTGCTGTTTTTCAAGTGCCTTTAACTCCAAATCATCGTTATGCCAAGCGGCATGTTGTGGGTTGGCATGTCCTGAACTCTCGCAGTGTAATCTTAAAATTTTTTGGTATAGTTGTTTCCATTACAAAAGAAGAATTAGGCTACGTGCACTTTTTAATTATTTTATTGAATTAAGTAGCATTGTATTTCTTAGGTATAGGCCAAGTTGCTGTATCAAAGACTCTAAAATACGGCATCTACATAGTTTTCTTCCTCAGAATCCAGTCCAGACATCAGTGGCCCGTGATTGTGGAGTCGGGGGAATGACTGCTCCAGGAAGCCCGGCAGGGACCCAGTGCCCCCTGCAGTGCAGCTCACCATCTCTGGGGCACTGGCCTCTTCCGTCTGGGTGAAACTGGGTCACGTTCATGGCAGTTTCAGCCCACAGGAAGGAAGCCTGTGAGGGATATCGTTCCTATTCTGGCATTTAGGTGCTTAGCAAACAAACCTAGAAATTTTATTACTGAGAGGAAGAAGGCAAGAATCGGTCCTGGGGGGACAAATAACAGTCTGTGCCATAGTCAGAAATGCTTTTCCTGGTCAATAACTGCACTTAGAAACCTTTGTAACTGAGAACAGCTTTTTGTTGCTTGAATTTATTATTATTTTTATTATTACAATGATAGTGTTTTTTGGGCAATAAAACATTCTAGGATAAGTATTCTTGAATTAGAGATCTGTCCTTATACCTTAGGGAGGTGAGTTTCTTAGGATATGGTCTTAGTAGACTTAATGATCAGAGGATAAGTATATCTTTAAGACTTATAGATATGTATGGTACTTTAGAAAGGTTGACCCTAAGTATAACCATAGTGCATGTTCAATTTTATTTTCTGACTTTTCTCCACTTAATATTGTTTATAAACAGTTTTCTCTATTTTATTATATATATTCACAACAGTGGCATACTGTGTGTATATTGTAATATGATATATTTAACTAAGTATCTGTCATTGAATGTTAGCTTATTAACAGATTTTCATTACTATAATATTCTTCACTTTTCCCATCTTCTGAAATGCCCTTTCAAGACATATGTGAGAAAGGGACAAACTGATGTCTGTCTCCAGGGGCAGAATAACTTGCATTCATATATTTTCACTGACAATTAGAGTTGGGGAACAGATGCACTAACAGGTGCTGTAAATTCATATCTTATTCTGCTTGTTAAATGTGTTTCAGTTATTAATATGTCATTTGTGATGACAAAAGCAGATGCTAAACATTTCCCCTGTAGTACCTCATCTCACATTGTTTTCTGTTGCATGAAACAGTAGAATTTTATGCAGTTGATAAGAACTAAAAACTTCTCCTGGGGTTTCCCTGGTGGCTCAGATGATGAAGAACCTGCCTGTAATACAGCAGACCCAGGTTCAATTCCTGGGTCAGGAAGATCCCCTGCAGAAGGGAATGGCTACCCACTCCAGTATTCTCATAAATCAAAAGCAGTTTGGCAAAAATGTCTAGATTTTTTCCATTTACTAGGCACCACCCTCTGGCCAAAACGTGAACAGTTTCCAATTCATTTAGTTTGCCCATTTTGAATTTGTTTCTCCACGTATTTTTAATTGGGGGGTATAGAGGAAGTATGAATTTGCATTATTTCAAAATTTATGAATAAGTGACTTTACTAATATTTTCATATCATGCTATTCAAAATAAGCATACATTTAAATTTCATATACAACATCATTTCACGGCTCCAGTATCCTCAAGTGGTTAGAAATGTTCTGATGTGCAGTACAGTTTGGTGATTATACTGGTACTGGTACTCAAGAAAAATATTAAATGAAATTATTATAATGTTAAGTAATATGACTAATCAAATGGAATGGATATAGGAAATATGATGGAGATTGTATATAATTATATATAAATATATTAACGTATATTAATATAAGTATATAGTGTTGATATTAGGCTATATATGTTTGCTAATACAATTAATATATTTACATACTAATATAAATATATTTACCCATATACTGCTAAGTCACTTCAGTCATGTCCGACTCTGTGCGACCCCATAGGTGGCAGTCCACCAGGCTCCACCATCCCTGGGATTCTCCAGGCAAGAACACTGGAGTGGGTTTCCATTGCCTTCTCTAATGCATGAAAGTGAAAAGTGAAAGTGAAGTTGCTCAGTGGTGTCCGACTCCCAGCGACCCTCTGGACTGCAGCCCACCAGGCTCTCCCGTCCATGGGACTTTCCAGGCAAGAGTACTGGAGTGGGGTGCCATTGCCTTCTCTGATTACCCATATAAATATACATTAATCATGTATAAATGTATATAAATCTATATATTATTTGTAATATATATTCCTTTCCCAAGTAAGATAGTTAACTCTTTAGAAAAGTTTAAGATTCAAATTTCAGTAAGAACATCATCATGAAGTTTATCCAGTGGATGCACTGTTAATCCAGTATCGTTTACAGCACATAGGTGTAGCTGCTTTATTGTGTCATGTAATAGCTACTTTCCGATCATACAGTGCGAAATTGAGTCATTTAGGAATGGAGAGAAAAATAATGTCATTTTATTTTAAATCAGTTTGGAAATGAAGAGTGAACCTGGGTTTCAATATAAACTTGGGAGTTGGTGATGGACAGGGAAGCCTGGCATGCTGCAGTCCATGGGGTCGCAGAGTCGGACACAGCTGAGCGACTGAGTGACTGAACTGAGCTAATAAATTCGGTATCTGGGGAGGTGGCTAACTCTTGCAACCTATGATGTTAAGTCAAATTTCTGTGTTAGATAACTCTGCCCCGCCCCCAATTATCTTCTGTCTAGGTTGTTAAATCACACAAGTTTCAAGCCTTTGACTGGGGAAGCAGTGCCAAGAATTATTTTCATTACAACCAGGTAAAGTCTTCAAAGTTTTTAGAATTTAAATGGGCCCTGAAAACTCATCAAAGAAGCCAGCCTGAGTTATGAGAATTCTGGCTGGGCTCAGGTGCTGGGGAAATGTCCAGGAGGGTTGACTAGGTAGCCTTTGTTTTCCCCTAGTCAATTCTAGAACAGCCTAAGCTTCCTGGTTCATTCTTTGGACATTGTCCTTTCTCTGGCTCTGTATGTGTAACTGTCTCATATGTCATGGATAGTGATCAGGAACAGATATTAGAGTCAGACAAATCTAGGACTGTTAGCTGGTGGCTGGTGGTGGTGGGGGTATTTGGCCAAATTACATTGCCTAGACCTTTTCTTCCATATACAAATAAATTGACCTTTCTTTGAATGCTAAGGAGTCTAAAATGTGAGGCCCTATGCTCATGTTTTTCTTACTTAATTCTCAGAATATCCGTGTGACATAGATGTCGTTATTATTATTAAAGCAGAAGAAACTGAGACTTAGAGAATTTCTGTGACTGTGTCATACCCCAGAGGGAGGAAAGGTTTGGGGTGTGACTCCAAAACCCCTTCCCAAGCACTTGGTTTGGTTTTGCAGCTTGGCATCAACCACCTGGGAGAATGATGCCTTCCTCCCAGGGATGTTACCAGCACAGGGTAACAATTTGATAGCCAGCAGTCATTATAGTATTCTTTTCTTCTGGGTTAGGCTTCTTTTTTGTTCTGGCAGTAGTAAGTTAAAAAGTAACCTGAGAGCAGTTTTCAAAATTTAGTCTTTTATTCTTGGATCAGATTTTTTAGTCAGTGTTTTCAGGGGATTGCATTTTTGTCAATTAAAACAACAGAGACAGAGCTTCCTGTGGGTTTTCATTACAGAGTTCCCCTCCCCTTTACAATGTGAAAGACATGCTGGTGCAGACTGCTGTCTGGAGCGGAGGTCGGGACTGGCTCGCAGACGACAAGGATGTCATGCTCTTACAGATGCAGATCTCCAACCTGGTGTACCACAAGCGCATTCCTGAGTGGGATCATCTTGACTTTATCTGGGGCTTAGATGCCCCGTGGAAACTCTATAATGAAATTATAAATCTAATGAGGAAGTACCAGTGAAGGCCAGACTGGAGACATTTACTGTCAAGTCGTGTTAAGTGTGTTTGCTTCATTTCTCTAAAATATTCGTATTCCTTTCCCAGGCCTTTTATATTTTTATAACCAAGGAAATTATGCTTTTGAAGATGCCTGATTCTCTCCAGTTAGGATCAGAAATGCTTTTGCTTTTTTCATTTAATCATGGCCAAATACAAAGTTGGTGCCTCAACCAGTCTTAAAAATGACACTGATTCATAAACGATCGTGACCATTCCATTTATCCTTACAATTTAGAATATACTATATTGCCTTTTTACTCTCAACACAGGACACATTGACACGTTAGAATTTTCAAGATGCCTTGTTCATCAGTAAATAATCTGACACAGACTTGAAAGAAGCTCAGTGTATAAGTACCCAGTTCTTACCTGCTTGCCTTAAAGGGCTGTCGGTCAAATGGCCTTGTATTTAGAGATCTAAGTGACACCTCCTCATGTTCTCATGTAGTAGGTACGAAATCAATTTCAGTGACACCTCAGCAGTGCCAGTTATAATGATCCTATGATGAATTTTATCAAGCCTAATTGTGAGAGCTGCTATTTAGCAAACATTTAAATTGCTCAGACTGAGGGAAGTAATTTTCTGGAGTCTTCAAAAATAAATTACATTCATAAAAAAAAAATACAGTCATCAACTTTATACTTTAACTTGACTGATAGAGTCAACCACTGATGTGTGAACTCTTCATTGTGTGGCAGGCCATAAATCCACTTGTTTCAGGAGGAAAGTCCTGTGAAGACACGATAGCACTATTTTTTCCTGAAATTGCAGTGTTCACTTCACTAGCTGCTGGAGCCTGGCGATGGCATGTGTAGAGCAGAAGCCCTGATGCCACTCAGGTGGAGTGCCCTGCTTCATTTTCACACAAAAGAAATGTGAACGTGAACATGGTTGTTTTCAGATTAAAGCTCAGGGATTGTTTTTTCTTTTGTATGTGTTCAGATTTTTAATACTCCTGATTTGCATCCCTATGTCCGGACACCCCCATTCCCCTGCTTTTCTTGCTGCCCTGTTTCCTTGCAGTGCTGTCAGATGAACGAACAGTGACAACTGCTCTGGTTTTCTGATAGAGTTATTTTGCAATAATAAACAATACTTGGTTAATCTGTGCAGACAACATAAGACTGCTTTATAACATTCAAGTGATCTTATTTAAACTTGTCAATAAAACTCGGCCTCCCAGGCCTGAAGCATTGTGTGCAGGTGTGAGTTCGCCTTTATTTAATAGTCATTCTGGACTTCCTTCTTGCAGCAGGACTGATGTTTTCTTTCTTGTCTTTCCCCCCGCTCCTCCGTACTCCTTGTAAACCTCATTGATACTGCCCATGAACCTTCGGTCCTCTCCCATAGGAAGGAGAGTGGTCTTAACCTAAGGAGTGGGGAGATGGTTTGGAAATCTTCAGGGTCTGCTGAGCGAGGCTGTGAGTGGAGACTAAACCCTGATTAACGCCGTCTGCAGGTAATGGCTGCAGACGGGACCCTAGATTCAAGCTCTGTCCATCAACCTCTCTCCTTAAACTAAGCAATCAAAGCTAGCAGAGGCAACGTCACAGGGCTCCCAAAACATAGATTTGGGGGTCTAATGTGATCTCTCCCACTACTCTGTGAGCTTTAAGATCTATCTTACTCACCTTTGTATACCTAGAATCTAACACAAAGCCTGGAATATTAGTGAGTCAATAAATATATGTGGACTGACAGAATGTGTGAAAAATGGCAGACTTTGTCACTGAGCTGAATGAAATTAGATGCACAAGTAACTCCTGGGAGAGTCTGAAGTGGAATCTGATTTTTCATGGCAACTAAAGTAAAATTGCAGAAAGTGAAGAGGAACTCAAAAGCGTCTTGATGAAAGTGAAATAGGAGAGTGAAAAGGTTGGCTTGAAGCTCAACATTCAGAAAACAAAGATCATGGCATCTGGTCCCATCACTTCATGGGAAATAGATGGAAAAACAGTGGAAACAGTGTCAGACTGTTTTTTTGGGCTCCAAAATCACTGCAGATGCTGATTGCAGCCATGAAATTAAAAGACGCTTACTCCTTGGAAGGAAAGTTATGATCAACTTTGATAATATATTAAAAAGCAGAGACAAAAAAAAATAAAAAGCAGAGACATTCCTTTGCCAACAAAGGTCCGTCTAGTCAAGGCTATGGTTTTTCCCGTGGTCATGTATGGATGTGAGAGTTGGACTGTGAAGAAAGCTGATTGCCGAAGAATTGATGCTTTTGAACTGTGGTGTTGGAGAAGACTCTTGAGAGTCCCTTGTACCGCAAGGAGATCCAACCAGTCCATTCTAAGGGAGATCGATCCTGGGTGTTCATTGGAAGGACTGATGCTAAAGCTGAAACTGCAATACTTTGGCCACCTCATGCGACAAGTTGACTCACTGGAAAAGACTCTGATGCTGGGAAGGGTTGGGGGCGGGAGAAGAAGGGGACGACGGAGAATGAGATGGCTGGATGGCATCACCGACTCTGTGGACATGAGTTTGAGTGAACTCCGGGAGTTGGTGATGGACAGGGAGGCCTGGCGTGCTGTGATTCATGGGTCGCAGAGAGTCGGACACGACTGAGCGCCTGAACTGAACTGAAAGTAAAATTGTACAGAAAAGAGTAAAATTGTGCTAGATGTGGAGGATATATGACCCCAGGGGGATGACACTCTTCCTGCTGGTCTTATGTTCCCCTTAAGAAAGAACACTTCTTTCTCCTTTGACCAAGGCAAACTGGTTTGCCAACCAGGTACAAGATCCTTAAGTATAGGGCCAGAAATAGCATGACTGTTTTGTTGTTTCCCACCAGCAGTGAGAGAGAGCTGGCCAGAGAATGGCTTCTGGGTTTTAGGTGACTTGGTTTCCCTTCTTTGGTTTCTATCATAGAGTCGCCCTCAGATGCCCCAGTGAACTTGTGGGGAGTAAATCTGCCACTCCCCAGAAGACAGGAGTGAATGAACAGGGCCTGAGTTCTATAGAGTTCTTTATCGTTTTGCTCTTCACCTCCTTGCCAAAGTTTTCTTTGGGGATTTTTCATCAGTACATGGGCCAAGCCAGAGGTGGAGATGTTGCATGGTGGTTCTTACTACAGCTGAGTTACACCAGGGTCGCTAACCCCCCAGGCCACAGACCAGTACCACCTATGGCCTGTTAGGAACCTGGCCATACAGCAGAGGTGAGCATTGGTGAGGGAGCTGAAGCCTCAACTGTAATTATAGCTATTTCCCACCACTCGCATTACCGGCTGAGCTCCACCTCCTGTCAGATCTCCTCCTGTCAAAGCTCCAAGGGGACTATGAACTGTGCATGCGAGCGATCTAGGTTGCATCACTCCTTATGAGAATCTAATGCCTGCTGCTGATCTGAGGTGGAGCCGAGGCGGTGATGCTAATGCTGGAGGGGGCGGCTGCCACCATCTCCCGTCATTCCCAGATTGGACTGTCTAGTTGCAGGAAAACAAGTTCAGGGCTCCCACTGATTCTTCGTTATGATGAGTTGTATATTTTATTATATATCACAATGGAATAATACTAGAAATAAAATGCACAATAAATGAAAGGTGTTTGAATCATCCTGAAACCACCTCCCCCCACCCCCAGTCTATGGAAAAAATTATCTTCCATAAAACTAGTCCCCAGTGCCAGATAGGTTGGGGGCCACAGTGCATTTGCCTTTGTTGCCGGCCTTTTCCTGCTGATGCGGTCGTGTAGGCTCTTATATCCTTACAGCCCTACTGTATTCACGTAGCTTTGTTTCACCGTTGGCTGAGAGTACAGAACAGGGTTGGACCTTGTGCCTTGAAAAGTCCTGTAATAGGTTGGGAGGAGTTCTGACTCTGTTATTTTCCACTGTGTTTGATACATATTCTTTTGAGCAGAGCACAAAAATCTCCAGAGACCTCTAGGGCAAGGAGAAGACTAGTTAACATTCTGTCAACTTGGAACTCCAAGGTCTTGTGTGTGCCTGGGCAAAGCGCACTGCATGTGCAAGAAGTCACAATTGAGGATGAAGTTTGTTTTTTTTTTCATTGCCGTAAGGGGGCACCCTTGGCTTTGCTTCCTCACCTTTTCTGGACGAGGCGGAGAACTTTGTGAATTTAGGAGCCAGTTGTTAATTTGAGGACTGGTTAGACCAACCATGTCTGTGGTCATTTCTATCCAAGATTACAACTAATTCTTGCCTAATGCATAACATATGAAAAATGTTCTCAAAGAATAACTGTGTCCCAAATGGGACATAAAAATAAAAACCTGCCTAATAGTTAAGAGTGGTCAGAGACTCAGACAGGAGGAAGGAAGTGAGGAAGGTTTGAATGGAGGCTTCACCCTTAATAAGACTGTTGATATTATCTTCAGGCACTGATTATTTTGTGTTTGTGGGCATGAAAGGTGTTACCTTGTCACATGTAAACATTTAAAATACCCTATAATTATAACTCTTTTTTTTTTAATATATGGAGAGATTTTCAAAATGTGATCCCTGAAAGACAGGTTATAATAATACTGATTTTTAAGAGGTTGTTAGTGATTCATTCAAGAGTATTTATTGAGTATTTATTGTACTATGCAAGTTTCAAGGTCTGTTTCAAACTAAGCAAGTAAAAGTCTTTCTCTGTCAACTTGTTTTAATAGTATTACAACAAATACTTTATATTTTTACCCTGTGCCTTCCTGGGTTTTGAAGCCTTCTCATAAGGCTTTGATTTTTACAACAACCTATTTGATGGGTGAGGGGCAATGGTATGCCTCTTAAAGGAGATGGTTTTATATGCTTTTATATTTCAAGCAGGTCAATGAGAATTTCAGCAATCTCAGTAGAAGCACTCATTTACACATGACACAGATGGATTGAAATATAAAGTGTTTAAATATTCATTAGATCTATGTCAAATAGGGCATCGAGGAATCTCTTGGGGGAGTTAACATTCCCCCACCCCCACCCCGCCATGTCTATCATCAGCATACCCTAGTGTTTGGATACTGGTAATTAAACTGTTTGGTTTTTGGAGTCTTTTGTAAACTGCCCTATAAATATGCATCTTCCATGTCCCACTCCAAAACTAAACTCCTCCTGTAGAGGTGTCACTCTTGAAACTGACACTGATGGGGTTCTGCACTCAGTTTGGCTGTAACCTCCTATTGAACCCTAGCTAGTCTTGACTTTTCTGAGACTGAGTCTTCATTTTTACAATGAGGGGTAAGATTTTGATATTTGTCTTCAACTTCTATAAATTTTATGGATTACAGCTGTAAGATGTTACAACATGTCTCATCTCTGATATCTAAGAATAATCATTTCAGTTACATAGTTGCCAAGACAGTTCAGTTCAGTTCAGTCACTCAGTCGTGTCCGACTCTCCGCGACCCCATGAATCACAGCACGCCAGGCCTCCCTGTCCATCACCAACTCCCGGAGTTCACTCAAACTCATGTCCACAGAGTCGGTGATGCCATCCAGCCATCTCATTCTCGGTCGTCCCCTTCTCCTCCCGCTCCCAACCTTTCCCAGCATCAGAGTCTTTTCCAGTGAGTCAACTCGTCGCATGAGGTGGCCAAAGTATTGCACTTTCAGCTTTAGCATCAGTCCTTCCAATGAACACCCAGGATCGATCTCCCTTAGAATGCACTGGTTGGATTTTCTTGCGGTACAAGGGACTCTCAAGAGTCTTCTCCAACACCACAGTTCAAAAGCATCAATTCTTCAGCGATCAGCTTTCTTCACAGTCCAACTCTCACATCCATACATGACCACGGGAAAAACCATAGCCTTGACTAGACGGACCTTTGTTGGCAAAGGAATGTCTTTGCTTTTTAATGTATTATCAAGGTTGGTCATAACTTTCCTTCCAAGGAGTAAGCATCTTTTAATTTCATGGCTGCAATCAGCATCTGCAGTGATTTTGGAGCCCAAAAAAACAAAGTCTGACACTGTTTCCACTGTTTTCCATCTATTTGCCATGAAGTGATGGGACCAGATCCCATGATCTTTGTTTTCTGAATGTTGAGCTTCAAGCCAAACTTTTCACTCTCCTCTTTCACTTTCATCAAGAGGCTTTTGAGTTCCTCTTCACTTTCTGCCATAAGGGTAGTGTCATCTGCATATCTGAGATTATTGATATTTCTCCCGGCAATCTTGATTCCAGCTTGTGCTTCTTCCAGTCCAGCGTTCCTCATGATGTACTCTGCATATAAGTTAAATAAGCAAGGTGACAATATACAGCCTTGACGTACTCCTTTTCCTATTTGGAGCCAGTCTGTTGTTCCATGTACAGTTCTAACTGTTGCTTCCTGACCTGCATGCAGGTTTCTCAAGAGGCAGCTCAGGTGGTCTGGAATTCCCATCTCTTTCAGAATATTCCACAGTTTATTGTGATCCACACAGTCAAAGGCTTTGGCATAGTCAATGAAGCAGAAATACATGTTTTTCTGGCACTCTCTTGCTTTCTCCATGATCCAGCAGATGTTGGCAATTTGATCTCTGGTTCCTCTGCCTTTTCTAAAACCTGCTTGAACATCTGGGAGTTCACGGTTCACATACTGCTGAAGCCTGGCTTGGAGAATTTTGAGCATGACTTTACTAGCATGTGAGATGAGTACAATTGTGCGGTAGTTTGAGCATTCTTTGGCATTGCCTTTCTTTGGGATTGGAATGAAGACTGACCTTTTCCAGTCCCGTGGCCACTGCTGAGTTTTCCAAATTTGCTGGCATATTGAGTACAGCACTTTCACAGCATCATCTTTCAAGATTTGAAATAGCTCAACTGGAATTCCATCACCACCACTAGCTTTGTTCGTAGTGATGCTTTCTAAGGCCCACTTGACTTCACATTCCAAGATGTCTGGCTCTAGGTCAGTGATCACGTTATCGTGACTATCTTGGTCGTGAAGATCTTTTTTGTACACTTTTTCTGTGTATTCTTGCCACCTCTTCTTAATATCTTCTGCTTCTGTTAGGTCCCTACCACCAGATGGTCAACACCGAAATCAGATTGACTGTATTCTTTGCAGCCAAAGATGGAGAAGCTGTATACAGTTAGCAAAAACAAGACCAGGAGCTGACTGTGGCTCAGATCATGAACTCCTTATTGCCAAATTCAGACTGAAATTGAAGAAAGTAGGGAAAACCACTAGACCATTCAGGTATGACCTAAATCAAATCCCTTATGATTATACAGTGGAAGTGAGGAATAGATTTAAGGCACTAGATCTGATTGATAGAGTGCCTGATGAACTCTGGACAGAGGTTCGTGACATTGTACAGGAGACAGGGACCAAGACCATCCCCATGGAAAAGAAATGCAAAAAAGCAAAGTGGCTGTCTGAGGAGGCCTTACAAATACTGTGAAAAGAAGAGAAGCGAAAAGCAAAGGAGAAAAGGAAAGATATAAGCATCTGAATGCAGAGTTCCAAAGAATAGCAAGGAGAGATAAGAAAGCCTTCCTCAGTGATCAGTGCAAAGAAATAGAGGAAAACAACAGAACAGGAAAAACAAGAGATCTCTTCAAGAAAATTAGAGATTCCAAGGGAACATTTCATGCAAAGATGGGCTCGATAAAGGACAGTTGACAAGACAGTCTTACCTAATTTTGGAAAGAAAAAAAATCATAAAGGTCACTCATAAAAAGAAACGGTGTCATTGGTAAAAGGTTTTTCCAATTACATGTTCTATATTTTCTGGGAGATGGTGCTTTACACATCTTGTGGTAAGTTGGTACCAAACAGCTTTAAGATTGTGTTAAATATGTACATAACCTAGTGGGTGTGCGCTCAGCAAAGTGCTTTGCTCTCTAGGATAGCTAGGGAAGAAAGAATTCCTATCCTCCAATCCTGCCAGAAAGACCATGCCAAGATAAAAATGCATGGGAAATCAAAACTAACTAGAGAAGCAGAAGAAATAATGGGGCCAAAATCTTAATACCATCAGAAGTCAGGAAATACCTCTATGGAAAACCATCCCAGGAAGTAAGTAGACCTAAATGACATCAACCAGTGCCCCAGAAAAAACGATTCCTTTTTCAGGCTTAATTTAAAGCCAATATATTCTAAAATGAGCATGGAGCCCACAAATATCTTTTGAACCTCATTACGTGCAAGGTATAATGCTTGACCGCGGAAAAAACATCCTAGGAGATGGACTCTGTGCTCTAAAAAGACCTATTCATCTAGCAGGTAATTAAATACGTTTTGTGTAAATTAGAAGTGTTCAAAGGTACATGTTTAGGAAAGGTACATGCCAGTTTAGGAAATGGCACTACTTAAGAGTAAGCTCCAGGAGTTGGTGATGGACAGGGAGGCCTGGCGTGCTGTGATTCATGGGGTCGCAAAGAGTCAGACATGACTGAGCGACTGAACTGAATTGAAGAGTAAATAGGGCTCAATTTTATTTGAGTCAATTGAGTGTTACCAGTCAAAATGTTGTGCTTACCTTTTCAGCATCCTCTATGACATGGAGTGGACAACGGATGAGAATTTAACGGACCGCTTTCCCTGAGACAACTACATTTGTATACAGGAGGACTTGGGCAGCTTTGTGGGCTGGAAAGGCAGAGAAGCTGGTAGTTCTTCTTCAAAGTGCTGCAAGTTAGAGGGGAGAGCCTGGGCCAAGCACGCTGAAGCTGTGGCTTCCAGGTCTTGCTGCTCAGCATTTTACGAAGCATATTCTAACAGGTTTAGGGATAGAGACCAGAAGAACTGAGAAAGGAAAAGAACGGGTTGGTTGAGGCCAGGGCCTCAAAGGAGGCAGTCCTGATATCAATCTATTAGTGAAGTCCAAATTAAGCCACCCACTTAAAAAAATCTGTGAGAGAATCCAAAGCATTCCAGCATAAAGCTGAAACCACAAGAAAAGAACAGCATGTGCTGAACTGAAAGTTGAAGGTTGACTTAATTTTTGTAGATGGCAAATGTGAGTGATATTTTGCATCTGAGCAGAATTCATTTGTAAGTCTGAGACTTACATATTGATAAATTATTATATATTATGATTTGAACTATTATATATCATTCATTTATAGGCCCATATATTGGTCTGTATTTTTGTTGTACTTATTATTTCCTTGTAGTATAACATATGGCTTTATATCTTTTATTTCTTGTTATATGACTTTGATTTTAATTGCAAGCTTCCTCAATTATTCCTTAGGAAAAATGTGGAGTACGCATTTAAAATAATAGGTGTTTCATTCTGTAACTGGGCTGCTGCTGCTGCTGCTAAGTCACTTCAGTCTTGTCCGACTCTGTGCGACCCCATAGACGGCAGCCCAAAAGGCTCCGCCATCCCTGGGATTCTCCAGGCAAGAACACCGGAGTGGGCTGCCATTTCCCTCTCCATCAGGCACTATATTTTCACTTCTGTTAAGATTATGGCAAAAATAATCTTGGCAACTGGCAAACCCAGCTCTTCCAAGGACTGCATTTAATCACTTCAAGTAAAACACTTAGCTAATGTCTTAACAACAGTATTACTATTTTCTCATTTAATGTCTAGCAGACATTACACAGTAATTTTAACAATATTATTATTACTATTTTCTCACTTGATGTCTAGCAGACAGAACACGGTAACTTAATATTATTATTTTCTCATTTAATGTCTAGCAGACATTACAGGGTAACTTTAACAATATTATTATTACTATTTTCTCATTTAATGGTTGCAGTAGCCTCATGAGATGGGTATGATTGTTATTTCCCTTTGGAAAGGGGGGTTAAGATAAAGCAGAACTTCCTGGAGTGTGGCGCTGATCCTAACCTCATAGACACAAGAATGGGCAAAGCTAGGATTAGGAGTGACCCCTGGCTTCAGTTTCCATCCCAAACTTCCACTCTCTAGATGTCTCTTTCGTCAGGCCCCCGGGTCAAACGCGGAGGTTGCTTTTCTTGCAAGTCCTGCGGTCACACCCTCCAACCCCACTCCCGGCCCAGTCATGACCCATCTGAGCTCTCCTAATACCGACTTTCTCAGGCTCAATCCCGACCAGTTGACCACAGCTGATGGCGGAGAAACGCAGAGCTGGGGGGTGGCCTCGCCGTTGGGCTCGCAGCACCAGGGATGGTTTGGGGGATCGCGGGGTCAAGGACGCGGCGTCGCGGAACCAGCAAAGGGAAGGGCTAGGAGGGCGCGACATCATCTGTTCAATCAACAGCCTCCCCGCAGACTTCAGGGAACGCAAAAATTTTCCTTTTTCTCTCAAAGTGGGTGGTTTACTGATTGCACTGCTTTCATCCCAAATGAGATGCAGTGGCTTTTAGCCAGATTTGGATGGGCAAGCTCTGGATGTTAAATCCAGCCCTTGACTCTTTTTTTTTAGGTAAAGCGAAGGCTAAAAGTCGCTGTCCCCTCTTTCGCCGCAGTACCTCCCGGTTCCCGTCGCCGCTTTGGGCGACTCGGGCGCACCGCGAAGGGACGACCCTCCGGCAGGGTTTGGGGGGCTCCTCCGAGGGAGTCTTCGTGCTGTAGGGTCTGGAGCTTTCCGCGAGCCCGCTCGGGAAAGATACGGGAACTGGAGGAGGTTCCCGACCCGCTACCCTTCCCGGCTAATTTCCTGCGCAGATCGCCACGGCTCGCGGCCAGCGACCTGCGCGGTTCTGTCTAAGAAAGGTTTGCCGATCGCTGCTAGTTAGATCAATAGAGCGCGCCAGCAGAAAGAAAAGATCCGAAATAGGAAAGGTATGTCGCTTTTTAAAGATTAAAAAAAAAAAATACAGCCACATTTGTGTCTTTATTAAAACACACAGACGCAATTTAATGTATGTATTAAAAACACAAGTACTCCTGCCTTGATTGCAAAGGAGCTGTTTCTGGTGATGATGGAAATATTCCCTCTTGTTTAGGGATGGTGCTAACCCATAAACTGAGTTGTCAAAACTCGTAGAAACTCTGCACTGAAGCTCTGTGCATTGTATCGTGTATAAATTGTACGTCCCTTAAAACATCAGAACGTAATCCTGTAAGGCATAGAAATTACGACGTGCCATTGCGTAATTGCATATCTGAATGCCACTGAACGCAGCTGTACTTGAGTATTTTTAGCAACGAAGCGCAATTCTGTTGGATTATTTATCTTTGCAAGCTCCGCGAAGACGGGAAGGGGAGTAAACACTGCGGCTGACATCACGGGGGGCGGGTCGAAAGCTCTAAGAAAAGCCTTAGGACCGGAGTAGCCGCGCTGCTCTTCACAGCCTCATCATGAACAGCCACAACCGCTCCGAGCTCCAGGTCCTCTGCGGCTCCGGCCAGCTGCTCCTGCAGCCCCTCTGGGACCGCCTGAGGACCTGGGAGGCTCTCCTGCAGTCGCCCTTCTTCCCTGTCTTCTTCTCCATCACCACCTACGTGGGCTTCTGCCTGCCCTTCGTGGTGCTGGACCTGCTGTGCCCCTGGGTGCCCACGCTGCGGCGCTACAAGATCCGCCCGGACTTCTCGCCGTCTGCGCGGCAGCTGCTGCCCTGCCTGGGGCAGACGCTGTACCAGCACGTGGTGTTCGTGCTGCCCATGACGCTGCTGCACTGGGCGGTCAGCCCCGCCCTCCTGCCCGCCGAAGCCCCCGAACTGTTCCAGCTGGTGAGCCACGTGGTGCTCTGCCTGCTGCTCTTTGACACCGAGTTCTTCGTGTGGCATCTGCTGCATCACAAGGTGCCCTGGCTCTACCGGACCTTCCACAAGATGCACCATCAGAATTCGTCCCCGTTCGCGCTGGCCACGCAGTACATGAGCGTCGGGGAGCTCTTTTCCTTGGGTTTCTTTGACATAGTGAACGTCTTGCTGCTCCAGTGCCACCCTCTCACCACCCTGACCTTCCACGTGGTCAACATCTGGTTGTCGGTGGAGGACCACTCCGGCTACGACTTCCCCTGGTCCACGCACAGACTGGTACCTTTCGGGTGGTTTGGGGGCGTGGCGCACCACGACCTGCATCACTCCCAGTTTAACTGCAACTTCGCGCCTTACTTCACACACTGGGACAAAATACTGGGAACTCTGAGGTCTGCTCACGCCAAGTAATGCGCACGCACCCCTCCCGGCACAGTGCGTGCTGCGGTGAGGTGTGGCTGCACCTCAGACCTGGGACATTTCACACTTGAATCAGGAGAGACACACTTGAGGTGGACTTGAGATGGTTTTGTTTTGTTGTTTCTTTTTCCCGTGGGTAACTTATTATCTGCTAGAAACTTACAGAGAAACTCTGATGTGTTTTTCACAATCTAATAATTTATTGTAATGTTTGTATGTCAGCAGTTGTATTCTTGATGTGGAATTTTAACTCACTTCAATATCCTTGATTTCTGGGTATAAAGTATCCAAAGTCACTGGCATATGTAAATAATCTCCAAGAAGATTTTTTTGTAGAACAAGGAATTTTACTGTTTGAAGGTGTCCTAGAACTAGGCTAAAAGAGTATATTTTTATGGAGCATCTGATATTTGTAAAAATGAAGCATGGTCCTGCTGGACAGTGACTCAGATTATTGTACTTTAAAAAAATTTTTTATAGACTTGTGTATTTATATTAAAATAAATGTTATTTGTGCTTGAAAAAGAGTAAAGCACCTAAACTCAACAAGCACTGGCTTCTGTGATTTTCACTGGTAGTCTGGCCGATATAAACTGGAATGGAAGAGGGAAGTGGGATGGTAGAGGGTCATGAGTCTGCATCAGCCCAGCTGTGGAAAGAGAGGAGTCTGGCGGTGATGGAACTTGAAGGAAAGACGGCAGTAGAGAAGGCATCTGTGTGCTGGTCTTGGTCTAGAGATTTCCCAGAGGGGAAAATACCATTGTTCTGGTTGTGTTTCAGCTGATTTCTGCATAACAGGGAACTAATGAGACTTACTCTATAAAATTTTACAGAGAGTAAATTTTAAAAGTTTTTGCTCTCTGTAAAATTTTACAGCGAGATTAACACTGGGTCACCATTTCATCATTTGGGGAGAAGGGCTGTCTTGCGGGATGAATAGAATTAGTGAAGTCCTTCGCTTTGCAAAACTGTTAAGTGTCTGCTTTAAAGGGGCTCCAGGTGGCACAGTGGTAAAAAAAAAAAAAAAATCCTCTTGCCAAGGCAGCACTTGCAGGTTCTATCCCTGGATAAGGAAGATGGCTTCAAGTAGGAAATGGGAAGCCACTCCAGTGTTTTCCAGTATTGCCTGGAAAATTTCATGGACAGAGGAGACTGGTGGGCTGCAGTCCATGGGATCACAAAAAGTCAGACACAACTGAGCTTGCATGCAGATAGGGAAGGGATTATGAATGAGCACCTCCCACCCCAACAACCTTTCATAAAGCTATCTAATACAAATGACCATCACACAGGTTGTCTCTGCAATTTGAAATTTTTGTATGTTCACTTTTCTTTATGAAGCCATACATACAAACTGCATACTCCTCTCTCAAAGAAAGAAAAAGTGAAATTTGACCCTGGATCCCTAGTTTCTCACCTGCAAAGGAGATTGATTGTGGTCCAGACGTTTTCATAGATTACAGTGAATGTGCCTACAACCGAACACACACCAGTCACCCATCATATACCCCATTCTGCTGCTGCTGCTGCTGCCTAATTGTTTTAATTTTATCTTTGGAACATAGTTTAGATAGAAAGGGTAAAGTTTTTAAAAAATCAAGACAATTTAAAAATCTGAAGGACAGCTGCTTTGCATGGAACTCTAGGCTCAGGATATATGCACCAAACTGTCTTGTTTAAAGATGAAAAAATCCATCTGAAGACTTGATAGCCACACTCTGTACTGGTGCTCCAAACATTTGGCAAAATACAATCAGATTGCCTGGCTGCCTGGCTGATTTTCTCACGTTCCCTTCCAATGGCTGTGCCTTGTTGGCTTCTGCTGAAGTCACCTCCTTGATCATCTGCAGCAGGACCATGCTGGGACTTAAAGACTATATCGATGAATAAAAGTGAAATTCACAGAAGCAGGTAGTAAGGGAAAAATGCTTTACTGGAGTTAGTGTATTAATATCATGATCCCCATGGTGAGTGGAGAAAAGAAAAGAAGGATGAACAGACTGGTGTAGAATATATAGTATTATTTGCCTTGAGCAGCTTTAGGATCCAAAAACAGCCTGCAAATCTTAGATAATGACAGTTAATTAAAGCTCACTTCCAGAGAAATTTTGAAATGGGTCATCCTGTCTCACTGTGTAAGGGAATTTCCCACTTAGGGCAAATTGTACACATGGAAATTACTTGGGTTTAGAAACACTTTCCCAGAGTTGGATGTCTTACCAGTTTTTAATACCTCTGGAAGTGGAATGGGGAAGTGGAGAGAATGAGCAATTTCTCAGTTTTGAGAGAATAATAATGAAATGGTGCACATTTGCTTGAACTTTCTCACATCTTTTCACTTGCTCCTCACAACTGCACTCTAAGGGATGTAGAATAATTTATTATTATTTTTCCATGTTATGAATGGAAAATTGGTACCTGCACCAGTTAAGCGACTTGCTCCAGATCATAAAATACTTGGAGATGGAGGCAGTTCTTGATCTTAGGTCTCATAGTGTGTACTGTAACTGTCTTTGGATGATGCTTATGATAAAATTCACAACTGGCAATTGAGTTGCAAACTCTGCAATGCCATTAACTGGGCTCCCTCTGTTATTCCTCCCCCATCAAACCCAGATTCCCCACCCCCGCCAAATTCAAAGCCTCTACTTGGCAGGGGAGAAAGCCAGGTCAGTCTTAGTAGGACTTGGGAAAGCATGAAGCATGTCATAGGCTCTATATTCTGCATCTCTCATTGCACATTAGATTGCCTGGGAGAGGAAAGGGGACTTGACTTGGGACTTAACTAGCTGAGCAACTCTGGACACGTTACTTAACCTCTCTGTGCTTGGTTTCTTCAACTGTAAAATGTAGATAATTATAGAACCTATCTCCCAGACCTGTTGTGAGAGATTTTGGGCTTCTATATGTGAGTGCTATAAGGGTTAGAGGTCTTGACTGTATTTGTGTTTGCTGCAAATGATGCTTCACAATGTGAATCCTGGGACAGCACCAGAATCATAACCTTCTGTCCACACACATGTTTGACCTTTCCCATTTAAGAGAACCAAAATAAAAAGCCAAGTTTTTGATCCTGCTTTTTTCAAAGCTGCTTCTCTCATCATCCTTTCAAAGCCAAAGTGTTGGAAAGAGACAGAAGTCTGTGTTTGTCCGATTCTGCTTCCTCATCACTGAGTCATCCCCCCCACCTCTTCCTGGGGCTTTCACTCTCTATTCACTGCTACCTTCCTATTGATCAAAGCCAGTGCTTTCCCACCCCTTGGTTTTCCACCTCTCCGGCTTTGTTTGAAAGGTATTTGTGTCTGCTCACCAAGCTTTAGAATATGGTTCTTGCTTGGTTTTAGTGAACTTTCTCTAAGCTGTTTTCCTTCTTAATTCTCCAGCTCTTTCTTCTTCCTTCACTCTTCTCACTCTCCTTGGCAGAGAGGCAGCCTCAAGCTTCTCCTCGTTTTATTAAAAAATATCTCTGTTGTGTGTACTGGCTATCCTTACCATCTTTTGCTGTACCCTCTAAATCTCCACTCACATTGCATTCTAGTGAACACACAGGTACCTAAACGTGCACAGGCCATGTGAGTGTGCATATATGCACATCATATGTGTGCGCACTATACATGTACCTACCACACACAGACTATATGTCCACGTACTGTTAAACAGACACAGACATGTATTTGCCCACTGTATATGTGTGCATGAACATACACAATATATGCATGAACACTATATACGTACAAACATACTTTATAACCCTATATATGGATATCTTGTTTAGTCACTAAGTCATTTCCAACTCTTTTGGAACCCCCATGGACTGTAACCCACCAGGCTCCTCTGTCTGTGGGATTCTCCAGGCAAGAATACTGGAATTGGTTGCCGTTTCCTTCTTTAGGAGATCTTCCTGACCCAGGGATTGAACTTGTGTCTCCTGCATTGGCAGGTGGATCCTTTACCACTGGGCCACCAGGGAAGCCCATACACATATATATGTACCCAAAATATGAATATGTATATATATATATACTTATATATGTACAAATGTGACATATATGTGTGTATGTATGTATTATATATACACAGAGAGAGACACAGTATATGTACACGCACCCTATATATATATACTCCATGTATATGTATATGTGTGTGTGTGTATATATATATATACGCCTTCTCTAAATACACACACATACTACCATTTCTGTCCTGTTTTTAAGTTATCTGTGCCCCAAGTACTGTGTCTCATTCTTGATAAATACTGGTTCAGTGTTGCATGGATCCTGGAAGCAATGGAAACACAGATTTGCCATTAATCATGTTTTTCTTCATTCATTCTCTCCTCCATCAATTTCTGCTTCCTGACTAAGGCCGTGCTCACAACCCATGTTCTAGAGAAGGTCACAGTCTACTAGGAGAGAGAATCAGTCACAGTCTGTTCTGGAGAAGGTCACAGTATACTAGGAAAACGAATCAGGCAAGCAAGTGCATCTAATCTAATGTAGTTTGTGCTATAATGCTGGGAGGGTGTTAACAGATTGGTACAGGAGCCCAAAGAAAGACCGGTCATTTGAACACTAGAAATCATGAAGGATTTGTGTGCGTTCTCTGGGTGGGATAAAGGACATAGCTGGAAGAAGAAACAGCGCTGTAAATCAGAGATGAGAGAACAGAAACAGAAAACCAGAGTTCTGAGCTCTGGGTGAACAAGGAAGGAACGTCAAGGCTTATTGTCTTGCTGCTCGACCAGCCGTTGAAGCTGCCTAGAACTGCTTGCTCATTTGCCCTTGTCACAGGGACTTGGGAAATTATATGGAAAATTGCTTTGAAAAGAAAGTTAGGCCTTGCTATTGCTTGTTGGTTTATGATGAGTCCTGGATGAATTGAAAACTGCACTTGGAAATGATATGATAGGCAATGGTTGGTGAGTGGGATATGAGTGAGAGTTCCACAGATCTTAAGCAAAGGAATGATGTAATCAGATCTGGTGGAAGAAGGTAACTGGCAGCAGAGAATGGTAGCGGTGATTCTAGCTAGGACCGTTGCAGGTTCTGCCTGGATTCCAATCCTTCCTCCACTGTTTTTGAACTTGTGTGTTTGAACAGATTACTTCATTTAAGGCTCAGTTTCCTCATCTGGAAAAAGAAGGCAGTAATACCTACGCAAAGAATTATAGTGAGAAATAAGGAAGATGCTTAGAGAATTTAGCACTCTGCTCCACCTAGGGCAAACTGTAAATAGTAGCTCCTTCATTAGAAGTTGTTACAGAAGGGTTATGATTTCAGGTGAGAGAGGATAATTGTGTTGCAAAACAACTTGAGAGAGGTGGAGAGGAAGACATGGATTTCTTTAACATAAAATACATGCGCATCGTGTCCCTCGTGACTCAGTGGTAAATAATCCGCCTGCCAACGTAGGAGACACAGGTTTGATCCCTGAGTCGGGAAGATCCCCTAGAGAAGTAAGTGGCTCCCCACTCCAGTCTTCTTGCCTGGGAAATTCCATGAACAGATGAATCTGGCCAGCTACCATCCATGGGGTCTCAAAAGAGTCAGAAATGACTTAGTAACTAAACAACAATACATGCTCATAGAAAAAGGTCAAACCTAGAGGACAGTGTAAGGTAAAAAGTAACGTCCATCTCCATTTAATGAACTTACTTCCACCCTAGATATAATCACAGTTAACCCTTTTTTGGATGCCGATCCCAAAGTCAGTCATTCAGTGGCTTTTTCTCTCTCTCCCCATCAGCTGGGATGCATTCAGTGGTTTGCATTAAATCAATGCATAAAAGGAAGTTGTGAACAGAAATTCTTTGGACAAAGGCCCAAGAGCATTTCCTCTCTTTAAATATCTTTTGCTTATTTCTTTTTTCTGTTCCTTTTGATCATTACTCAAAACAAGAAGAGAAACTCGAGTTGTCTCTCATCCACAGGTCGCATGGTGTCCCTGAACTGTCTGGCCCAGAGGAAAAGCAAAGTTTCCCTCGCTTCCCCTTCTCATGCCTGCAGCACTTCTTTGGCACCTCTTACCGTGAGGTTGCTATGAGTCTGACATGATTTAGAGACTGAAAAGCAACAACAGTGACTTTACCCTCTGCCTTCTAGCGAAGCAACTGCCTTCTCTCCCGGGGAAAAAGGTTCCTGAAAGAAGAGGTCCTGTCTTATAGATCTTTGATCCCTTCAAGGATCTTACACTTGAAAAAAGGTCAATAAATGTCTCTGACATGGAGGTTCAAGGGCTTGGAGTCTGAAATGCCTGGGGTTGAGCTGCCTGATTTTCTGCTTTGGGAGAACTCATTGGGTCACTCTGAGCATGAGTTTTTCTCTCTTTGCTTCTCTGCGAATTGGGTGGAGTTTGGGGTAGTAACTGACCTTGCCTACTTCCTCAGGCTGCCGTGATTCTCCAATGAGATAGAGCAAGTTGCTGAGTGGCTGTGGGACGATGTGGACCTTTGGTGTCTATGGAGGCATGAAGGCTACACGGTCGCCATCTCCTTCCACTTCTGCCATGACCGCACTCCTCCATGGATGGAGGGCTTCCTCCATCGAGCTCCCCCTCTAGGGCTCCAGACTTCCCTTTACTTGTATTCCGCTCCTCTGCACGCCCTGGCTTTTGCTGCCCTACTGAATGAATCTCAGGAGACGATAGGAGGAGCAGGAAGCCTCAGAGAGACCAGAAGTAGTAGAAGCTGGCCCCAGGGTAGCACAGTTGGTAGAACTAGCTGTAGTGGTAGTGTTTGTCTCAGAGTCAGAAGCAGTGACTGAGACACACCAGGAGAGGGCTCTTCTTTCTGTGCTGAGGACAGGCTCCAAGCCAGGAGCTGCAGCCTGCTGGATAAGTAGAAAAGGCTTTTAAAAGAAGAAACCTCTTGGAATTGGACCGTAACTGCAAAGAAGTCACCCTCCACTCAGCAGTTTGCATTCCCTGTTAGGTCGCAAAAAGGAAGAATGGCCCATGCTTGGCAGTGGGTTTGATCTGTCTGAGATCAAAGGATTTCACCAAGAGAAGATAGCTCACGTGCTGACATTGTCAAACTTGGAGATTCTACAAATGCTTAGGCTGAGACACCGCAGTCCAGTTTCCCTATTTTATGAATAAGGAAACTGAGATTCAGAGATGGGAAGTGATGTTCCCGGGGTCACACAGCTGGGTTAGAACTCAAAGACCCATGCTCTCCCTGCTTTTCCCTGCTGCTTCCCTCCCATTTCCTGGGTCCTGGGGACTATCTCTTGCTGAGTATCAGAAGTGCAGTTATGGGACACTGCTTAGAAATTGTTGCAATCTGTATTCTTCATTAGTCATTTGCATAAATACAACATAAACAACTTTGCCGATTTATGGGAACTTGAGTGAAGTGTTTCTTTTCAAATTTTGCTGAGATCTATTTTGCTTTCCTTCATGGGTAGCTGGTGTAAACTTTTATTCCTGTGAACTCTGAAAATCTTGTTTTAGAAAATGTCTAAGAGCATCTGTGTAATGAAATACAACTCAACAATAAGCAAAAATGAACTATTGATGCATACAAAAACAAAGATGAATCTCAAAATAATTATGCTGAGTAAAGGAAGCCAGGCAAAAAAAAAATGTGTACTATATGAGGCCATATGTATTCCTGGGCCTCCCAGTTGGCATTAGTGGTTAAAAAAAAAAAAAAAAAAAAAAACCTGCCTGCCAGGAGATGTGGGGTTTGATCTCCAGGTTGGGATGATCCCCTGGAGGAGGAAATGGCAACCCACTCCAGTATTCTTCCCTGGAAAGTTCCAGGGACAGAGGAGACTGGCAGGCTACAGTCCATAGGGTCACAGTGTTGGACATGTCTAAAGCAGCTTAGTACATAGCATATGGTTCCATGTATATCAAATTCCAGAAAATGTAAATGAATTCATAGGACAGAAATTTGTACAACTGTAGTAGTTTGGGGGAAGGAGAGTGGCTGCAAAGATGGATCACTAAAGGGCATGAGAAAGTTTTAGAAATGATGACTGTTCAGTATCTTTGATTGTGGGTTTGATTTCATAGGTGTATGCTGCTGCTAAGTTGCTTCAGTCGTGTCCAACCCTGTGCGACCCCATAGACGGCAGCCCACCAGGCTCTCCCGTCCCTGGGATTCTCCAGGCAAGAACACTGGAGTGGGCTGCCATTTCCTTCTCCAGTGCATGAAAGTGAAAAGTGAAAGTGAAGTCGCTCAGTCGTATCCGACTGTTAGCGACCCCATGGACTGCAGCCTATCAGGCTCCTCTGTCCATGGGATTTTCCAGGCAAGAGTATTGGAGTGGGGTGCCATTGCCCTCTCCTCATAGATGTATACATATGTCAAAATTTATTAAATATGTGTAGTTTATTGTATATCAATTATAGTAGATGATAATGATGACAGTGATGATAAATTAATCCAGGACCTTATACTTTAATTTTAGTTTTGAAGCTATTTGGCCATGAAAAAAGTATGGCAGGAGGCTTAATGATAACATCATAGACAGAAATCCACACACATAGGCAGTCTAAAAACCGTCCTTTGCTTATCTGCATTCCTGACCTGTAAGACTTAGCCTCAGGTGGAAAAATACCTGTTTGAGACCCTGAAAAATCCAGATTGCTTTCTCTAAGGATCTCCGCAACATGCCCCTCTAACCTCTCCCCAGAATTCAGGAGCAGCCATATTTGACTCTCTGATCCTCTGTTGTGGCCGCAGCTTTCTGGACCTGGGTTGGAATCTGATCCACATAGGAATATTATTATTATTTCCCAAGAATTTAGGAACTAAGCAAGTCTACTGTCCTGTGCCATGCACATGGAAATGCAAAGAAAGATCATCCACAGAACAAAGGGAGGATGAGCAGATTTCCAAGGAGGAGAGATGAGACACACACAGCTTGGGAAGGAGAGTGGGGGAGAGAGAGTAGTAAGGGCAATCAGCCTTTGGTTTCTCCAAAATAGAGACTCCACAGTCTCCCTTGTGGAAACTTTGGGGACTCCACAGGTTCCAGAGAGTAAGCCCTGCTGTACTTCCTGCCTGTTCCATGACTTTCCAATACTTCTCGACTATTTAAATGGCTTTCTGGTTCATGTCAAAGAGAACACTGATGAAAGCATGAGGGTTTTGTGCTGTCCACCTGCCTTTAGGTTGAAGTAGGAGATCTCTTTGGTGTAATCAGTCTAGGGGTTATGGATGGTTTTCTTCAGTGAACAATGAATAGGCACATCATATGTGATAGCCAGAAGCTGTGTAGCTCCACAGCCCAGATGGACAAACTGATCCTGCATGGTTCTCAGGAGAATGGGAAACACCCATTGTTTAACATTATGTATTGATTTGTTGTTGCTTTTTAGTTGCTCAGTTGTGTCTGACTCTTTGTGACTCCATGAATTGCAGCGTGCCAGGCTTCCCTGTCCTTCCCTCCCATCTCCCATAGTTAGTTAAAACTCATGTCCGTTGTGTCGGTGGTGCATCCAACCATCTCATCCTCTGCTGCCCCTTCTTTTCCTGTCCTCAATCTTTCCCAGCATCAGGGTCTTTTCCAGTGAGTCGGCTCTTCGCATCAGGCGGCCAAAGTAATGGAGCTTTAGCTTCAGCATCAGTCCTTCCAATAAATATTCAGAGTTGATTTCCTCTGGGATTGACTGGTTTGTTCTCCTTGCTGTCCGAGGGACTGTCAAGAGTCTTCTCCAGCACCACAATTTGAAAACATTAGTTTTTCGGTGCTCAGCCTTCTTTATGGGCCATCTCTCACATCTGTACATGGACTGGAAAAACCACAGCTTTGACTAGACAGATCTTTGTTGGTAAAGTGACATCTCTGCTTTTTAATAAACTGTCTAGGTTTGTCATAGCTTTTCTTCCAATGAGCAAGGGTCCTTTAATTTCATGGCTGCAGTCAGCATCTGCAGTGATTTTGGAGCAGAAGAAAATAAAGTCTGTCACTGTTTATTGATAGTAGCAATACATCTCATCTTGACCTTCTGTTGCCTGAGGTGGGCAAGCAATGCTGTTTTATAACTGCGGATCAAATTTGTGCTAAGACATCCTAAGTCCCATCAAAGAGACTTGGAGCCAAAGCCTGTTTGGAAGCCCACACCCACCCGAGTCCTGCTTTCCCCACAGAGGACATATCTCTATATCCTACAGGGCCCAACAGTGGCATTGGAGTCGCCATGGGTTTGCGGTCTCTGCTGACGTTAGCAGCTTGCTAACACAGAGCCCAGCTTCCTCTGCCTAATTTTCCATTCGGTGAATCCTGGTGTCTGTCTCCTGTTGTGTCTCTATTGTTGCCATTTTCTTTCGTTTTTGTTTTGCTTCATCTTCCAGTTGCTGCTGCTGCTGCTGCTAAGTCACTTCAGTCGTGTCCGACTCTGTGCGACCCCATAGACGGAAGCCCACCAGGCTCCCCCATCCCTGGGATTCTCCAGGCAAGAACACTGGAGTGGGTTGCCATTTCCTTCTCCAATGTGTGAAAGTGAAAAGTGAAAGTGAAGCCGCTCAGTCGTGTCCGACCCTTAGCGACCCCACAGACTGCAGCCCACCAGGCTCCTCCATCCATGGGATTTTCTAGGCAAGAGTACTGGAGTGGCTTGCCATTGCCTTCTCCGTCATTCTCCAGTTAATGTTTATCAAATGTGTACTGTGTGCCAGCCTCTATTTGACTCATGGTACTTATGGTAACTCCTTTAATTTCTCACAGCAACCCCAAGAGTGAAAGTGAGGTTAAGAAACTTACCCCTTATCACTCAGCGAGTATGCACAGAGCCGTGACACATACCAGACCTACTGGTTCCAGAGCCCACACTTGTCACTCTTCCTCAGTAGTTCACTTTGTCATGTCAAATTCTCCTGCTCTTGCAGAAAAATGAGTCAAAAGTTGTTTGTGTGTTTGTGTGAGTTGCTCAGTCATGCCTGACTCTTTGCAACCCCATGGACTGTAGCTCATGAGGCTCCTCTGTCCCTGGAATTCTCCAGGCAAGAATACCGGAGTGGGTAGCCATTCCCTTCTCCAGGGGATCTTCCCAGCCTAGGGATTGAATCCGGGTCTCCCACATTGCAGACAGATTCTTTACCATCTGAACCACCAGGGAAGCCCAAAATTTGCTTAGAAGAGTTTGTATTTGGTCTTTCCTTTGTGACCCTGTTCCTCTATCTGCAAGAAAAAGACGGCTTCCTACAAGCAGGGCTTATCATGGGAGGCTGGAAGATGAACTCATTCAGGAGGACATTTCCAGAGGCAGCTTTTCCCTATGTTACCCACAGTTGGGCTTACTCAGCAGGATGTTTTAAGACTGGATGGGAGGACCAACACTGTCAGTTCAGTTCAGTTCAGTCGCTCAGTCATATCTGACTCTTTGTGATCCCATGAACTGCAGCACGCCAGGCCTCCCTGTCCATCACCAACTCCCTGAGTTTACTCAAACTCATGTCCGTTGAGTCGGTGATGCCATCCAACCATCTCATCCTCTGTCGTCCCCTTCTCCTCCCACCGTCATCGTTCCCAGCTTCAGGTTCTTTTCAAATGAGTCAGTTCTTTACATCAGGTGGCCCAAAATGGAGTTTCAGCTTTAGCATCAGTCCTTCCAATGAATATTTAGGACTGATTTCCTTTAGGATGGACTGGTTGGATCTCCTTGCAGTCCAAGGGACTCTCAAGAGTCTTCTCCAAAACCACAGTTCAAAAGCATCAATTCTTCAACACTCAGCTTTCTTTATAGTCCAACTCTTACATCCATACATGACTACTGGAAAAATCATAGCTTTAATTAGATGGACCTTTGTCAGCAAAGTAATGTCTCTGCTTTTTAATATGCTGTCTAGGTTGGTCATAACTTTTCTTCCAAAAAGTAACCATCTTCTAATTTCATGGCTGTAGTCACTATCTGCAGTGATTTTGGAGCTCCCCCCCAATAAAGTCTGTCATTGTTGCCACGGTTTCCCCATCTATTTCCCATGAAGTGATGGGACCAGATGCCATGATCTTAGTTTTCTGAATGTTGAGTTATAAGCCAACTTTTCCACTCTCTTCTTTCACTTTCATCAAGAGGCTCTTTAGTTATTTTTCATTTTCTGCCATAAGTGTGGTGTCATCTACATATCTGAGGTTATTGATATTTCTCCCTGCAATCTTGATTCCAGCTTGTGCTTCTTCCAGCCCAGCGTTTCTCATGATGTACTCTGCAGAGAAGTTAAATAAGCAGGGTGGCAATATACAGCCTTGATGTACTCACTTCCCGATTTGGAAACAGTCTGTGTTCCATGTCCACTTCTAATTATTGCTTCCTTACCTGCATATAGGTTTCTCAAGAGGCAGGTCAGGTGGTCTGGGATTCCCATCTCTTTCAGGATGTTCCACAGTTTATTGTGATCCACACAGTCAAAGGCTTTGGCATAGTCCGTAAAGCAGAAATAGATGTTTTTCTGGAACTCTGTTGCTTTTTTTGATGATCCAGCGGATGTTGGCGATTTGATCTCTGGTTCCTCTGCCTTTTCTAAATCAATGACAAAAGGGAGAGGGGATCACAAATGAAAGAAATTTGCAAAGGAAATTTCTTTGTGCAACTCAGATACGTCCTCCTGCTAAGATGGGTTGGTGACCCTCTGAAGGGAAGTAAAGAGGGAATTGGTAAAGGACTGTGGAAGTGGGTCCCATGAATGAGTCCTGGTCTCTGAGCAGCCAGCCAGCCAGCTATGCAAACAGCCAAAACTGTGGTCTGGAGGTCCAGGGATGGACCCTGGACCCTGGATTTACCCACATCAATGGCCTGTTTAAGTTGTGGGGTGGAGGGGGAGCTTTTTGTTTGACCATGTTGTCAGAGCACAGCCCAACACATCAGCCCACTCAGGACTGCTCTGTGTGCCTCCCTGGCCTCACGCCCAGCTCTTCAGTCAACAGTTTCAGGAGTACTTACAGTGTGATAATAAATAAGGATGGTAACAATGATAATAGTAGCAGCTCTTAGACAGCAATTGCTTACTATGGTTCAGGCGTTCTACATGTATGATTGCTTTGCATCCTTAAAAACAACATTTGTCTTGGCAGTTACTATGGGATGGGCAGTGGTGTGTACATCGTCACTGCAGTCTGTCTTCAGGATGCTGCATTTGAGAGCTTCCAGTCCATTCCAGATCCCAGCCTGAAGAATAAAGATGATAGTCAAATTCTGACAGACTGGAATCTGAAATGGAGTGGAAACACACAAAGGAGGTATGTATACAAATAAGGAAATTTTTCTCATTTTCCTTTCCAATCTGGATGCCTTTTATTCCTAATTGCACTGGCTTATTTATGCCTAATTGCTCTGGCTAACAGGATAGAACTTCCAGTAAATTGTTAAATAAAAATAATAGTACAAGATAACCTTGACTTGTATTTGAGCTTAGAGGAAAAGCATTCATTCTTTCATCGTTACATATGATACTGTCTCTCAGCTTTTTGTATATGCCTTTTATCAGATTGAAGAATTTCTTCCCAGTTTTCCAAGTTTTTATGAGAATGAATGGTGGAAAAGCATATTCACCAATTCTTTTACTGTGTTTTTGATATGATTATTTGGTTTTGATTTTGGGCCTGTTAATATGGCGAATCAGATAGGTTGATTTTGAAATATTAAACAAAATTTGCATCCCTGTTATTAATCCTACATGGTCATGATGTAATATCCTTTCATTATATTGATAGATTAGCTAGAAGTTTGTTAAGAAATTTTCATGTATGGTTATGAGGAATATTGTTCTATATTTTCTTTTCCTCTATTTTTTTTTTCTGGTAGTATAGCCTCAGGGAATGAATTGTAAAATATTCTTTCCACTTCAATGTTACAGAAAAGTTTATGTAGAACTTGAACTATTTTTCCTTAAATGTTGTCTAAGTCAAGGCATGGACCTAGAGTATTTTGTGGGATAATTCCCTCCTCCCCACCCCTCCTAACATCAAACTGAATGTCTTTAATAGATACAGGTTTATTTAGGTAATCTTCTATAAACATTCATGTACAACTTTTTGTGGGAACATGTGTTTTCACTTCTCTGGAGTATAGTTAGGAATGGAGTTACTGGGGCATGTAGTAACTGTTTAATTATTGAGGAGCTGCCAAGCTGTTTTCAAAATGAATGTAACAGTTTATATTCCCACTGGAAATGCATGAGAGTTCCAATTTCTTCATATCTTCTCAATACCTGTTATTTTCATTAAAAAAAAGTTACAGTGTTTTGTGTACCATTCTCAGGCTACCAATAACCAATTTTGAGATTGGATTGGCCTTTGCAGTTCTTATTATGATTGCAAGATGCCCTTTGGTAATATTGATAGTAAACTTTGAAAAATAAAGTTTCTTATTTACAGGAGCTGGGAATTATGCAGCACAACTGGAGCCACATAGTAAGGCCACAGGTAGGGGATGGAGATTGAGGGAGAGCAAGAATACAGAGACCTAGGGTTTGACATTTTTTGTGGTCAAGAGTGGGAGCCTAGGGTTTTGTTGGTTCACTCTTTATTGATGAATTTGCAACATAAGATGGGGCAGTGTGGGGGCAAGTGGTCCAAATGGTCAGTTACTTAAAAACAGTCCATGGAATTCTCCAAGCCAGAATACTAGAGTGGGTAGACTTGCCCTTCTCCAGAGGATCTTCCCAACCCAGGAACTGAACCGAGGTCTCCTGAATTGCAGGCGGATTCTTTACCAACCAAGCTATCAGGGAAGCCCTTAAATGAGCCAGGAACTCTAAATCCAAGATGCCTCAGTAGAGGAAGGAAGACAGTCTGTCTTTTTATCTAGCTTGTGGAACTAACAATGTGCTTATTCTAGATAGCCATCTTTGAAGTGGGTGCCTCTGGCAATCAAAGCTTAAGCCAGGTGCTTAGATCACAGAAAGACAAAAAACCCCACCATCAGGGTTTACACAACATATAGCCTTTCTGGTAGGTGTGAAGTAACATTGTGGTTTTGACTTGCATTCCCTAATGATTAATGAATGATGTTGAGCTCAGGAGTGGGAGATTGGACCAAGGTAAGTTAAGATTCAGCCATATTTTTTTTTTTTTTTTCTTGATTAAGCACTTTCCTGCCTCCTAAGCTTTTGGTTTGTTTCCAGGGTCCCAAAAATGTTGTTTCTGATAGTTGTTCCAATATCTTTAAAGAGGGGGAAATTTTGGAGTTCCTTACCTTCCATTTTCACTAATGACATCCACTTTGTATGTTTTGAGTGGTTTTAAGTTCATGGAGGCTTGTTTTGTGGTTTAGAATGTGGTCTGTCAGCAAAGGTTTTGTGTGTACTCACATTAGTTTGGCCTACTATAATACAATACCAGAGACTGGGTGACTTGAATAACAGCTATTTACTTCTCACAGTTTTGGAGGCTGAGAGGTCCAAGATCATAGGCTGGTCAGTTCCTGGCAAGGGTCCTCTTCCTCACTTGGAGATGGTCACCTTCTTGCTATGTCCTCAGGTGATGCAGAGCGTGCTCTGGACTCTGTTCCTCTTCTTGTAAGGACACTAGTCCCATTACGAGAGCCCAACCCTCATGACCTCATTAACACCTAATTACCTCCCAAAAGCTCGACTCCAAATACCATTGCATTGAGGGCTAGAATTTCAACTTATGAATATAGGAGGTGGGGATTCATTCAGTCTACGACAGGACTTGAAAAGAGTATTTATTCTAGTGCGGTGGGTGTTCTGTAATAGTCAATTGCATCAAGTTGATTGAAGTGTTATTCAAGTCCCCTATATATTTATTTTCTTTCTACTTGTTCTGTCAGTTTTTGAAGTTTCTGCTTCTAATGGTGAATGTGTCTATTTCTCATTTTAGTTCTATTAGTTTTTGCTTCATGTACCCTGAACTCTGTTGTATAAGGAGCAGAAACCTTTACAGTTATTACGCACTTCTAGTTTATTGAGTACCAACTATGTGCTGTCAACTAAAAAAGATGTACAACTTGAGAGTTGTGAGTTAAGTTTTATTTGGGGCAAAATGAGGATTGCAGCCTGGGAGGCAGCACCTCAGATAGCTCTGGGAGACTGCTCCAAAGCAGCAGTGGGGGAAGGTCAATATATAAGGTTTTGGTGATGGGGGAGTTCAATACCTTAAGCACTCATTTTACAAAAGGCTTTTTTGTTAGCCATGAGGCTCTGATGTCACCAGGAAGGGATTTAGTGCTTCTCTTCATGACCAAGATAATCACGATGGCGTGATCACTTACCTAGAACCAGACATCTTGGAATGTGAGTCAAGTGGGCCTTAGAAAGCATCACTACGAACGAAGCTAGTGGAGGTGATGGAATTCCAGTGGAGCTATTTCAAATCCTGAAAGATGATGCTGTGAAAGTGCTGCACTCAATATGCCAGCAAATTTGGAAAACTCAGCAGTGGCCACAGGACTAGAAAAGGTCAGTTTTCATTCCAGTCCCAAAGAAAGGCAATGCCAAAGAATGCTCGAACTACAACACAATTGCACTCATCTCACACGCTAGTAAAGCCATGCTCAAAATTCTCCAAGCCAGGTTTCAGCAATACATGAACCGTGAACTTCCAGATGTTCAAGCAGGTTTTAGAAAAGGCAGAGGAACCAGAGATCAAATTGCCACCATCTGCTGGATCATCGAAAAAGCAAGAGAGTTCCAGAAAAACATCTATTTCTGTTTTATTGACTATGCCAAAGCCTTTGACTGTGTGGATCACAATAAACTGTGGAAAATTCTGAAAGAGATGGGAATACCAGACCACCTGAACTGCCTCTTGAGAAACCTGTATGCAGGTCAGGAAGCAGCAGTTAGAACTGGACATGGAACAACAGACTGGTTCCAAATAGGAAAAGGAGTACGTCAAGGTTGTATATTGCCACCCTGCTTATTTAACTTCTATGCAGAGTACATCATGAGGAACGCTGGGCTGGAAGAAGCACAAGCTGGAATCAAGATTGCCAGGAGAAATATCAATAACCTCAGATATTGAGGTTATTGATATTTGACACCACCCTTATGGAAGAAAATGAAGAGGAACTAAAAAGCCTCTTGATGAAAGTGAAAGAGGAGAGTGAAAAAGCTGGCTTAAAGCTCAGCATTCAGAAAACAAAGATCATGGCATCTGGTCCCATCATTCCATGGGAAATAGATGGGGAAACTGTGGAAACAGTGTCAGATTTTATTTTTTTGGGCTCCAAAATCACTGCAGATGCTGATTGCAGCCATGAAATTAAAAGACGCTTACTCCTTGGAAGGAAAGTTATGACCAACCTAGATAGCATATTAAAAAACAGAGACATTACTTTGCCAATCAAGATCCGTCTAGTCAAGGCTATGGTTTTTCCCGTGGTCATGTATGGATGTGAGAGTTGGACTGTGGAGAAAGCTGATCGCCGAAGAATTGATGCTTTTGAACTGTGGTTTTGGAGGACTCTTGAGAGTCCCTTGGACTGCAAGGAGATCCAACCAGTCCATTCTAAAGAAGATCAGTCCTGGGTGTTCATTGGAAGGACTGATGCTAAAGCTGAAACTGCGATACTTTGGCCATCTCATGCGAAGAGTTGACTCACTGGCAAAGACTCTGATGCTGGGAGGGATTGGGGGCAGGAGGAGAAGGGATGACAGAGAATGAGGTGGCTGGATGGCATCACCGAATTGATGGACGTGAATTTGAATGAACTCCAGGAGTTGGTGATGGACAGGGAGGTCGGGCCTGCTGTGATTCATGGGGTCGCAAAGAGTCAGACACGACTGAGCGACTGAACTGAACTGGGATATGAGGAGATGCAAGGATTGAGATCATAAAATCTGTTTTAAAAACATCCAACTATCTAAAGACCTGTCCCACCAGATTCCCTGGAGCACAGAGTGCCTCACTCCACCCTAAACTCTCTCAAGGGTTGTTGAAAGTCAACAGCTATAACAGCATAGGGTTCAGTCTCCATAGAGGCAGATGGAAAATGCCTTTGTTGTTCAGTCATTGGCAATGCTCTTGGTAAGTGCCAGTTTGTAGTTGACAGTGACAAGCATTCTCTAACCAAGTTTCTTTAACTCTATTGGTTTTCAATATTTATTTATTTATTTTTGGCTGTGCTGGGTCTTCCTTGGTGCATGTGGGCTTCCTTTAGTTGTGGTGACTGGGGGTTACTCTCTGGCTGTGCTGTGCAGGCTTCTCATTGTGGAGGCTTCTCTGTTGCCATGTGTGGACTGAGTCACACTGCAGCATGCAGAATCCTCTTAGACCAGGCACTGAACCTGTGTCTGGTGCATTGGCAGATGAACTCCCAACTACTGGACCACCAGGGAAGTCCTCCTTTGTTGTTAAAAGTACATCCAAAAATCAGTATCTGAGTTTTAGAGAGGAGAAGAATACTGACACACAAAGTGGTGAAGAACTTTGCACAAAGTTTTACATAGTAGGATAAAAACCCAGCCAGTTAGATCCCAGAGTCCTCAGTTGTAACTATTATGTTGTTTTAGGTGTAGAGTGGGGATTTGTACTTTGGCCAAGATCAGGGTAAGGAATATGATTGTACTGTACCCTCCCTCAATATTTTGGCCTTTTGTTGTAATTGTTGATCTGGCTCAAATCTTGGCGTATCATGCACACCTGTTATCAGATAAGAAACATTTCCTAACAAAACAGAAGTAATTTATGGTGGAGCCAACTTTCAAATTCCGTATGTTTCTATTCCTGTCTCCTTGTTTGTCTCTGTGGCCTGAAACCTGATCTCTCTCTTTGTTCCTGGATTGTACAAAAGCAGTCTGAAGACGGCCAATGAAAAAAGATGGAGGCACCTTAAATAGACTTGGGCAAGTCCATGAAACCTGTTGACAATGGAGCTCAGTAGCCAACCTCACTTTCCCAGTAGCGCTTCCTTCAAGTGCCTCCTACAGCCCCCCTTTTTTCTGCTCTAATCACTGCAAGATAGGGAAATTGGACTTTTAAAGAAAAGAAGGTTTTGAGTCTTGGCTTTTTCACTTACTAACTTTGTGTCTTTGGAAAAATGACTTAACTAATCTGTAAAATGGGTCTACTCATAGTACATAGTATTTTAATAGTAATACATAAAACACTACTTAACTGTGGGACATTATTATTATAATTATCTCTCTCTATAAGCAAAGGAGACCTATTTCCTCCAGTATCTGCTTGACAGTCTGAGTCAGTACTAATAGTTTTTAGTAGCTGAGTCTCTTCTATGGATCAAGCACTTTAATCTACAAGATCTTATCTCATTAACCAAACAACTTTGTAGAATCTTTTTGTTATCAGATTTTTCAGAGGAGTAAATCAAGACGCAGAGAGGTTACATTACTTGCCCATGATTGGGCCCAGAGTGTATGTGGAAATTGGACACATATTCAGTCTGTAAACCTCTTTCTTTTCCACATTTCTCCTCTCCTCTCTTCCTCAAATGAGAGATGGGCTCTCCTAGGTCATCCATGCACTATCATGCAGGTTGTATACTGAACAATTTCAGAGAGTGTCTTTTTCATAGATATAAATAGTAAATAGTGCCCTCCTCCCCAATGTATATAATGCACACCTTGCAGACATATATGAGGAATCCCTGGAGCAGCTAATAGGTTTTATTCAGTATAGAGAGAAGATTTTGCTTATAACCACCCATGCATTCCTCCTCCAAATCATTCTTGGAGGTGCTTTCCATGCTTTTTTGATTCTGAGCAAATGACCTGAAGGTATTTGATCATACTACCTCTTACCATGTGGTGTGATTTCTTAATACGATGGTGATGGATATGCCTGGATCATATCCTTCGAGCATTTACTTTCCACATGCCCCTACATGCCTGCCACCTTCCAAAAAAATACTGTGAAAGAAACTGCCTGGCTACATTTGGCAGTGTGATGCTAAAATATAAGCATGAATGAACTATTTTCTATGAGTTCACCTTAGATTTATTTCATGTATTTGTGTGTGCTGAAGCCACTAGAAGTCTGAGAGGCAGTCTTTCATGAAATAACCCTTTCATGTCTCATTTTCCAGAAAATTGCTCTGTTCTTTTGGCTGTGAGATACACCTCTATCCATGAATCAGAAAACATCTGAGTTTAGGGATAAGTTAAAGGAAGAATAGTTTTCACTAGAGCATATTTTCTTCTTCTCTAGGCTAACTTCTTAAATATTATGGTCCCCAGGGATATTTCCTTCCAAGCAAAGCTTTAACAATGATGTTTACACTCAGGACAGCTGGAAGCAGTGCAAACACTGTCTTTCAGTGGATCTGAGAAGGGTCTGCAACCTGGGCTGGGCCCAGTGAGTTATTTCATTTAATTACTTCAGTAATAGTTACAAAAAGATTAGAATACTTTTCTTACATTTTGTTTGTGCTTTCATGCTCAGTCATTTCCGACTCTTTGTGACACTATGGACTGTAGCCTGCCAGAATTCTCTGTCCTTGGAATTTTTCCAGAAAGAATACTCGAGTGGGTTGCCATTTCCTTCTCCAGGAGATCTTCCCAACCCAGGGAACAAACTTGTGTAACTGCATCTCCTATATTGCAGGTAAATTCTCTACCTCTGAGCCACAGGGGAAGCCTCCCTTACATTTATATAGGGTTTAATAGAGAGCTTTCACAGTCAGAAACTGTGATCTGTATTATAACCTTGTAAAGCTGGAGAGATAACTTTTTGTCTCATAAAAGAGGAAACAGGAATAAGAGGCTAGAGATGTCAAACAAAAGGTCCAAGTTCACAAATCAGTTAAGGCTCTGTCCTGTGTTGGAACTTTCCTTCTAAGGATGGCTATAGCAATCACTAAATCAAAGGTCACAGAGACCTACGCCTTTGCTTTTCTCAGTTCCTAAACCCAAAGATTCACTGCAACAATGCGGAAGACATTAAAATGAGTGATTAACTCACTAACAAGTTATAGTGATTTTAAACTAGAGTTGAGTATTCTAGTAGAATAAATCCTTGTTTTTATAAATTTTCTCATCCAGAAATAGCCCTTTACATAATCCTTTATTTAATCTACAAGTGCCAACTTAAACAGTAAAGGGCAGAATTGTAGTTGCTATCTATTAAGAATTGCTTCAACAAGAACTGCCCCAAGGCCAGCAGTACTCATACCCGAAAGTAAAGTGTGGTCCCTGTTGTCCTACAGAGTCAGAGGGAGGTGGGATGTGGACAGCCCAGCCGACTGAATAGGATGCTTTGCTCTTCTCAAGGACTTAAAAATAACTTTATTCTCTAAGAAATCTGTGCTTACACCCCTCAAGTGGTCCTCTGTATTACTTTGTCTTCAAATAAAGTCTCCAATGGACAGAAGTCATTTGTGTCTATATGTGTATGTTGGTGGAAAAACATGCATTAATGTACATCAACTGATGACTGAAAACAAAGTTCTTCTCGTTTACATTCAACATCTGGTTTCTTGGGAACAACTGGAAAAACTTAGTAGGATCTTGCTGAGAAGGCAATGGCACCCCACTCCAGTACTCTTGCCTGGAAAATCCCATGGACGGAGGAGCCTGGTAGGCTGCAGTCCATGGGGTCCCTAAGATCGGACACGACTGAGCAACTTCACTTTCACTTTTCACTTTCATGCATTGGAGAAGGAAATGGCAACCCACTCCAGTGTTCTTACTGGAGAATCCCAGGGACGGTGGATCCTGGTGGGCTGCCATCTATGGGGTTGCACAGAGTTGGATACAACTGAAGCGACTTAGCAGCAGCAGCAGCAGTAGGATCTTGATGTGAATGGCAAATTTTCTGGAAAGTGGAAATATCTTTTGATTCGGTGGAAGTCGTTGCTGATCCACAATTTTGGTGGAGTTTAGCCAAGAGATTAGCCTAGATCAAGATTAGAGTAGGTTGGAATGAGAGAGAAAACTTAGAAAATGGAAGTTAAGCTTTGTGGTTCCAAATTTCCTCGTGTTTACTTGACAGGGTTCCAAAAACTTCCTCTTCCAAGTGAAATACCAAAGCCATAGTTCTACTGAAAGTTAGTATTTCTAACTACCTCCAGCACCCTTGAGGGCAAACACTTTTCATCAAGCCTTAGGTGGTGGGGAAAGTGTTTATGACTGTAACACAGGTAGATGTGTTCCCTCTGACTAACCAGAAGCATCAAATAAGACAAGAAAGGCAGAAGATAACGTTAGAAACTCTTTGTTGGAGAGAAATCCTTGACAACATATGTATTCTAGGGTGATATTTTACAAATTTTCTTTCTTGTCTTAACTGAAATTTCATGTGGACATGTAATACAAAAAATGTAGAGAAAACTGAAGCTGTTATGGTCGAATGGGAGATAGTTATATGGAGCCTACTTGATGTGCCACCCACACATATCCTCTGGGGAACAACTGAGGAACTTCAGGTCTCTAAAGAACACAGTGAAAAACCAGTGGACTAGGGAGTTTCTAGAATTTCTTTGTGGGAAATGAAGTGGTTGTTCTGTAGTAATTGCTAGAGAAAGCCAGGAAGAAAAGATTGGACTGTGAACTCTTTGTCAGGAAGGATCCTAACATTCATTTTTATAGTGTTGATGACAAGCACAAGGCCTGGTTCATGGCAGGTGCTAAGTAAATCTGCAATTTGTTAAATAAATGTCTCTATTTTAAGAAATCTGTACTTGAGCCACAAAAGTACTGTACCTAAAACCAGTTTGAGATCAAGAAAGTAAATGAATGTGGGTCTTACGTGCCTTGATGTCCTCATAGTTACCTATGTGGGGAGGTACCTCTTACTATTTTTTCATAATGAGGAATGAAATACATCACACCAACGAATATCCCAGCTTAATGAAACCTTACACTAATATATTATCAGATCTAGTTCATATACATCATATAAATCCTAGAAGTCACATTTAAGAACCTGAAAAACTATAGCTCTTAAATTTTAGAATGCATTAGATTCTCTCTCAGTTCAGTTCAGTTCAGTTCAGTCGCTCAGTCGTGTCCGACTCTCTGCGACCCCATGAATCACAGCACGCCAGGCCTCCCTGTCCATCACCAACTCCCGGAGTTCACTCAGACTCATGTCCATCGAGTCGGTGATGCCATCCAGCCATCTCATTCTCTGTCGTCCCCTCCTCCTCCCGCCCCCAATCCCTCCCAGCATCAGAGTCTTTTCCAGTGAGTCAACTCGTCGCATGAGGTGGCCAAAGTATTGCAGTTTCAGCTTTAGCATCAGTCCTTCCAATGAACACCCAGGGCTGATCTCCTTTAGAATGGACTGGTTGGATCTCCTTGCAGTCCTAGGGACTCTCAAGAGTCTTCTCCAGCACCACAGTTCAAAAGCATCCGTTCTTCATCGATCAGCTTTCTTCACAGTCCAACTCTCACATCCATACATGACCACGGGAAAAACTATAGCCTTGACTAGACGGACCTTTGTTGGCAAAGTAATGTCTCTGCTTTTTAATATACTATCTAGGTTGGTCATAACTTTCCTTCCAAGTAGTAAGCGTCAAAATTTCATGGCTGCAATCAACATCCACAGTGATTTTGGAGCGGAAACTAAAAACATAGATTCCTCGGTTGTACTTATAGGAGAGCAAAACTTAGCTCCTTAAATTGTCTCTTTGGTATGTGGATTATTCCATACTGAAAACAATCAAGGCCCAAAAGATACAGGAAGATATTTTACCCTTCCCCTAAATGTCTAAAGAAATTTAGAAGTCCTGTTACAGGAATAGAGCTATTTCCAGAGATATTTGCTAGAATATGGACTGGATGTGGTGGGGCGGAGGGGAACAGAACCTGGAGATCACAGCCCACTCTGTGTCCCAGTGTCTCTGCAAGCACTTGTTTTCCAAACATTTGCCTTTTCATCTCCATGTGAATTGCCTGATGTCCCAAACCACTACCTCAGCAGCCTCTTTTTTCTTTAGCAGAAGATGATATTTAAGGTGAGCAATTCAGCCATTTTAGTGAGCTACTCGGTTTTCAAAATTCTCTCCTATGTGTACATTTTATTAAATTTTTGTTAGATTTTCTTCTGTTAATCTGTCTCAGGTCAACTGAATTCTTAGATCAGCCAGAAGAACCTACACGGGAAAGGAAACAATCTTCCTCCCAGACATGTTCTAAGCATTCTGATTCAGCAGGTTCAGGGTAAGGACTAAGAGCCTTGTACAAGTGGTTCACAGGGTACATTTTAAGATACCCTGACTGCCCTGATGAAAGGAGCAGGAGATGAAAGGTAACTGCTTGCTTCTGGAGGTGGCAGCTACACTTCTAGGTTTAGTGAATTCTAGGCAAACCAAGAATCCCAACACACATCTTGAAGGCAGCTCTAAGATCAGCCCCATTTCTCCTGGGGCTCCCAGAGTGATAACTTTCACCTTGCAGATGGTCCAGCTCACCACCTGCTATAGGACCACAGGGGCAGAGGCCTGGAAGATGATCCCAGGGGGGCTGTAGCCTGGATTTGCTCATTTGACACATCTCTATTAAAAGCCTGGAAGAGTCCCAAAAGTATCAAGTGGCTGTCAGAATGTGTTCAAAATAATGTGAAAAGAATAACAGCAGATTACAACACAAATCTCTATAACCACGTTCTTTCAAAGAAAGCCATCTTATTAGTTGAGTCTATTGAAATCTACTGGCAGGACAGAATGGAAAAACCAAATTCCTTAGTGATTATGGTATTTTCTGAGTTGCTAAATATTATGACTCACAAGGCCTGGATTTTATTTTATTTATTTATTTTTTAAACATTAAAAAATATATTTTATTGATTATTTCTATGTCTTTTGCAATGTCCCACCCCCTCCACAATACATTTCTTTTTTTTTTTGTAATGTATTTTTTTTTAATTTTTATTGTAGGCTAATTATTTTACAATATTATCTTGGTTGGTTTTCCATACATATATTTTAGATCTTGATGACAATTGACATTTTTATATAATGCACATGTACAGAGGATTATTCTAATCAACTAGTCTATAAGGAAGCCTAGACAGGTTGGTACAGCAGATTTGATTTTAGAATATTAATTTTTAAAATAAAGAAACATCATCTTTTAAAATTATTCTAGACTTTTTAAGTTATTATTTTATTTTTAATTGGAACATTGTACAAGGCCATATACAGTGGTATAGGGTGACATCACCTTAAAGATAGGGAACCATCACCTTAAATAATATCAGTTCCATAATTAGTTCCAAATTAAAAAAAATTTTTTAATACCTTAGGGGATGATTGAAATTCTATGTAGCAGGTAAAAGCCTCTGAGGGCAGGTTACAGAGAGACCACTGTAACCTCCATCTTCTATCCCCCCACCTCCAGAATGTTTGAAGCAAGCTGTATCTTCCCAGGAAATGTAAATTAGCCCTATCATGTGTCATTGATTTGTTTTGTAGCCTTATTTCAACAAAATACTGCGCAGTCAGTCTTTTATAGTTAAAGTATCTGTATACTGATGAGATCTGTCATCCCACCTACCTCTCAACCTTGTCAGCTTTAGTCAGAAATAGCTGAATGGACATACCACAACAAAATTCATTAAAATATGTAAACACAATTTGCAAACATTTCTGAGGGAACTGAGGATGCCTGCCAAGGAGACTTTTAACATATAATGAGAGTTCTCTTACTGAAACGACACTTTTCAAACTTTTTGGAACATTTGTCTCACTTTTAATTAACATTAAAAAATCTTCAAATTTCTTCTTGCCTCTCTTCTTCCTTTGAGAATCTCTTTTTCATGGATGGGATCTTCTATTAATGTAATACTTTAAAAATAGTCTTCTGTAAAGGTTATTCATGAAGAATAAATAATATATTTTAATTTAATAAAGCTGTGTGGTAAAGAGCTTTGGAATAGAAGTTAAAAAATTATGGATTTTATTCATCCCATGAGCCTACCCCACCATATATAACCTTGTACAATGTACCTTCCTCTTTGGCCCTTTCCATTTTTCATTTATAAACCTCAATCTCTAACTCTGTTCAAGCTCTGATGTTTTCTAATATGCCATCAGAAATATGACAGAGTTATGAATTGTGATCATAACTGATGGAACATGGAAAGAAGCTGGGTTGTTTCCCAAACAGATAAATTTTCTCAGATGGGACTCTGAAGAGCAAGAGCACTGCTTGGAAAGGAGGGGAGAAAGTATCAAGTCATAATCAGTGCTGTTCTATTATCCAGATATGATCTGAGAAGGAAAACATGGATGTAAGTGTCAGGGAGGAAGGAATTTCCCTCTACCATTCTAGATTCTTCTGGCTGGTCTAAGAATTAGATTGACAAGAGACAGATTAACAGGATAAAATCAAAATTTTAATAACATGAACACATGGGAGAGACCCAGAAAAGCTGAGTAATTCACCAAACTGACTGAAACCTTGACCTTACATATCATCTTCAGCTAAAGACAAAGAGGTTGTTGGGATAATGGTTTGGGACGTCCAAGTTAGGCCCAAAAGGTGCAGGTAATTAGGTATTTAATAAGAAGCATAAGGAGACGAAAGAAAAACAGTGGTAAATGATTAGAGCAAATTATAAACCTAGTGTCTGAGTCCTGAGAGCTACCAGCAGAGAAGATTTCTAGATGTTAAGGTTGAAATATCCTTTGTACTTTGAAATGTCTCTGATGGTGTCATCAGGTTTTCAGGTACACTTTTTGAGTTGCTTACACTCTTAGAGACCCTGTGAACTGTAGCCCACCAGGCTCCTCTGTCCATGGGATTCTTTAGGCAAAAATACTGGAGAGGGTTGCCATGCCCTCCTCCGGAGGAATCTTCCCAACCTAGGGATCGAAGCCACGTCTCCTATGTCTCCCGCATTGGCAAATGGTTCTTTACCACAGCGAGGGAGCAGGTACAAGGACTGTCTAAACATCAGCTACTGTGATGTTTCTTACGTTTATATCAAGTTGTTCAGTTTCAGTGTTTAGGGTTTCAGAAAAAGGACAGCTTTAGTCCTTAATGATCCCAAGTCAAAAGTGGGAGAAAAATTGGAAATGCTATCTTGAAGAGTTGTAGCCAACTTTTTGAGGAAACTAGAAAAATTCAGGATCCAGTCTATTTTACAAGTGGAAAAGCAAAACTTCAAAGGCAATAAAGAGAACTAGAATCTAATCTACAACTAGTATTCTAGTTTCTATGGAAATACATTTTTTTTCTTTAAAAGTCACTCTTGTTTCTATTAGATAGCCAAGTTGAGACTAATTTATTTGCAAAATAAATAGTTGTCATTAAACTTGGCTTGATTATTTACATAAAGCAAGAATAACAATTGACCATTTAGCCTTTTAAAAAAAATATGTTTTGTTGGAACTTTTCATAAGGAATCTCTAGATTGAACTTTTCTACTTTCATTTTTTTTCTTTCAATTTTGAGATCTAATTGACATACAACAATGTGTAAGTTTAAGGTGTATAATTTGACTTACCTATATCATGAAATGATTATCAAAATAAGTTTAGTAACATGCATCATCTCATACAGACACAAAAACAAAGAAATGAAAAATAGGTAGTTAATGGGAAGTTGTTGCATAACACAAGGAGCTCAGCAAGGTACTCTGTGACAACCTAGAGATGGGATAGGATGGGGAGTGATGGGGAGGTTCAAAAGGGAGGGAACATATGTATACTTATGGCTGATTCTTGTTGTATGGCAGAAGCCAAGACAATCCTATAAAGCAATTATCCTCCAATTAAAAATAAGTTAAGAAAAAAAGAAATAGAAACTTTTTTTTCCCTCTGTGATGCAAACTCTTTACTCATTGGTATGATCTGAAAGTTGTCAGAGACCTCTATTTGTCAAAAAGTTCTTTCTATGACTCTTCTTGAAGATGAAGCACTTTTTTTTAAAGGCATCAAAGTAAAGTGGTAACTGTCTATAAATGACAAAAGATTAAAAGGCATGGTTAAAGGTCTGATTACAGTGCAATGACAAAGAAATTTGGTTATCTCTGTGACACACAACACTTTAAGATAATAACTAGAATTATGACTGATAACCTTATACTAGAACATATCCAAATTTTGGTAATTTCCTATAATTTCTAGAACTTACAGGACATTTCCTATAAGTTCCAGAATATAAATGTTATTTATATTAATAACATTTACCTACACATTATAACCTAAGGTTTTTAATCACTCATTTGACAACGCTTCCCATGTAATTTAACATACCAAATAAGCCTAATTATTTAAGATCTCTCTTTGAGACATTTCAGGGACCCTTGGAAATATCCCAAATTCAACTAGAGAGCAAAAGGACTTCATTTAGAATTTTATTTGGGAAGTTTGTCAAAGATATCAAAAGATTTAAAAACTCTTGGTCAAATAGGATTATCTGTAACTGTGAAAGAATACTTGAAGTGAAGTGAAGTGAAGTCACTCAGTTGCGTCCGGCTCTTTGCGACCCCATGGACTGTAGCATACCAGGCTTCTCCTTCCATGGGATTCTCCAGGCAAGAATACTGGAGTGGGTTACCATTTCCTTCTCCAAGGGATCTTCCCGACCCAGGGATCGAACCCAGGTCTCCCGCATTGGAGGCAGACGCTTTAACCTCTGATCCACCAGGGAAAGAATACTTACTTAACCTAAATGACAATAAAAGATTTCAGAGGTATATACAGAAAGCTAGAACAGATTACTTAAAAGGTAGAGAAACTTTATAATCTGTTATTAAAACAGATCTGTATTTTGAGAATACTTCACCCTCTAAACAGAGAAATAATGTTTTAAGTTACCAAAAGGATTTGAAGAAATTTAAAAATCAGTTCAGTTCAGTTCAGTTCAGTCGCTCAGTCGTGTCCGACTCTCTGCGACCCCATGAATCACAGCACGCCAGGCCTCCCTGTCTATCACCAACTCCCGGAGTTCACTCAAACTCATGTCCATCGAGTTGGTGATGCCATCCAGGCATCTCATTCTCTGTCGTCCCCTTCTCCTCCTGCCACCAACCTTTCCCAGCATCAGAGTCTTCCAGTGAGTCAACTCGTCGCATGAGGTGACCAAAGTATTGCAGTTTCAGCTTTAGCATCAGTCCTTCCAATGAACACCCAGGATTGATCTCCTTTAGAATGGACTGGTTGGATCTCCTTGCAGTACAAGGGACTCTCAAGAGTCTTCTCCAGCACCACATAAGTAGGCATATCATAAAAGATTATTATTCTTCAAGAGTTTACCTAAAAAGTCTTAGCCTGCACTATTTACAATAGCTAGAACATAGAAGCAACCTAGATGTCCATCAACAGATGAATGGATAAAGAAAATGTAGTACATACATATGATGGAAATTACTCAGCTGTAAAAAGGAACATGTGTTATATTAATCAGTTCTAATTAGGTGGAAGAACTTACAGCCTATTATACAGAGTGAAGTAAGGCATAAAGAGAAAAACAAATATAGTATCAGTTCAGTTCAGTACAGTTCAGTCGCTCAGTCATGTCCGACTCTCTGCGACCCCATGAATCACCACATATATATGGAATCTAGAGGGGGCTCCCTAATTGCTCAGCAGTAAAGAAACCTCCTTCAATGCAGGAGACACGGGTTTGATCTCTGGGTTGGGAAGATCCCTTGGAAGAGGGCATGACAACACACTCCAGTATTCTTACTGGGAAAATTCCATGGACAGAGGAGCCTGGCAGGCTATGGTTCATGGATTCGCGAAGAGTTGGACACGACTGAAGCAACTAAGCAGGCACACATGCAGTCTAGAAAGATGGTACTGATGAACCTGTTTGTAGAGTAGTGAAGGAGATGCAGACATAGAGAACAGACTTGTGGACACAGTGAGGGAGGGAAAGGGTAGGACAATTTGAGACAGTAGCATTGAAACATATACATTATCATTTGTAAAAGAGATAGCTGGTGGGAATTTGCTATATGATGCAGAGAGCTCAAATCCAGTGCTCTGTGACAACCCAGAGGGGTGGGATGGGGTGTGAGGTAGGAGGGTGGTCCAAGAGGTAGGGGAGATATGTATACCTATGGTTGATTCATGTGGATGGATGGCAGAAACCAACACAATATTGTAAAGTAATTATCTTACAATTAAAAAATTTTAAAATACAAAAGAAGTCAGCTTATTTATATCTAACTAGATCACTTGTTCCTAACAATTATGTTTAGATTACCCATGAAAACTTTGTGAGAAATTAAACAAAATCCATCATCCAAATCTATTTCTCTCGTTGACAAATTTTGTAAGAATTAAGATGATCTTATTTGACAAAGTGTGTTAGTTGCTCAGTCGTGTTCGACTCTGTGACCCCATGGACTGTAGCCCACCAGGCTCCTCTGTCCATGGAATTCTCCAGGCAAGAATACTGGCGTGAGTTGCCATTCTCTTCTCCAGGGGATCTTCCCAACCCACTGGATGAACCCAGATCTCCTGCATTGCAGGCAGATTCTTCACGGTCTTAGCCATCAGGGAAGCCCTTATCTGACTGAATCTAGGTACAATAAAAGCATCAGATTTAATGTCAATAACCCTAATGACATGCCTGTATTAATTAAACCAATAACTTTAAAATTGCTAAAGATCAATCCTAGATCACATGAACTTGAAAAACATTTGGATTAATTTCTATTACATTTAGAAATATTTAGCTCATAAGTGCATACTTATAAGTCCATGAAATAGAGCTCTTATAAATTAATTTTGGTAATATTTTCCAGAGATGGAAAGATATATCTGTGTACATATCTATATAACCAGAGACCTCATCACCTTTACTGTAAAACTTAAATCATGAATCAGGTATAATAATAGAAACTTACTAGTTTTTATAAATAACAAGTTTATCAGCTCAGATGGCTAAGGCTTTTTGCTATTTGTGAGAAAGATTTTAAGATTTGTGCTTGTCTCTGACAAATCCTTGCTGCTGCTGCTGCTGCTGCGTCACTTCAGTCATGTCCGACTCTGTGTGACCCCATAGACAGAAGCCCACCAGGGTCCCCCGTCCCTGGGATTCTCCAGGCAAGAACACTGGAGTGGGTTGCCATTTCCTTCTCCAGACAAATCCTTAAGGAATCTGTGAATTAGATGTTGGGTGAGGGCACGTTTCCAGCAGTTTGTGCTATAAAAAGGGCTCTCTCTTTCTCTTTTTACCCCCCTTTAGTTTCAAGTTCTACCTGACTGAGTCATCTTGGCTCAGTCTTAGCCCACTGTGGACTGTATTTTCATTTCTGATTTTGGAGAGATTTGCAAGACAAGGACAGCTGGAACTGGACTGCTGCCAAAATTGTACCCAAAAGCTGATCTGCTCATCCAACTAGATTTTCTTTAATTTGCTTCTTATATCAGCAAGGAAATTTTCAACTAAAATGGAAACTGAAAGATTTCCATGTTCTAGAAGTTCAGGGTTCAGTGTATCATGCCCTCAAAAAATTTTCAGAAGGCATGCAAAGAAGACACTCTTACTGAGGACACAGGTCAACCCCAGATCTACTCACCTTTGGGGAAAAAATCCTCTACTACTGCTCCTATTGGCCCTTGAACATCAGCCAGCGGTTTTTACCTCCATTGTATGGGTTCAGGCATGCCTACTGGCTCCATTAGCATATTCAATTAACATTGCCTGAAGGATGATGTATTGCTCAGCCTGTTCAAGACGCCAATTGTTTCGCTATATCTCACTGTCCTCACTGTCCCCTGAACTTAGAGTAGGCAAGGTTTGCACTAAGAGGCTGGAAGGAGACTCGAGGAGCTGTAGGAACTGCAGACACGTTTATTCTCTCCTGGCTGATGCAGCAGCTGTAGCAGCAGCCATAGCATAACCTGACACAACACAACCTCTCTCCTGGCTGGCACGCGGCCATAACAGGATTCTTTCTGGGCTGACGCAGCAGCTGTAGTAGCAGACAAGCTATATTCTCTCCTCTCACGGCTGACCCAATGGACATAGCTGTGACACAGCAGCAATGCTGCCGCTGTCTAGGTGGAGCTCATACAGGCCTACACACAAAGTAGCCTGTGACCAAGCGAGTGCCTTGTGAGGCGCAAGCACAGTTCTGTAAGTGATCTCAGCTGTTACATTATCCTTACTTACAACACATGGGGCAAGAGCGAGAGGCCGTGGGGTGAGAGAGCCCGAACATGCCATCTTGGCTAATTTGCTCTCTCCCCATAGGTGGGTTGACAGGCCTGGTCTTATAATACCAGGCTGGGGAAGGATTCCCCAGTGAGACAGTGATGGCCATCCTCACAATACAATCAGGTAAAGGAGATGCAGCCATCTCATATAAACACAGTTCAAATATACCAATTTTAAACTTTCACCTCAATTCCATCAACTCTTATACCTTTACCTTCAGTCACCAACTAGGACCCCATCAACAAATGTCAGTCTTACAAGGAGCCCAGAAATTTTTCTATTCCCAGACATTTAAACTCTTACCTTAAAAACCATCTTCAACTAAAGACAAAAGAGGATGTTCCAGATAGTGGTTGGGGACGTCAAAAGGGAGAAAGAAATTCACATGGAGATGGAAAAGCAAATGTTTGTTTGGTAAACAATTGTTTGCTGGGCCATGAAGTGCAATGGGCCACAGAGTGAACTCTGATCTCCAGGTCTTGCTGAGTTTTTCCAACCACACTCAGCCTATAATATTTGCAGATATCTTCGATGATAGCTCTATTGTGGGCACAGACTCTCTACCTAAAAAAATGTTTAGGCAGTTAGGGGATAGGTCAAAATCTCTTCCTGAGTCTTTAGGCCTTGATTGTTTTTAGCTTGAAATAATTCACATGCCAGAGACATTTTGGGGTGGCAAGTTTTGCTCCCCTACATAAGCATATCTGCTGCTAAGTCACTTCAGTCATGTCCGACTCTGTGCAACCCCACAGACGGCAGCCCACCAGACTCCCCTGTCCCTGGGATTCTCCAGGCAAGAACAGTGGAGTGGGATGCCATTGCCTTCTAGATGACTATAAATTAGCCCAAGAAGAAAATGACTATTCCTCTGGAAGACTGAGCTCTGCTCAAATATCTGCTAAGAAACACATCCATGATGGAGAGGCCACTGTCATGGGAAGGGCCTGGAAGTATTTTCTTTCCCTGGCACATAGGTTGTGGCAGTTTGCAAGCAGTTCTCTGGCAGAAAATGGGTGTGTGGGTATTTTGACAATGATTGCATGATCCTTGCCCCTTTGAGAGTGTTAACTGGACTCTAATCCTGCTGCTGTCTGATATGATAAATTGGAATTAGACAGTGACAGGATTGGTTGAGGGCCCTGTGGAGATAGGAAAGAGATTAAACGAGTCATAAGGCTAGAAGTTCTTTCTAGATGTTTGTTGGCATTTGTATGAAATGTCCAACTCTTTGAGACGGCATGAACTATAAGTCCATGGAATTCTCTAGGGCAGAATACTGGAGTGGGTAGCCGTTCCCTTCTCCAGGGTATCTCCCCAATCCAGGGATCGAAGCCAGGTCTCCCACATTGCAGGCAGATTCTTTACCAGCTGAGCCATCAGGGAAGCCCAAGATAAAGGATACATTTTGTAATACATTAAGTCTAAAATATATGTATCAAGTTTTTAAAAGATGTAATCTCTGAGTGATAAGATTATAATTGTTTTTTCTACAGTCTTTTAAATTTTTAAAAACATAAGCATATATTATTTATACATTAAGAGAAATATAAATATTATTCAAAATCAGTATAATCATAACTGCTACAATTCTGGAGACTTTTCTCTAGGCTAGGTGCTGAAGCTCAGTACTCAGCATGCGTTCATTGCTTGCTTTAATTCCCCCAATAACCTTTGAGAGTGAAACTTGCATTCTCCGCATTTAACCAGTTCAGAAGCAGGCTTATCAAGGTTCAGTGACTTACCCAAGTTCATATGGGTAAGTACATGGCAAAACCAGGATTTAAACCCAGGTGTTTTGTGACTCTAGGGCCTTTGGCCTAAACTTCATTAGTAAAATCAAGACACCTCTTCAACTTTCGATTGCTGTCAAATTCATGTATTTTCTCATCAGGATCTAACCACCAAAGCTAATCCTTCTAACAGGGTCTATTTTGGATTCTTATCTCAACATTGAGATCGTTTTTCCTCACTTTTCACCATTTAATTCTCTCTCCGTTTTAAACTTAGAATCCCAGGAAATTATTATTTTGAACAAACCACAAGAAACATGATTCTGAAACTCAGTCTTATTAGTTGGGTCTCTAGATGGCCTAAGACGTTGGCTAAAAAATCATGGATGTCAGAAAATTCACTGTTTTTACAAATTCTTTTAATTTTCTCATGAGTTGCCTTCACCCCCCAACCCACACCTTTTAGGAAAGGAGTCTCACAGTGTTCATTGAATAAAAGTTATTCTGACGTGTTCTGCTTCGTGGAGAACTTATTACATTCCCCGGGGGAAAACACAGGCATCAACCTGCAAGAGTAGGCGTCTTCCTGCTATGGAGACTCCTGCTGAGCCTTCAGCTAATAGATAATGGGGACGTCTAGAAGGGCAGGGTAGGCGGGAGGAGGACTGCAATTTACTAGAGAATATGGAAGTACACTCGCTTCTTACTCTTTGTGGGAGTTATGTGCTATAAAGTTGCTATGATCTCTGAACTGAGAATACTGAACCATTTGGTCCTGTTTTGTTCCAAGTCTCCTATTCCCTTCTCAGTACACGAAGCTAGAACCTCTGTCTCCACAGTCATAATGTAGCTATCAGAAAAAGCATCACTTTGCCCACAAAGGTCCGTATAGTCAAAGCTATGGTTTTTCCAGTAGTCATGTACAGATTTGAGAGCTGGACCATAAAGAAGGCTGAGCACCAAAGGATTGATACTTTTGAACTATGGTGTTGAAGAAGACTCTTGAGAGTCCCTTGGACTGCAAGGAGATCAAACCAGTCACTTCGAAAGGAAATCCACCCTGAATATTCACTGAAAGGACTAATGCTGACGCTGAAGCTCCAATACTTTGGCTACTTGATGCGAAGAGCCAACTCACTGGCAAAGACCTTGATGCTGGGAAAAATTGAGGGCAAGAGAAAAAGGGGGCAACAGAGGATGAGATGGTTGCATGGCATCATTGACACAATGGAGTTTGAGCAAACTCTGGGAGAGAGTGGAGGACAGAGGAGCCTGGCATGCTGCAGTCCATGGGGTTGCAAAGAGTCAAACACAACTTAATAACTGAACAATAATAACAACAACAACAGAAAAAGCATGAGGGTTTCAAGATCCAGAGGCTTTATAATGAGTAGAGGGAAAAAAGAATTTACAGAGCTTGTACAGTTGTTCAATTACCACAATTTTCTCTGTAAAATATGCATAAAATAATAACAAAACCTCGAAATATCTGAAAAATGACTTTCCTCCAAAAAGTGAATCATGTACTGCAAACCAAGCTAAAGAACAATGGATTTCTGACCAAGTTGTCCCAGAATTATAGAAATGCCAGGGAAGACTGGCCTGCTTCCAGATCTTCTGCTACTTGTTGTGAAATGTGACAAATGCTCTCAAAACACTCCCAATCTTGGGACATTGTGAGAATGAATTACAGACAGCTCCTAAGGACAGCTGAATAGAACGGTCTGGAGTGAGCAAGCCAGTGCTGCCGGTGGCCATCTACTTTCTCCCTGTGTGGTGAGCAGACAAAATCAGCATTTGGATCCTACGATCTCCCTTCGTGTGTCCTCTCCTTCCCATGTACATTCTCTCTGTGTGCGTGACTCCTTATGGTCTCCCAGTGGGCCCTGGCTCCCAAAACAATTTAGTTGGATGTGAACCAGGCTCTCCACCCCCATCAACAGCCCCCCCTCTAATGAGAAATTAAGATGCGTGCTCAGCGGAGGCAAGCTGTGGGAGGTGTCATGTAACCCTGCCAAGGATCATAATGCTAACTGCTCTCAACAAACTTCCCTGTGCTCTGATTAGAGCTTTCTCCTCTGAGATATGAGGTTCCTTCTCCCGGATATTCAGAACGATTCTCTTGTTTGATTGGCTACTATATTACCTTCCACTCAACTGACCTTAGTTGGTGTATGCGTGCGTACACAAGCACTCCTCTCTGACCCAAAGCTTGGGAATCAAGAGCTGAAAGCTTTCGCTGTGTCCCCTTCATGTTCTTTCTTCTGGGGAAACAAATAGGACAAATCTGAAAATGAAGCATGAACCAGGATCCTCTCTTGCCTCGTTTCTTTCTGGCAGTGCCTTATTCCATTCAAGCTGCTAAATACCACAACTGCATGTCTTATGTACACCCATGGCTGATTCATGTGAAAGTATGGCAAAAACCACCACAATATTGTAAAGTAATTCAGTTCAGCTCAGTTCAGTCGCTCAGTCGTGTCCGACTCTCTGTGACCTAGCCTCTGATTAAAATTAAAAAAATAAATTAAAAAAAAAAAAGAAATTTCTCTCTCATAGTTCTGGAGGTTGGAAAGTCCAAGATTGAGTCACCAGCATGTTTGGATGAGAGCCTTATTCCTGGTTCACAGTCTGTGACCCCTTGCTGTATCCCCACATGGTGGAAAGGGCCAGGGTTCTCTGTGGGGTCTTCTTCATGAGAACACTAATCTCATTCATGAGGGCTCACTACCTGAGAACTGCTGAAAGGCCCCATCTCCTAATACCATCATCTTCAGGGAGTTATGATTTCAACATGTGAATCTGGGGAGGATACACACATTCAGATCATAGCAGGCAGCACTTAGCCTAAAGTTTTCGGTTTGTCCTTGGAGTGAACCTAAGGTTTTGGGTAGAGTCGCGTTGTCTTCCACGTTCCTCACCCCAAAGCATCTGAGAATGAATTTAGCAGAATAGCAATATTGACTTGCCTTCTTTTAGTCTTATTTTTAAGGAAATATATGTAAGGAAAATAGTTCCAAATATATAGAAATGTAAGAGGGAGTTTTGGCCTCAAAATGTTCCTTAAATATTGCTGAGAGCATCTGACTGAGCATTGACCAGGGATTCCCCATGAGGTTTTCATTCCTAGGCCCCTTTTATCAATTTGCTTATCAATAAACCACTCTAGAATGTATTTGCCTTGAATAAGGCACAAACTTTATTCATGACTCCATCACACTTGGCGTTCCTCAGGCTAATGCAAACATTTCATTACTTGTTGAAATGACTGTGACTTTTCTTCTTCCAGAATTGATTCCAGCTGGTTTCCACATGAAAGTCAAGAGTTGCACTGGATGACTTTAAAGCTCCTGATATCTTTTGAGAACTAATAAAAATAGCTAATATTTATTCAGCACTCACTATGCACTAGGGAGGGTGCCAAACACTTTAGTGTAGCACATTATAATATTTAATCTTGACAGTTTTTAGGGGAAGTTGCTGTTAATATCCTCTTTGTTTTGAGAGTGGAGAAAACCAAAGCTTGAGAATATAATTTAGCTCATTCAATGCCACATGGCTAATAAGAGGCCAGAACTGAGCTTTAAATCCACATGTACTACATTCTAGCCAATTTACCTATATTCTCAACTGTTGTTATATGGTTTGTTGTTTTCAACAGAAGTTACTTTTTTTTTTTTCTTGTTGGCCATGCCACACGGTACATAGGATCTTATTTCCCTGACCTGGGATCAAAACTGCACTCGTTGAAGTGGAAACACAGTCTTAATCATTGGACTGCCAGGGAATTCTGAGGTTACTCTTAATATAGTGTGTGATGAATGGATTTGGGAGTCAAACCAGCTGTAAACCGGAGATAGTATTACTTGATATAGGTCACACATAGAAAAAAATCTCACCTTTAACTTTCAAAGTGGCAGCTGCTAGACTTCAACCTTTGCTGAGGAAAAACTCTGCTCGAGCCAGTCATACATTATTAGGTGTTGGGAAGGCATAAAGATCAAAGACAAATAAGACGGAGGCCTTGTTGGATAATATGTAGTCTGCAAACATACTGAATCACTATGCCCTCCCTACACCTGAACCTAACATAATTTTGGAAATCAACTATATTTCAATTAAGGAAGACAGAGTACTTGTATTCTTTGTTTATAATCATGTGTGAAAGAAAGAAAAGTAAACTCTAGAAGGTAATTCTTTCTTGTGTATGTGTGTGGTGTGGTGTGTGTGTATGTGGGTGGTGGTTTCTGTGTGTGTTTGCACATGGGCAGTTTTCCTCTGTGGGAATGTTTCATGTCTGTGTATGGTGCAAGTAGAGGGTTGTGCTTGCATTTGTGTGTGATAGGTGTGTGGCGTGTGGCTATGAGTGTGTGCTCAGGCATATGGGCATACTCAGATGAATCTGTGTGTGTTGGAGAGTTGTTCTGATGGTGGCAGAGTACAGTTATTCCTTGCAATGATCTTAGATTAGTTCCTCCTCAACCTTCAGGCTAGGCTTAAACATATGTGATTAAAACTCACTAGTTTTGCAGAGAAAGCAGTGGGGGAGTCACATGGTTTGCAAGGAAAGCTTAGCTCACAAGGAATGTTCTAAGGTCCAAAAATGTCTTTACCTTTGGTATATAATCCGAGAGGAATCTGAGGTTATTTCTCTTATTGGTAAAGCACAAAAAATTGACCTCTGCTGTTCATTTGGCTGTGTGTTCAGTGATGGCTTCTCCCCAAATTTTGAGGGTGGTAAACTAGATTACAAAGAGTAGGGGTCCCCAGCCCCCTGGGCCATGGACCAATACCAGTTACCTGTCTGTGGCCTGTTAGGAATCAGGCAGTACAGCAGGAGGTAAGCAGCAGGCGAAAAGGAAACGTTCCCCTTCTCCCCCGGGGCTGCATGGAAAAATTGTCTTTCATGAAACCGGTCCCTGGTGTCAATGAGGTTGGGGACAGCTGACACAGAGGGCTTAAATTTTCATATGTGATAAATGGATTTCCAAACTCTTCTCTCAGAGACATCAGCAATGCATCAAAACATTCCTCCCTGCCCCTTCAGGAGCTGTCTGCTGATTTCTGAACATGTGGGTCCTTGGCCTCAACCTCAGTTTCAGCCCTGAGTTTTCAGATGTGTGGCTCTTTGTTGTGCATCCTGGCATGTGGACACTGGCCATCTTCCATACTCTGTCTTTACCCTTTTATCTAAGCATCTTCTATTTTCTCATGTGGGGTTTGTGCTCTAAACCGGGAACTGAAAGAAACATCATACATTTTTCAGTTGGGGTCAGTCTGGGTGAACACTGGCTTTTGCAGTATTTGGAGACCTGGCTCATCATATATATGTTCGGTTTCGTCTTACCTGCCCATATATGATTGGTAAGTCTCTAAGACTGGAGTGAGACTTCATGGTGCTTTGATTTCTCAACTCAGATCCTGTCTTACAGGCATTTGTGTTCTTCACAGTGACTGGCAGAAGGAGTGGTCCATCTACTCATCTGCAGATTCTTTCATGTGGGTACTCAGTGGCTGCCCAGTAAATGTTAGTTCCTTTCTAGTTCCCTGGATGGTACCCTTACTACCTGGCTGACTTTCCATGTTTGAGACCCATTTGATTGCTCTTTCTTGACTACTCAGGGTTTACCACTTTAACCCTCTCCCTCTCTCCTGAATAATTGCTCTGTATTTTCCCTCTGCAAGATCAGACTCCTCCTGCCTTCTTCTAATGTGATGAGATACTCATTCAGCTCAAAGGTGTATTGAGTATCACTGAGTATTAGGCACTCAGCTCGACACAACATGACAAAGACACTTTGTTTACCACTCAGAAATTTAGAGTCTAGCAGATCAGTCAATAGAGTGTCTAAGTGGGACTTGGCAGGAGATTGGGAACTAGGAACATGATGGAAATGGTGATAGAAATGATGACACTTAGAAGATTTATGATGTTACCTTTTATGTAAAGGAGAAAATGAGGATATATATATATATATGTATATAGTTAGTTGCCCAGTTGTGTCCGACTCTGGGACCCCATGGACTATAAGACGGCCAGGCTCCTCTGTCCATGGAATTCTCCAGGCAAGAATACTGGAGTTTGGGTAGACATTACCTTCTCCAGGGGATCTTCTCAACCCAGAGACTGAACCCAGGTCTCCCACACCACAGGCAGTTTCTTCACCATCTGAGCCACCAGGTAGCTCAGAGGTAGTATATCTATGTATACATATAATATGTGTATACTGTATATGTAATATATGTATATATACATATATACACATGTATATACATATTCATATTTGCCTACACATGTATAAAGAGACTCTGGAAAGATTCACAAGAAAATAAGAAAATAATAACAGTAATTATGAAAGTTCCAAGGGTAGGAAATGGTCTGATGGGGACAGCAATGAGTAGAAGACTGTATTTGTTATTAAATATTTTCAAACCATACAAGGGTAATATTGACTCAGAAATTAAATTAGAAAACAAAATGCAATACATTTAATGTAAACACTCTGAAGGAATTTAGGATATGAAAAAAAAAGAAAACATTTTCTGAACTCAGTATTCTAATGCAACCTATGTTAACTCATCAGTGTATTTTCTCTCTCTTTTTATTAGTAATGAGATTTTAAACACAAATTCCCTTCAAATAAACTGTGAATGGAGGATAGTGGGTAAGCCAGAAGAGATTTTTCATACATCAACATTTGACTTAGGGATATTATATTTATAGAAACTTTATATTTTATTTATTTGTAGAAACTCCAGATTGGAAGATACCTTTGGGCATGTCACCAAATACTTATCCACTTTCCTTTGTAGTTTTCTTTAAAGTCTTCAGCACTTTCCACTTAGGATTTCATATAGCCTCTTAAATTCATATCAGTATAAGTTAGATAAAGATATAACTTAGTTTGTTCTTAGATACCTAAACAACTATTTTCTCCATATTATTAACAGAATGTCTCTTCTATTGATTTTAACCAGTAGTTAAGGTTCAGAGTCTGCCCAAGGCTAAGTGTAAATCTCTGCATTTGTAATTTTGATAAATCATGCCAATTGCTTTCCACAATGGTTTATCAACTTGAACTGTCACAAGTAATGTATAGAAATATTTGTTTTTTCCAACAAACTCACAGATAAAGAGGTAAGATCTGTGGTTACCAGAAACATGGGCAAGGCTAGGGGTACTGGAGAGGGGAATTGGATGAAGGCAGTCAAAGGAACAAATTTTCAGTTATAAGATAAAAACATTGTAAGGATGTAATATACAACACAATGAATATAATTAACACTGTTGTAGTTATATATGAGATTTGTTAAGAGTAAATCCTAAGAGTTCTCATCATACGGAAAACAAAATTTTCTTTCTTTTCCTATTTTGTATCCATATGAGATGATGGATATTCACTAACTTACTGTGTTAGTCATTTTATGATGATATAAGTCAAATCATCATACTGTACACCTTAAAGTTAGTGCCGTATATCAGTTCAGTTCAGTTCAGTCGCTCAGTCATGTCCAACTCTTTGCGACCCCATGAATCACAGCACGCCAGGCCTCCCTGTCCATCACCAACTCCCGGAGTTCACTCAAACTCATGTCCATCGAGTCGGTGATGCCATCCAGTCATCTCATTCTCTGTCGTTCCTGTCTCCTCCCACCCCCAATCCCACCCAGCATCAGACTTTTCCAGTGAGTCAACTCTTCGCATGAGGTGGCCAAAGTATTGGAGTTTCAGCTTTAGCATCAGTCCATCGCAACAAAACTGGAAGGAAAAAAAAGAAATGAAACCAAGCCAGATTCTGTGGGGCTTTCCTGGGTGCAAAAGACTTCCCAGATCTTCCATTCCCTATTTGTAGGGGAAAGTCTTCAGGTGACTAGATCTTTGCTGAGCTCCAAAGGGCGGATGCAAACAGATGCTAACTAGGGAAGTAAGAGAGTGCAGAAACAACAGAAAAGTGGTCAAGAAACAACAGTGCAGCGAAAAAGCAGAGTCCTAGCTCTCCTCAAGAGATGTGCACAGCACTCTGATACATATCTCTGAGTTCTTCTAAAGGGACTAAGGCTCCCCAAGCCCCATGAAGGATGAAGGATGAAGCTCAACATGCTTCAGGTTGAGCACAAGCATGTGGACTGCAGACTGGTTGGAACCAGAAAGTTAAGCACTGAGATTCTTCCAACAACCACTCTCTTAGTTCATCACCAACCAATTAGAAGAAGACCACACACCCTGAAGCTCTCACCTCAGACTATCCTATAAACTAGCCTATAAAGTCTCCCCTGCAACCCGTCACTGATTTTGGGTCTTTTGAGTACCAGCGATCTATTCTCCTTACTTGGCCTAGACAATAAATATTTCTCTGCTCCACACTCATAAGTTTAAGGCTATAATTAATTGATAATAGCTTTCCAAGCTTGTTAATTAATATTTTTGATTAACTTATGGTGAGTTTTAACCAAGCAAAGCCATTTATTTATTTGTTTTTAGTAGAATTGAACTTCTCAATTTTTTGATGGTTTCTTGATTTTGAGTCAAACTATAAAGTTCAGTTCGGTTCACTTCAGTTGCTCAGTCATGTCCGACTCTTTGCAACCCCATAAATCGCAGCATGCAGGGCTCCCTGTCCATCACCAACTCACTCAACCTCATCTCCAACGAATCAGTGATGCCATCCAGTCATCTCATTCTCTGTCGTCACCTTCTCCTCCTGCCCCCAATCCCTCCCAGCATCAGACTCTTTTCCAGTGAGTCAACTCGTTGCATGAGGTGGCCAAAGTATTGGAGTTTCAGCTTCAGCATCAGTCCTTCCAATGAACACCCAGGATTGATCTCCTTTAGAATGGACTGGTTGGATCTCCTTGCAGTACAAGGGACTCTCAAGAGTCTTCTCCAGCACCACAGTTCAAAAGCATCAATTCTTCGGCGATCAGCTTTCTTCACAGTCCAACTCTCACATCCATACATGACCACTGGGAAAACCATAGCCTTGACTAGATGGACCTTTGTTGGCAAAGTAATGTCTCTGCTTTTTAATATACTATCTAGATTGGTCACAACTTTCCTTCCAAGGAGTAAGCGTCTTTTAATTTCATGGCTGCAATCAGCATCTACAGTGATTTTGGAGCCCCCCAAAATAAAGTCTGACACTGTTTTCACTGTTTTTCCATCTATTTCCCATGAATGATGGGACCAGTTGCCATGATCTTTGTTTTCTGAATGTTGAGCTTCAAGCCAACCTTTTCACTCTCCTCTTTCACTTTCATCAAGAGGCTTTTGAGTTCCTCTTCACTTTCTGCCATAATGGTGGTGTCATAGGCATATCTGAGGTTATTGATATTTCTCCCAGCAATCTTGATTCCAGCTTGTGCTTCTTCCAGCCCAGCGTTCCTCATGATGTACTCTGCATATAAGTTAAATAAGCAAGGTTAGTGATAGTTTAATACCCAACATGGCCATAGAGTTGCTTGCTAACATGGAAAGCCCAAAATCACACACCAATTCTTTACAGATTGAAGTGAAGTGAAAGTTGCTCAGTCATGTCAAACTCTTTGAGACCCCATGGACTATTCAGTCCATGGAATTCTCCAGGCCAGAATACTGGAGTGGGTAGCCTTTCCCATCTATAAGGAATAAGGTCTGTCTTATTCCAAAGTCAAGATTCCAGTGGTGGAAGGGCAGGCATGAATAGAACACAAGATTTAGAAGAAGGAAGAAGAGGAGGGGGAAGCAGGAAAGAAGAAGAGCAGAGAAAAGAGAAATTTGTGACATTAGAGGCCACAATATAAGGGACACTTCATTATCAACAAGTGTCCCTAGAAGATTAAAAATGGATTTATAAGGCAGCATTTTTTATACTCCTGAAACCTTGCAGAAGGAAGCAGAGGAGGAAGAAGAGGAGGAGGAGAAAGAACAACAATCAAGCAACAACTGAAGTATATATCCAGTAGAACTAAGATTTTAAAATACTCCATAGCATTGACATGTATACACTACCGTGTGTAAAGTAATTAGATAGTGGGAAGCTGCTATATAACACAGGGAGCTCAACTCAGTGCTCTGTAATGACTAGAGGGGTGGGATAGGGAGAAGGGAGGCTCCAGAGGGAGGGGATATATGTACATATATGATTGATTCATATTGATGTACAGGAGAAACGAACACAACATTGTAAAGCAATTATACTTCAATTAAAGAAAAACACTCCATCTGTGTAGGGTCTTGAAATGTAGATGAAATTGGGAAGAAGTCACACAAAAAGAAGCATAAAGAATTGTAGGAGGGCTGAGCAGTGGCAGATCTTAGAACTCTTCCTAAAGGAGAAGAGTTCACTATGAAAGGCAGAAGCTATATCCCTTCTTGTCAATAAGATTTGAGGGATAGATACAGGAATAGAAAAAGGAAATCAAAAGAAAACAGGAATGATGGAACAGAATAAGTATTTACAAAGATATCTTATAAATATTATAATTTTTGATATTTTTTTCAGAAATAAAAGAAGTCCTAAATCTTCCTGTTGATAGAATACCATATGCCCTGGAAAATGGCCCAATTTATTTGGATTTGAAGACACATCCTAGTAAAGTTACTGCACATTACAGATAAAGAAATATTCCTTCAGACATCCAAGTCAGAAGATCAAGCTTCTAAGGGGAGAAAAATATTGGTTTGGCCTTAGATTTGTCCTTAGCAAACCTCAGACGAAGATAATCACAATGGTGTGATCACTCACCTGGAACCAGACATCTTGGAATGTGAAGTCAAGTGGGCCTTAGAAAGCATCACTACGAACAAAGCTAGTGGAGGTGATGGAATTCCAATTGAGCTATTTCAAATCCTGAAAGATGATGCTGTGAAAGTACTGCACTCAATATGCCAGCAGATTTGGAAAACTCAGCAGTGGCCACGGGACTGGAAAAGGTCAGTCTTCATTCCAATCCCAAAGAAAGGCAATGCCAAGGAATGCTCAAACTACTGCACAGTTGTACTCATCTCACACGCTAGTAAAGTCATGCTCAAAATTCCCCAAGCCAGGCTTCAGCAGTATGTGAACCGTGAACTTCCAGATGTTCAAGCAGGTTTTAGAAAAGGCAGAGGAACCAGAGATCAAATTGTCAACATCCGTTGGATCATGGAGAAAGCAAGAGAGTTCCAGAAAAACATCTTTTTCTGCTTCATTGACTATGCCAAAGCCTTTGACTGTGTCGATCACAATAAACTGTGGAACATTCTGAAAGAGATGGGAATCCCAGACCACCTGACCTGCCTCTTGAGAAACCTGTATGCAGGTCAGGAAGTGACAGTAAGAACTGGACATGGAACAACAGACTGGTTCCAAATAGGAAAAGGAGTATGTCAAGGTTGTATATTGTCACCCTGTTTATTTAACTTATATGCAGAGTACATCTGGAGAAGGCAATGGCAAGCCACTCCAGTACCTTTGCCTAGAAAATCCCATGGATGGAGGAGCCTGGTAGGCTGCAGTCCGTGGGGTTGCTATGGGTCGGACATGACTGAGCGACTTCACTTTCACTTTTCACTTTCACACATTGGAGAAGGAAATGGCAACCCACTCCAGTGTTCTTGCCTGGAGAATCTCAGGGACGGGGGAGCCTGGTTGGCTTCCGTCTATGGGGTCACACAGAGTTGGACATGACTGAAGTGACTTAGCAGCAGCAGCAGAGTACATCATGAGGAACGCTGGGCTGGAAGAAGCACAAGCTGGAATCAAGATTGCTGGGAGAAATATCAATAATCTCAGATATGCAGATGACACCACCCTTATGGCAGAAAGTGAAAAGGAACTCAAAGGCCTCTTGATGAGGGTGAAAGAGGAGAGTGAAAAGTTTGGCTTGAAGCTCAACATTCAGAAAACAAAGATCATGGCATCTGGTCCCATCACTTCATGGGAAATAGATGGAAAAACAGTGGAAACAGTGTCAGACTTTATTTTGGGGGGCTCCAAAATCACTGTAGATGCTGATTGCAGCCAGGAAATTAAAAGACGCTTACTCCTTGGAAGGAAAGTTATGACCAACCTAGATAGCATGTTAAAAAGCAGAGACATTACTTTGCCAACCAAGGTGTGTTTAGTCAAGGCTATGGTTTTTTCTGTGGTCATGTATGGATGTGAGAGTTGGACTGTGAAGAAAGCTGATCGCTGAAGAATTGATGCTTTTGAACTGTGGTGTTGGAGAAGACTCTTGAGAGTCCCTTGGACTGCGAGGACATCCAACCAGTCCATTCTAAAGGAGATCAATCCTGGGTGTTCATTGGAAGGACTGATGCTGAAGCTGAAACTCCAATACTTTGGCCACCTCATGCGATGAGTTGACTCACTGGAAAAGAGTCTGATGCTGGGAGGGATTGGGGGTGGGAGTAGACAGGGACAACTTAGAATGAGATGGCTGGATGGCATCACCGACTCGATGGACATGAGTTTGAGTGAACCCCAGGGGTTGGTGATGGACTGGGAGGCCTGGCGTGCTGTGATTTATGGGGTCGCAAAGAGTCGGACACGACTGAGCAATTGAACTGAACTGAACTGAACTAGCAAAACTCAACTCCTGAAGAAGGCAAAATATTCAAGAAAGTGGGTTGAACTTACTTACAAAACAGAAAGAGACTCACAGACTTAGAAAATGAACTGAGGGTTGCCAGAGGGAAGGGATAGTTATGGAATCTGGGAAGGTCATGTGCACACTGCTATATTTAAAATGGATAACCAACAAGGACCTATTGTATAGCTGTAATTCTGCTCAACGTTATATGGCAGCCTGGATGGGAGGGGGTTTGGGGGCAGGATGGATACATGTATATGCATGGCTGAGTCCCTTTGCTGTTCACCAGAAACCACCACAGCATTGTTAATCAGCTATCCCCCAACACACACACACAAAAAGTTTAAAGTTTGAAAAAGAAAGACAGAAAATGAAAACCAAAATTTTTGTATCCATTCAAACTCTTCTTCGAACTAGGAAAATGTGTTTAATACACAAAATAAGAAAGAATGAGTAGTGAAATAAGACAATCATGAGAAACTACTTTGCTGAACTTAATACAAATAAATTTGCAAACATGGCTGAATTGAGTAATTTTCTAGGAAAATATTAATTTAAATGTAATCTAAAATATAACTTAGGAAATTGATAGATATGCATAGAGCAAGCAGAGAAGAACTGCTCTTTCATCCAAAGATATACTAGAATCAGACATTTTATAGAGTTCAACAATTGAAACAAGGACAGCATTTCAATGTTACTTGCCTCAGAGCACAGAAAAAGAAGGAAAGCTCTCATATTCTTTTTATGAAATGAATGTAACATTAATACAAAAACTTGATAAACACCAACAGACTGGCCTCCCCCTCTGCCTCCTCCTTCTTTATTTCTCCCTCCCACCTCTTTCTCTATTCTCGTGATCCTCCCCTCCCCATTCCTATATAGACCCACACCACAGTATTCAAACTCAGTAATGAATATTGGAGAAGAATTCTAAAACAGTATTGGCATAGCAAATCCAGCAGCATACTGCAAGAATAATACCAATAGCACCAAAATAGATTTTATTCCAGCTATGTAAGAATGGTTCAATATGATGAAATCTATTAATTTATCAGACTATGAGACACAGTAATGAAGGGTTTTTAATAATAGATCACATTAATAGGTTGTATCATCTCTGTAGACACTAAAGGGTATTTGACAAAAGCAATAACCTTTCTTTATTAAAAGTAATAATAATGGTAAAATGGGAAAAGATGAATCATTCCTCATATAATAAAAGAAAATCTATCTCAGGCCCAACTAATGTCATGCTTCTTGTAAGGAAAACATTGAAGAAGTTCCTACAAGAGTCAGGAAGTGGACAAGAATATCTTCCTTCACTAATATTGTTTAAAATTTGCTGGAGGAAAAAAAAAATTTGCTGGAGGTACCAGCAAATCTATTATACAAGGAAGAAATTACAGATATAATTGGAAAGCAGGATGTTACTTGCAGATAATATCATTGTAAATATAAAAAGCCTAAAAGAATAAACTGAAAGCAAATAAATACAATAAAAATTTGGTACAGTGATGGGCATGCATTTGTTTAAAAATCAGTATCTTTCACCAAAACAAACAAAACTACATGGAAAGATATAAAGAGACTGGGGGAGGGGGAAGCATTAACAATAATAACAGAAATGGCAAAATACTTAGGTATAAGATTATACAAATTGTATATGATCCTGCAGACAAAATAATTAATTGGTAGTCAATCTAAGAAATGAAATTTTTTATTCTCACCAATCTGAGGATTATAACCCAGAAGACAGTCTCTCAGCTGAGAACTATTCTGAAGAGGTAAAAGGCAAACCAGTATGAATGTGATTTTAGTGAAGGGGTGCAGGTTACTGCTGTACTGTTAATGATTCATTGTGCTGTACAGTAAAAACTAACACAACATTGTAAAGCAATTGTACTCCAATAAAAATTAATTTTAAAATAAATTAAGTCTAAGTAGTGCTAGTGGCTAGTGGGCACTGGAACGTATATATACACATATATATCGGTTCTAATTATGCTAATTTATAGATCTATTGTAGTAGCAGTAAATAAAACCAATGGCGTTTGGGAGAGATTGAAAGGACCCAAAACAAATCATTTGAAAGTTTTTAAACAAAGATAAACAAACAAGACTGGTTACAATTTTTTGGGAAAAAAAAAGAGTAGCAATAAGAGGTGACTAGTCCTACCAGGTAAAACATATTATGAAGCTACAATAACTAACAGATACTAACTAAATAGGCTGACAGACAGAAAAAGAAGTAATGAATTCAATAAGTGGAGTCAAGATAACTGCATTTCTATTTGAAAATAAATAAAATTGGCTTTCCCTCTCTAATGTATATGTATATGTGTATACATATGTATACCTATGAAATAACACATTATTCATATGTATAAATATGTATGTGCATATATGTATATGTACCCATTATATGTATATAAAATATTATATATGTATATGTGTATAAAATATTAAACCACAAATGGCCCCCAAAAAAACCAAGATTTCTTAATAATCTTGAGAGTAGTGGAGAAGGGTGAATTTAACTCAGATGACCATTATATCTACTACTGTGGGCAGGAATCCCTTAGAAGAAATGCAGTAGCCATCATATTCAACAAAAGAGTCCAAAATGCAGTACTTGGATGAAATCTCAAAAACGACAGAATGATCATTGTTCGTTTCCAAGGCAAACCATTCAATATCACAGTAATCCAAGCCTATGCCCCAACCAGTAACGCTGAAGAAGGCAAAGTTGAACGGTTCTATGAAGACCTACAAGACCTTTTAGGACTAGCACCCAAAAAAGATGTCCTTTTCATTGTAGGGGACTGGAATGCAAAAGTAGGAAGTCAAGAAACACCTGGAGTAACAGGCAAATTTGGCCTTGGAGTATGGAATGAAGCTGGGCAAAGGCTAATAGAGTTTTGCCAAGAGAGCGCACTGGTCATAGCAAACACCCTCTTCCAACAACACAAGAGAAGACTCTACACATGGACATCACCAGATGTTCAATACCAAAATCAGATTGATTATATTCTTTGCAGCCAAAGATGGAGAAGCTCTATACAGTTAGCAAAAACAAGACCAGGAGCTGACTCTGGCTCAGATCATGAACTCCTTATTGCCAAATTCAGACTGAAACTGAAGAAAGGAGGGAAAACTACTAGACCATTCAGATATGACCTAAATTAAATCCCTTATGATTACACAGTGGAAGTGAGAAATAGATTTAAGGGACTAGATCTGATAGATAGAGTGCCTGATGTACTCTGGTCGGAGGTTTGTGACATAGTACAGGAGACAAGGATCAAGACCATCCCCATGGAAAACAAATGCAAAAAAGCAAAATGGCTGTCTGGGGAGGCCTTACGAATAGCTGTGAAAAGAAGAGAAGCAAAAAGCAAAGGAGAAAAGGAAAGATATAAGCATCTGAATACAGAGTTCCAGAGAATAGCAAGGAGAGATAAGAAAGCCTTCCTCAGCGATCAATGCAAAGAAATAGAGGAAAACAACAGAATAGGAAAGACAAGAGATCTCTTCAAGAAAATTAGAGATACCAAGGGAACATTTCATGCAAAGATGGGCTCGATAAAGGACAGAAATGGTATGGACCTAACAGAAACAGAAGATATTAAGAAGAGGTGGCAAGAATACACAGAAGAACTGTACAAAAAAGATCTTCACGACCAAGATAATCAAGATGGTGTGATCACTCACCTAGAGCCAGACATCCTGGAATGTGAAGTCAAGTGGGCCTTAGAAAGCATCACTATGAACAAAGCTAGTGGAGGTGATGGAATTCCAGTTGAGCTATTTCAAATCCTGAAAGATGATGCTGTGAAAGTACTGCACTCAATATGCCTGCAGATTTGGAAAACTCAGCAGTGGCCACAGGACTGGAAAAGGTCAGTCTTCATTCCAATCCCAAAGAAAGGTAATGCCAAAGAATGCTCAAACTACCGCACAACTGCACTCATCTCACACGCTAGTAAAGTCATGCTCAAAATTCTCTAAGCCAGGCTTCAACAATACGTGAACTGTGAAATTCTAGATGTTCAAGCTGGTTTTAGAAAAGGCAGAGGAACCAGAAATCAAATTGCCAACATCCACTGGATCATCGAAAAAGCAACAGAGTTCTAGTAAAACATCTATTTCTGCTTTATTGACTATGCTGAAGTCTTTGACTGTGTGCATCACCACAAACTATGGAAAATTCTGAAAGAGATGGGAATACCAGACCACCTGACCTGCCTCTTAAGAAATCTATGTGCAGGTCAGGAAGCAACAGTTAGAATTGGACATGGAACAACAGACTGTTTCCAAATAGGAAAAGGAGCACGTCAAGGCTGTATATTGTTACCATGCTTATTTAACTCATATGCAGAGTACTTCATGAGAAACACTGGACTAGAGGAAGGACAAGCTGGAATCAAGATTGCTGGGAGAAATATAAATAACCTCAGATATGCAGATGACACCACCCTTATGGCAGAAAATGAAGAAGAACTAAAGAGTGTCTTGATGAAAGTGAAAGAAGAGAGTGAAAAAGTTGGCTTAAAGCTCAACATTCAGAAAACGAAGATCATGGCATCTGGTCCCATCACTTCATGGGAAATAGATGGGGAAACAGTGCAAACAGTGACAGACTTCATTTTTTTGGGCTCCAAAATCACTGCAGATGGTGACTGTAGCCATGAAATTAGAAGATACTTACTCCTTGAAAGAAAAGTTATGACCAGCCTAGACAGCATATTAAAAAGCATAGACATTACTTTGCCAACAAAGGTTTGTCTAGTCAAGACTACGGTTTTTCCAGTAGCCATGTATGATGTGAGAGTTGGATTATAAAGAGAGTTGAGCACCGAAGAACTGATGCTTTTGAACTGTGGTGTTGGAGAAGACTCTTGAGAGTCCCTTGGACTTCAAGGAGGTCCAACCAGTCCATCCTAAAGGAAATCAGTCCTGAATATTCATTGGAAGGACTGATGCTGAAGCTGAAACTCCAATATTTTGGCCACCTGATGCAAAGAACTGACTCATCTGAAAAGACCCTGATGCTGGGAAAGATTGAACGTGGGAGGAGAAGGGGACAACTGAGGATGAGATGGTTGGACGGCATCACTGAGTCAATGGACAGGAGTTTGAGTAAACTCCGGGAGCTGGTGATGGACAGGGAGGCCTGGTGTGCTGCAGTCCATGGGGTCACAAAGAGTTGGACATGACTGAGTAACTGAACTGAACTGAGGAAACAAAGTAAAAAGACTATTCAGTCCTTACAAATGTGACCTAGAATGGCAAGCTTCAGGCAGGGGAATGTGTTAGTTTTTCTCCCTCACAGTCTTTCGCAGGGGGGCGTTGCTCAGGTTATCTCCCTGAACCAGGCAATTATGTATGTTCATAATAACAGAAATAAAGTCACAGAAGCAGTTACAGTGTAAATTTAGAATTAACACTTTCGGGTTACACAAGGAGTGTCCTAAGATGATGCAGGGGGAAAGGCAAGAGTAGAAGTTTACTCTGCTTTCCTGCAATCTTCTCACAGTACTAGGCACCCTCCAACCAAGGCTGTAGTCATCACTCACAGCATTGGCCAATACATACACACATACACACACACACCCCAACTCAAAACAGTCCTCCACCTCCCAAAGGAAGTTTTCTCCCCTGCTCTCCTCCCCCTCCTTTATCACCTCTCCTGCCTCACTTTCTTCCTCTTCTACTCCCCTGCCTCCTCCCTTTTCCTCTTCCCCTTATTTTTTTTCATCTCCTCTTCCTTTTTTAGCCTCTTTTCTTCTTTTTAATTCCTAAAGTCTATATATTCTTCTATAGTTTCTTTGGGTCTGATTTTGTTGAGGGATCCAGCATCCTATGAAAATTCACTGTCTTTGCTGGCATCCTAGCTATTATGGTGATAGCAATAATTAGGCAGGCGATTTTGAGTGTTGTTTATTTTAGTGAATATCACGGGCAATCAATCCCTTGAAGAGCAGTAGAGTTTTGAGTAGTGTTTCTGCAAACAGTAAAAGGATAACTTTGTTCTTTTTTTTTCTGGCTAACTTCTCTTGCTTCATTTTACTGAAAAAGTCCCTGAAGTTTACTTGACTTTGTTTGGAACTATTGCTGAGAAGCAGAAAGCAATACTTTAACCAAAGGCTTCAGTTAAGTCACACAAAATGCTTTGGTTACTTAAGAGGTTGTGCAAATTAATTTTTTATGTCGACTTGGTTAGGTTATGGTGTCCAGTTGTTTGGTCAAAAACAACTCGTCTAGCTGTTGCTGGGTGTTTTGAAGATGTGATTATTACGAACAGTTGTCTTTAGGTAAAGGAGATTTCTCTCTATAATGTGGGTGGGCCTCATCCAATCAGCAGAAAGCTTCAAGAGCAAAAACAGATTTCTCAGAGAAGGAATTCTCAATCGCACTGGAACATAGAAATCTTTCCTTACAGATTTAAAACTTGGCAGTGTCTACAATCACGTCAACCAATTCCTTAAAAATAAAGCTCTCTATATAAATACACATACACAGGTAGTTCCTGCTTTTCAAAAGTTCGCTTTATGCCACTTTGCTTTTATTTATGAAACTTCCCTTGTGGTTCAGCTGGTAAAGAATCCCCCTGCAATGCGGGACACCTGGGTTCCATCCCTGGGTTGGGAAGTTCCCCCGGAGAAGGAAACGGCTACCCACTCCAGTACCCGGCCTGGAGAATTCCATGGACTGTATAGTCCATGGGGTTGCAAAGAGCCGGACACGACTGAGCGACTTTCACTTAACTTTATATTAACACCTGTTTTCACTAGTTGATAACCAAAATGTTTTGCTTTTCAGAAAAAAGGCAAAAAGTGAAAATGGTGTTCAGCGTTAATTTAGCAGTTGGAGAGGCGGTGCGTGTACAGGGCGATGAGTGTAGCGCCGCCAAGCTCCTTGCCGGGGAACTACACCCAGCATCTCAGCATCCAGCCGCAGGAGCTTTGAACTCTGTCGAGGATCCCTGCTTTATCTGTTTATGTTGAGCACCCATTAGCAAGAGGTGTCCTAAGGTAATTGTTTCTTCACTGTACGCCATTATGGTTCATAAAAGGTTTCAGAGGAATCTGCTATTGGACAGCGGGGATGGGGGTGGGGATGGGGAACAACTGTATCTTATTGATTCTGTGTCTCTGGAGCACCCTGACTGATGCAGAGGTCTTATCACATTTTCTCTTGAAAGTGAAAGAGGCTTTTAAATCAGATTTGGCTAGATAAATTTCTCAGGTGTCAGTTTACAGAGGGTAAGTAGAAGCAGGTGGTAGCTGATGCTTGATTAGACCTGCCAGAGACCCGGTAGAATAACTTCCTTTGGGGAGAACTCAAAACCAAATTTACCCAAGGTAAATGAACACTTTGATGAGAAATAATGAGGTAATCAAATGTTTTTCCCCAGAAATATATATATATATATATATTTTTTTTTTTTGCCCAAAGTGAACACTTGAAGCAGAGCCAGCTGCCTTTCAGACCCTGCACAACTTCAGCTGTGCTCATTAATTCCTACATTCATCACGCTTGCGGAGAAGGTAATGGCAGCCCACTCCAGTCCTCTTGCCTGGAAAATCCCATGGACGAAGGATCCTGGTAGGCTGCAGTCCATGGGGTCTCTTAAGAGTCAGAAACCACTGAGCGACTTCACTTTCACGCATTGGAGAAGGCAATGACAACCCACTCCAGTGTTCTTGCCTGGAGAATCCCAGGGACGAGGGAGCCTGGTGGGCTGCCGTCTATGGGGTCGCACAGAGTCGGACACGACTGAAGCGACTTAGCAGCAGCAGCAGCATTCGTGCTTGAACCATTTATTGAATAGGACAGGAACTTCCTCTGTCCTGTTCACCGCTGTGTCACCAGCATGTAACACTGTGCCTGGGGTGTGGCAAACAGTCATTGAGCTTTTGTTGAATGAATGCTATAGATCTTACATTGCCTATTTGTGTGTCAGTTGAATGGATAATTAAACTAGAATATCTGTAGAGGGTTTTCAGCTTCTTGTGTACATGCATGCTAAGTTGCTTCAGTCGTATCCACCTCTTTGGGACCCTATGGACTGTAGCCCACCAGGCTCCTCTGTCCATGGGATCCTCAGTGCAAGAATACTGGAGTGGGTTGCTATGCCTTTCTCCAGGGAATCTTCCCAACCCAGGGATCAAACCTGCGTTTCTTCCTTTGCTGGCATTGGCAGGTGGGTTCTTTACCATTAGTGCCACCTTTTCAGCTTGTTAGTTTGCTTCAAGTTAACCTTCTGTTGTAAGTATTCATGGTCACCTGCCTTGTTTCTGGCTCCCACACTAGAAACCCTGCAAGTCAAAGGCACTGGGGTCCTATCTACTGACTGATCGTGACTCCAGACCCAAGCCTGGAGAAGAAGGGTAGAGGACAGAAAGGAGGGTAGTTCTTAGTAATAGGACAAGTCTTAGTGATAAGTCTCCCCAATTCTCCTACCATCTGTAGAGCAGCTGTTCCCCCTCCAGTTCACTCTTCTTAAATCCCAAGAAGGTTTGAAAGATGGGGTTTAAGAAGGCTTAGTTCAGCAGTTTGTTCCTGTGCATGCCCTGCCCTTGTACTTCTGTGCCTGTGAGGGGACACTTGAAGTCCACTTGGTTAGGACATTCTTCTTCTTTTTACCACTGATGGTTAAGGCCATGGTAGATCCCTCTGCTCCACAAAGGCAGGGGTGGTGCAGTATAAGGTTGTGAGCTTTGGGCTCCCTGGGATGTGGGTTCAAATTTAAGTCCTGCCTTGAGTCCTGGTTTCCTCATCTGAAGAAATGCACTGGTAAGGCCCCTCTTGAGGAACTGTTGTTCTCAGTGTGCTTTAACATTAAAAAGCACATAGGAAATACTCAATAATGTTGATGGCTTCCTCATTCTGGGATCTATGTCTATCTTGCTTTCTCGTGCTGACAGTGACTGTCATGACACGGCAAGTCAGTGTACTTCTGTGAGGAAACATTTTCTCACTGTCCAAAAAATAAAGTTGAAACTGGATATTATATTCCAAACAGGAAACAACAGATGTTGTTTCAACAATTTATTCACAAACACTTTGTGTTAAATTTGTGCCAGATACTTCAGTGCACTAGGGAATTAATGATGAACAGGAAATTTTTATGCTAGCCTGGACCTTATGTAATATATGGATTCTGAAGGAAGAGCTTTCTTAGACGGAAGAGGATTCTAGGCAAAAAGAATCACTCCTTTAACATCCTAAAATATATTAAAGAACCGAATGAAAGTCACTTGTGTCAGGTATAATGACTGAAGGAAGAGCCTCAATGGACTCACGTGAAATGTGAATGTTCAAGGGAGTGATTTAGTTTTCAATATTTCTCAAGTTTATTGGACCAGAACCCATTTTGCATAGGGTATCTATTAACATTCTTGGCAAATAATGTTCCTACACCAGTTTCTGATTTATTTCTGCTTCTAGACTTCCCTGCTCTTGGTCCAGTTACAATTCCAGCTGAACACTATTTGGAGAGAAGTCATGTAATGCTGGGCAGTTTTCCTACTTGAGTATTCTGAGATTCTGGTCTGGTCCAATCGGGAGTCATTATAGGCTCCTTTCACAAGTGTGATGAGAAGGCATCCTTTCTTCAGTGACAGCCGCCTGCTAAGTATTTCTTTCCAAGTAGAGAGTGCTGTCCATATCTGACTCCTGTGGTTAATGTGAGAGATGCATAGGGAAGGTCTTTGAGTTGGGAGAGGTTTGCTCGAGTCCCTCTCTCCTAATCTCAACCCCATGCAACTGTCCAGACTCATTCTCACAGTAATTATCCTAACAGAAGATTTACTATTATTCTTACATAAGTAAAATGGCTACTTAAGTTTAGGTATAAAGTATTTGCAGATGGAGAGATAAATCCTTCACAGAAACTAGAATACCATAATTAGTAATGAGGTACTGCCTGCCAATGCAGGAGATGCAGGAGATTCAGGTTCCATCCCTGGGTCGGGAAGATCACCTGGAGTAGGAAATGACAACCTGCTCCAGTATTCTTGCCTGGAAAATCCCATGGACAGAGGAACCTGACTACAGTCCATGGGGGTCTCAAAGAGTTGGACACAACTTAGCGACTAAAACAAACTGTTACTTTCCTAATGCTTGAGTTCTGTTACCAGACAGACTCATGGTCTATGCCTAGTTTTCAAACTCTTTTTTTATGTCTCCAATTTTTTATATGCCCAATGCATCCTCAAGCAGTAACTTTTTTGTTAATTTCCTTTTACTATTTTCATTACATGAAATAAAGAATAAAGGCATGCTTTCATGCTTATTTGTGAAAATAAATGTTTATTTCAAGTATGAAAGGTAATGTTTAAATATTATCCAACATTCTGTTCAGTTTAACAAATATAAAACAAGACTTCTGACAAAAACTCTGATACAACCAAACTAGGAAATCATCATCTTTTATTCTGTGTAAAGGGTGAATAAGCTCTTACTGATAATTCCCAGTGAATCCAGTCTAATATTCCATTTCTATGCATTAAGAGATATTTGAAGAGAGGATGCACTGTGTTTCTTGAAATCAACCACCAAAGGAAGTTGCTGTTTCTCCCTCATCCCCCATTCTACCCAACTGCAGATGCTTTTTATAGACTCATCACCTAGGATCATGTCTAATATATTTATTTCTTCCAATCTCTTCTCAAACAAAGTTATGTTTTCTCTTCTGCCATAGCTTAGGGCTACAAAATATCATCTTTTATTACCTGACAAGTAAAAGAGCTCTCTGTGAAGTGAGAGAGTGTGATCTGGCTTCTTATAACTGGCCTCTAATGGGTCAACACTGTGGATGCTGATTGCAGCCATGAAATTAAAAGACGCTTACTCCTTTGAAGGAAAGTTATGACCAACCTAGATAGCATATTAAAAAGCAGAGACATTACTTTGCCAACCAAGGTCCGTCTAGTCAAGGCTATGGTTTTTCCAGTGGTCATGTATGGATGTGAGAGTTGGACTGTGAAGAAAGCTGATTGCCGAAAAATTGATGCTTTTGAACTGTGGTGTTGGAGAAGACTCTTGAGAGTCCCTTGGACTGCAAGGAGATCCAACCAGTCCATTCTAAAGGAGATTGATCCTGGGTGTTCACTGGAAGGACTGATGCTGAAGCTGAAACTCCAATACTTTGGCCACCTCATGCAAAGAGTTGACTCACTGGAAAAGAGTCTGATGCTGGGAGGGATTGCGGGCAGGAGGAGAAGGGGACGACAGAGAATGAGATGGCTGGATGGTATCACCGACTCGATGGACGTGAGTTTGAGTGAACTCCGGGAGTTGGTGATGAACAGGGAGGCCTGGTGTGCTGTGATTCATGGGGTCACAAAGAGTCAAACATGACTGAGCGACTGAACTGAACTGAACGGGTCTTCAGTAGTTCGGAAATTTTAACCAGACTTAACATATTTTGGGGTCTGAAAGAAGATGTTTGGTCTATTGATGTTGTTTGAAAATGCATCTGGTTGCCTATGAAGAAATCCTATAGGATAAAATTGAGTTACAAGCTCCAGGAGGATAGGATCTTTGTTTTGTTCATCACTCTGCTCTGAGAACCTGGCATGATGCTGAAAATACAAGGTTTTATATTTGCCAAGTCAAAGCGAATCACCACCGCATGGCATCCAGTATACTGCCCAGAATCTGGTCTTAAACTGTAAACCCAGACCGTTAACTTTACTGACAGTGCCCACTTTTTATTAAGTAGCCCACTTTTTATCTAACAAGGGGAATATCCCTTTATCAGGATGCACAGGTTTTAGTATTTCAGTATTCAGGGAGCTGACCTAGGTGCAAGGTGGTTGCTTGCTTAATTCTGAGCCTCCTTGCCCATCTGTGCTTCTCTAAACTGCACTTTTTTAGATTTTCCAGCCCATTAGTTTCTACATTCTTGCTTTTCTTGAATCGTTATCCCTCCTTCATCAAGATTTCCTTGTGGCTCAGCTATTAAAGAATCCGCCTGCAATGCGGGAGACCTGGGTTTGATTCCTGGGTTGGGAAGACCCTCTGTAGAAGGGAAAGACTACCTACTCCAGTATTCTGGCCTGGAGAATTTCATGGACTGTATGGTCCATGGAGTCACAAAGAGTCAGACACGACTGAGCGACTTTCACTTCTCATCAAGATAGCTAGTTTCCCTGAAGTAGTTATTTTTATGGATTTTAAATATTTATTTCCTCTGCATCGTAAAAATGAAGTTTATCCTCAAAAGGCAATTTGATTTCGCTTATTTCCTAGTCCTTTGGGAGGATGGAATTGTTGCATTCATGTATCTCCAAAGTTGTCCTGAATAAATTCTTCATTTTTGGCATTAAGCAGAGATCTTTTCTTCTATGGTTTGTTTCCTGGCTCTATCACAGCAATGCTATTTGCTCACTCAGTATTATAATTGCTCTCAGAATCTTATTTCAGAATTTTGTCTTGATTCTCGTGGTCTTTCATGCTTGTAAGAAAGGCTTTCTCAGGAATATGAGACTCACGTAGGTGGACAGGACATGCCGCTCTCTCCTCTGAGTCATGTTGGCTGTGTTGTGTTAGAACAGCCTAAAGACATTTGGGGAAAATGAAAGAAACTGTTATCTACTTGAGTCATTCAAGCAGACTTTGTTCCCATAAACTCAAACTAAGGTGCCAAAGTTTATGAGGTTGTGCTTGGCTAAGGGTTCATGTTATAAACAAATTAGTGTCAACCATATGAAAAATACAATTTTCAACTTAAATTCAGCAAACATGAATGTAAAATGTATTCTGCATTTAAATGCAGGACCAGAAAAGAACCTTAACAGTATGTTCTCCTTAAGCACAGACTAGAGTGATGGGATAAGTCTCTTGCATTGAGGTATGATGCTTGTCTTCACGTGCTTGAGTTGTTGCAACCAAATGTGGATGTTTACATGTACTCTTTTATATTGTATTGCTTAAATTTGACCTTTTTCCTCCAGTGGACCAGGATTTCTTTCAGATTCTACTCAACTTGGCTTTTTGTCTCCTGTACATCTTGATGTGAAGGTTCCCTCTGACTGCATATTATCATTGGAGAAGAATAAAACCAGATAGAAAGGAGGGTAGGTCTTAGTAATAGGACAAGTCTTAGTGATAAGTCTCCCCAATTCTCCTGCCATCTGTAGAGCAGCTGTTCCCCCCACCCCCGCCAAGTTCATTTTTCTTGAATCCCAACTGTTTGAAGAACATAAGTTCTTAAAAAAAAAAAAAAGTTCTCTGTGCAACCAAGAGGGAGAAAGGAAACAAATATTTGTTGAGCACTTACCACATACTAGGAGACTACTAGTCTGGATGCTTTATGCTAATTGATGTTATCTCATTTAATCTTCATTACAACTCAAAGAGAAAAGTTATTTTTATGGCTACTTTACTGATAGGAAAACTGAGGCTCCAAGAAATGAGGTAATTTTCTAAAACCCACTTGGGCAGTAAGTGAGGGAGCTATGATTTCAATCTAGGTCCCCAGGTGCCATACTGATTTTCTTTATTATGAGCTCCTTTAGTTTCCTCTCTTCAAACCTCATTGTCCCTCAGACTTTTCTGAGGGTGTGATCTGCTCAGTTTCAAATTCAACGTTGAGTTTTTAAAATTTGTCTTGTCCATTTTCCACTCTTGTAGGACTTCTTCCATTCTCCATAATTTCTCAATATTGGATGAAATTCTGTTCAACAATTATATCTGTACTTTCAGCATCCTGGAATCTATTTCAACTCCATGAGAAGATTTGGCTCGTTCTGAATATTTATGGGCTTTCTAATGGCCTTTAACTTCTCCTAAGCCATTTTTCTTTTATTTTCCCTGCCTAAAAATCCTCCTTGAAAGTGATAGGTAAAACCAATATCAACAGTTTCACAGCCCCTTTATGATCTTTTCCCATTTACCATGTGTCTCTAGCTGAGAGGCTTACACCTTTTTTTTTTTTTTTTTAAAGTTATCTTCTTGTTTTAAATACAGCTTCAAAGGCTCACTTGAGGACAGAAACTTTCTGGACTGTATTTTGGCACTTCAAGTGTGGTATACCCTTTGATCAAGCAGTATCACTTCAAATGTTGATCATTGAGATAGTCATACATAGTATGAGATTTGGTAGGGCTTCAAGTAGCTCAGGGGTAAAGAATCTGACTGCTAATGCACGAGATGTGGGTTTGATCCCTGGGTCTGGAATATCCCCTGGAGAAGGAAATGGCAGCCCACTCTGGTATTCTTGCCTGGGAAATCCCATGGACAGAGGACCCTGGCAGGCTACAGTCCATGGGGTTGCAAAAAGTCTGACACGAATTAACAATTAAACAATATGAGACTTGTTAATTAAGATATTGTAAAGCCATAACATAATAACATAGTAATGATCAGTAAAATTTATACTGATATTGATGACAAAAGATAAGATATACAATGTGTTACTAGATGAAAAAGAACTTGAAAAGCTGTTTAGAATAAAATTCCATTATTTGTAAAAACATACATAGAAAGAAAACTTTTAGAAATATAAAAATATTAACTGTGATTACTGATGGGTGACAGAATTGTGAGATAATTTTGTTTTTCAGTTGCTTAAATGCATGTTGAAAATTTTCTGCAAATAACTTATATTACTTTAAAATTAATAAATTTGCTTCTGAATTTCTTTTTTAGCCCTAGATTTTGCCTGAGGCTTAACTTTCTGAGAGTCTTAAGAAATCGATCATGTACCTTTGACATGCATTTTCCTTTCATATTTTCTACCTGCCCTCTAAAAATCAGAACATAGTAAAGAACTTCCTATCTTACCCCAGAGCTTTCTTTAGCTGCCTTCTCCTTTACTTTTCACATGACTTTATTGTCTGAATTCCTTTAAGAATGTTCCATCTTAATAGACCATCTTACATTTTAGATTCTCAGGTCATAATATCACCCAATCTTTCTTTACTTTATTTTTCTACTTTTTAGAAAAAGCCTACTTTACTTTTTTGAACAGTTTTAGTTCATGGCACAATTGAGAGAAAAGCATGAGAGAATTTCCATACAGCCCCTGCCCCCTCATCCACCCTTCCCCTCCATCAACATCCCACACCAGAGGAGTACATTTGTAACAATCAGTGATCTGTGTTGACACGTTATTATCACTTAAATTCCATAGCTTGCATTATGTTCACTCTTGGCATTGTACATTCTATGGGCTTTGACACCATCATAGTATCCTACAGAGTAGTTTCTAATGGGGTCTAAAAATTCTTTCTGCTCTGCCTAGTCATTCCTCCCTCCTGCAAAACCCAAGCTATGTCTGATCCTTTAATGATCTCCATAGTTTTGGCTTTTCCAGAATGTAATAGAGTTAAAATCATACATTATGCAAACTTTCAGATTGGCTTCTATTACTTAGCCATATGAAATTGAGGCTCTTTCATGTTTTTGCATGGCTTTCTAGCTCATTTCTTTTTTAGGCCTGAATAATTGATGCTTTTGAACTGTGGTGTTGGAGAAGACTCTTGAGAGTCCCTTGTACCGCAAGGAGATCCAACCAGTCCATTCTAAGGGAGAAAGATCCTAGGTGTTAGTTGGAAGGACTGATGCTAAAGCTGAAACTGCAATACTTTGGCCACCTCATGCGACGAGTTGACTCACTGGAAAAGACTCTGATGCTGGGAAAGGTTGGGGGCGGGAGGAGAAGGGGACGACCGAGAATGAGATGGCTGGATGGCATCACCGACTCTGTGGACATGAGTTTGAGTGAACTCCGGGAGTTGGTGATGGACAGGGAGGCCTGGCGTGCTGTGATTCACGGGGTCACGGAGAGTCGGACATGACTGAGTGACTGAACTGAACTGAAATGAAAGATCTGGTTCAGGTTTTTGTGGGACATAAATTTTCAGCTTATTTGGATAAATACCAAGGAGCCTGAGTATGTTGAGTTCTGTAAGGAACAGCCATACTGTTTTCCAAAGTGGCTTTACAGTTTTTCATTCTTAGTACCAATTAGTTCTTGTTGCTCCACATCCTTGTCAGCATTTGATATTGTGTTTTGGATTTTGACCATTTTAAAAGGTGTGTAGCAGTATCTCATTATTGTTTCATTTGCAGTCCCCTAATGAAATATGATGTTGAGCATCTTTTCATGTACGTAATTGCTGTCTATATAAATTCTTTAGTGAAGTGTCTATTCAGGCCTTTTTTTCTTTCTTTACTCAGGTTGTTTGTTCTTTTATCACTGAGCTTTAAGAGTTTTTGGTATATTTCAATTATAGTCCTTTATCTTTTGCAAATATTTTCTTCCAATGTATATGACTTGTTTTCCCATTCTCTTGATAGTGTCTTTTACAGAGCAGAAGTTTTAAAATGTTAATGAAATCCAGCTTATCAATGATTTCTTTCATGGATTGTGCTTTTGGGTATACCATCCCCATCCCCAAGGTTATCCAGAGTTTTCCTCTTAAATCTAGGGATTTTATAGTTTTACATTTAACATTTAGATCTATGATCCATTTGGAATTAAAATTTGTGAAAGGTATAAGGTCTATATCTAGATTCATTAATTTTTGCTATGTAGATGCCAACTGTTCCAGCAGACAATTGTTGAAAAAGACCATCTTTTCTTTATTGTATTACTTTTGCTTCCTTGTCAAAGATAAGTTAACTATATTTATGTGGGTCTGTTTCCTTTTTGTGGATAATTCAAACCTTGAATAATTTTCACTTTATTTAGTTTTACTTTCTTTGAAGCTGAAACTAAGCTTCAAATTTAAGATTATGATTTTATTAAATTCTCTAATTTTAGTTAATTTAGCCAGATATTCAGGTAGGAGAGGTTTCCTAGTGAGATTCTATTTCATTCTGTGCTGATTTATTTATAAATAGCTATCTTTATCAGCGATATACTTTTACATCCTTTATCTGGTAAGTAGGAATTCTAGAACTTATTCACTGATTATTTATATATTTTCCTATTTTTTATAATCCCCCATCATCAGATTTATGCATTTCTTCTAAGGATACAAACACTTATAGTCTACCATCTTTATTTCAGCACCAACGTCTTTCAGAGATTGACAGAGGCCCAACCCATTTACAAAATCTGAAGTTAGAAGATTATTTAAAAACGATAAAAAGTCAAAATACAGTGTTAAAAATCATAGTACATTTTAACTGCTTATATGTTTAAAATATAGTTGTTTTATATAGAGAAAATTATTCAATTTTATTCAGTTCAGTTCAGTTCAGTCGCTCAGTCATGTCCGACTCTTTGCGACCCCATGAGTCACAGCACGCCAGGCCTCCCTGTCCATCACCAACTCCCGGAGTTCACTCAAACTCACATCCATCAAGTCAGTGATGCCATCCAGCCATCTCATTCTCTGTCATCTGCTTCTCCTCCTGCCCCCAATCCCTCGCAGCATCAGAGTCTTTTCCAGTGAGTCAACTTTTCGCATGAGGTGGCCAAATACTAATTAAAAGATTTATTTAAAATATTAATTCTATTGTGATATTTTGTTTGTCTGTCTGGTCTCAAAGCTAGTGGAATTTTAGTTTCCCCAACGAAGGATCGAACCTATGCCCCCTGCAGTGGAAGCGTGGAGTCCTGACCACTAGACTGCTATGGAATTCCCTTGTTTTCCTACTTTACTAACATAATAATTTTTTCAGAGCCAAAATGAGACCAGCTGAACAATTAGATTTCCTGGCAGTAAGGGGGTAGTCAAGGCAGTGCCCTATTCAGTGGAGATAGCAGACAGCCCTGGGTGTTGTGATCTCCTTCTAAGTAAAATAAGCAGCAACTCTGCAACTGGCTGCAACAATCCTCATCAGACCAATGATTTTGAAAAAGGAATATCTGTTTTCTATTATCATATTTTGGTTGTGAAGTCCATATAATAAAATAGAATTGGTTATTGATATTTGTTATATTAGGCTTCCCTCCTTATGTTAAGAACTCAAACACACTCTGTTTATGTCCCTTGTTCTGTGCCTTAGCAGATGGACAGATGGACATCTGCAGCAGGAGGTGTGGTTTCTAACTCCATTTGTTTTCATTCAATAAATGCTTCCCAGGGATTTTTTTTTTCCTGTCGTGACTTCTAGTGCTTCCTCCCTGATAGCCTCCTTCTCCATGAGTGATGCTTAAAGTTCTCCATGCTACTATCCTCAACCACATGACTCTTTCTTTGCCGTCTAACACAGAAGACATAGTGACCAGAATCTTCTTTTTCTCCTTTTCTTTTAAAACTCTTCTCTTGTTTTTCTCTGTTAAAATTTTTTCCATTATTCTTCTATTGATATTTCTTACATTCATTTATAGCAATCACAAACATCCTGGACTCAGTTGGCTCAATTCGACCCCAACTCCCATCCGTTGTGTGCTGGCTGCAGTGGCTCTTATAGTCAGTTTTGTTTGTTTTTGGTCAAACCACATGGCATGTGGGATCTGAGTTCCCTGAGCAATTGAGCCCATGCCCCATGCAGTGGGGGGCATGGAATCTTAACCACTGGACCACTAGGGAAGTCCCTTACAGTTAGTTTTTCTTTCTTCATCAGGTTCTGCTTGGCTGGGGCCCACATCCTATCCTCTGCCTCCTGTACTTTCTGACTCTCCATGAAAGTCACTGGCAGCTGCCAGTCCCTTCTCATCACCACGAGTAGCCATGTTGCCTCCTTTCCACCATACCCTTCTTTCTCACATAGACAAACTTTATTTTTCCTTAAAATTCTCAGTGTTGGTTTTGCAGACATATTATTCCCAGAGAAGTTTAAAAAGTCCAAATACCACAAAGTTCCTGGAAAAAACACAAGTAAAATTTCCAAACAAGAGCTCTCGAACTAGAGTACCTGAAATCAAATTTATTGTTACCAATTCAAATTCATGTCTGCGCATAGATAGGCAAGTATGTATGTTATGACACTGACAGAGCAATGTTGGGACATGCTCTCTGGTAAGTGGCCTCTCCTGTTTGGTTGTAAATTTCCATTTCCTAACAAGTCTTGTTTTGCCGCTTGGCTGGTACAAACGTACAGCAGGAAACAAGTGTAAGCAGAAAGCCATCAGATACAGGAAAATATCATTCATCTTGCAGGTGGTGTGAATTTTTTCAGACACCTACTCACTTTTTCCTTTATGCAACTAGGTTAGAACCTATTTGTCAACCTATTGGAGAGTTGACCACTAGCCACATTGCAAATTTGCTGAGAGT